>NW_005366214.1:3798697-3839612 GCF_000412655.1 Myotis brandtii
CGCTCCCTGTCAATCACCGCGCCCTGTGCTGTTGCAACCTCAGGGTTGGCAGGAGGAAGTAAATTCAAGGCCCCTCAAGGCCAGTTTTTCTCCTTAACCCAGACAGCTGCTTTGTTCTCTTCCAGAATTTTCTTTTTGCTTCCTGCATGAATTCAGGAATCTTTCCCAGACAGCATTATCAGTCCCCATCTCTCTCTCCAACCTTCATGGAGACTAGGTAGGCAGTCCCCCGTCCCCACTCCCTTTTCTTTAAACGTAAAAACACATTACAGAGAGAACTGAGGTGTAAAGCAAATAATGTATTGCCACGGATCCATCACTTGCACACACATGCAAATTGCGTGACTTTGGGCAAGTTACCTAACTTCTCTGAGCCTCATCAGGGAAAACTGGAACTATAATACCTACAGGGCAGGGGGGCACTGTGAAGCTTAAATGAACTAAAGTATTAAATGCAAAGTGCTTGCCACAAAAGATTAAATGAATACTAGCTATAATTATAACACCCTTGAAGCCTTCTTAGACTTTTGCAAAGCTGCCTGGGAAAATTCCCATGATCCTAGAGTTTCCAGTGAGGGCAGATCATGGCCATTTCCTCCTTTTGTCGGAATCACTGATGGAAGCATCTCAGGGTTGATAGAGACCTAAGGTCTGATGAGCCTTGGGGATCGATCAGGCAAAGATGAAACATTTCTTGAAACTCTGAGTCTAGGATCTAGAAGCTTAACTCCAGCAATTTAATTCTGAAATGATATTTAAATCTATAATGATTGGATTCTGGTCATCTCTAATGCTCTTCATGATTTAAACACTTATGTAGATGCCATCATATGTGGTAGAATTCCACTGATGAAAAATAAAAGCCACTTAAATGTGCCTGAAAATGACAAATTACCTGGGAGGGAACTAAAGCATTCAGCTGAGTAGAGAATTTAAGGCCCCACCTAAATGTGTCAACATAAGTGTAGAATAAGAACCTACTTTGAAGATTTAATGCCTTGCTGATGTTAACACAGTGCTGGATATAATAGCACCTGATAAATATTTTTTGAGTAAATGAATGGGCTGTTGAAATGACGGAGAGTCTTTAGATAGAACACAATTCCCAGAGTTGGAATTTCGCAGGACCCTCTTGGGTACATTTCTTCTCTTGTGACACTTGCTAATGATCACCAGGGATGAATAGCTCATTTTGACACATTGCACATCCTTCTCTGATTTCAAGGTCTTTCTGATGTTTTCGGTCAGGTATTACTGAAAGCAAAATGCATAGCTGAAACTTGCTTGGGCAAATGTGTGTATGTGTGTGTGTGTGTGTGTGTGTGTGTGTGTGTGTGTGTGTGTGTGAGAGAGAGAGAGAGAGAGAGAGAGAGAATATTTTGGGTTTATGTTATGTTGGGACTTTTCCCCCCTAACCTGACTCAGTGGTAGAACCAGAGAACTACTGGTAGGAGGAACAGCCCCAGCAAAGGTAAATATAAAACCTAGAGAGTAGGTGGAGCATGCATGTGGTAGGTGTGTTTAAGGATGGGTCCTCACGCACTGTAGTCCTGTCACAATGATTTCATTGTCATTACCGGAAGAAACATTTTGTGTTTAGTTCTTTAATACCGCATTTCCCCCCAGCATCTTCATTTTCTTCAAAAGCATCCTAGCCAACTAAAAACTACATGTTTAAGTTTTTAGTTTATGGGATTGATCAATTTATAGTCAATCACCATACAGGCTCAGGAATTGTTCAACACTTTTTTTGTTTAAAAATTTTGTTATACTCAAATTTCCTTGAGGTAAAGGTAGAGGGAACAGATGTATGTTTAGAAATTTACCCCAAAGGTCTGTCATATACATATACACTGCTTTGTGCCTGCAGAATTGCATTTGTCCACACAAATGCTTATTTTTGGTAAATACATGTTGTAATATAACATTTATTTGTGGAGTAAATATTTGAAATTAAGTAGTACACAGACAGAAATGGATAGAGAAGCTGAGAGTTCAAGGCCATTACTTTTAAGATGTGTCCTATACTTACAGAAACATTAGGAACTATGTTAGGAACGATGACTATATTGCTGCTAAATCATTTGCATGTTGTGAAATGATTTGCATAGTGCCAGGGCCAGGAGTTCTCAGAATTATGGTCTCTGCCATTGCTTTTAACATGATTGAGATAAAGAAATACGTAGTATTTTTGTTTCTAAATTGTTTTATCATCCACATATTTAGAAATGAAAAAATATGTCCATTTGGCTCAGTGGTTGAGTGTAGACCCACAAACCAGGAGATCACAGTTGGACTCCCTGGCAGGGCACAGGCCCAAGTTTCAAGCTTGATCCCCAGTAGGGGGCGTGCAGGAGGCAGCCAATCAATAATTCTCTCTCATCATTGATGTTTCTATCTTTCTCTCCCTCTCCCTTCCTCTCTCTGAAATCAATAAAAACATATTTTAAAAAATATGTCCATGTGCTCACTCAAAAAATAAAAAGAAATAATAAAGAGCACTTTATGCTGAGGAATACGTTAATTTAAATTAGATGAAACTTTGCAGAGGGTTCTTTAAGGAGGTTTGGGTAGATTCCAACCTTTGGCATGTCATTCAAGAAATGAAATGCCTTGGGGAGTTCCAAAAGGCATGTCCGCTCTAAATCAGCTTTAGTTTTTTTCAAATAAAAAAATATATGACTGAACTTGAGGTTGGATAAAGAAGGGAGTCTTATTTCTATGCTGCAGATGTATTAGAGTGAAATAAAATAAGTGTGGAAATCCAGGCCCCTCAATTTTAGAGTTTCTTTAAAGGATTTATATGTAAGTGCTGAATCAGGAGTTCTTATCCAATCACTTAACCTTCCCCAAACTGAAAGACTTATCAATATACTCAGAAGTATATTAACTTTCCTTCAACTGGAAATTAGTTATAGCTAAAATGAATTAGCCCTCATGGAGTGCTTAGAAGATAGCATACTAGATGTTTTCAGCATATTTATGATACATGACATTTCATGATTTTAATTCTAGGTCAATCTCAGCTGACTGATCCTTCAACTGTTACAAACATTTTTTCCTTTTGATTAAGGCAAAAAACAATGGAAAAACAGTCAGTTTTTTATAAAATTTAAATATTTTAACATTAGTTGAGCTAAACAAGGAATGAAATAAGCTTTATTTTTCAGTGTTCAAGTTTTTAGCATTATATGGTGTCAAAATTACTGTAAAAACATGTACACGACAGATGTTAAAATTTGTGAGCATTGCCCCCCCCCCAACTATATCATGTATGACTTTGGGATAATAAAGACTTGAAATTGAACAGTTATCTGAAATGGATAAAATATAGTAAAACAGAAGTACCACGTTTTTGTGAAGCTATGAAGAAAACTCACGAACAAGACTCAAGATTGATTTTAATCTTCCAGTACACTGCTTATGAACAACACAAGTGATTAAGAAAGACCTATTTTCTTTGCTGGTTCTCTCAGCCATACTTCCCTAGAGAAGTGTACCAAAGGAAGTATGGTAATGAGGATTAGGAGAGTCAAATACTGCTAGCCAGTGGGTGTACTGTGGATTGTATTACCTGCAGGAGTGGAGGCAAAATACCCATAAAATAGCCTTTCAGATTCAGTTTGTCTCAAGTTACATTGTGAAATTCAGTGGTTTGGTACAGTTGTATACTCATTGGCTCTGAAGAATTAAACAGAGTTGGGGTGGGCCAACCCTTGTGCAGAAGGACATGCAGGTGGTACCAGAGGTTTTGGGGTTTGTGGTTTCCTATGGGAAATTCTTTTGCTGGTTGCATTCCCCCCCCCCCCCCCCCCCCTGGGTCAGAGGCAGAAGGTCCAGGGCCTCATTTATAGCTCCTTCTTGTTTCACAGGCCGGTCTATATTATGAAGACTAATTTGAGCCACACTATTATTTGTAATTTCAGCATTGGCCCTCTTTCACTGAACACAACAACTGGTTAAAAGCTGAAATCATATCTTTCATTCATTAAGAGAAGAGAGTTCTAACATGCCATGTTTCTTAGCTGAGAAAGAAAACCTCAAGTTCTGACCACATAATTCACCTTAACATTCTTTAGTTCTCTTGGAAGTGGTATCAACAATCCTGGTCACCTGGCTGAAACTCAGGTTTGAGACCTCCTCCATGCTCATTTATGTACTAGACATAACTGAAAGTGGCATTTATTTTTTACTCCCTGTTCTATACTGCAGTGTGGTATTTTTCTATGGATGGTTGTTAAGTTGATGGCTGTTAAGCTGATGGCCAAGAAAGTTTGAAGACTTTCTGTTTAGATATACTTTAATTGGTTTAACCTCTTAAGACTGAACAAAAAAAATTATAATATCTACAAATACTTTTTATGGAAGAAAATAGAAACTTTTCTAAAATTTTGGTAAATTATTGAGACTGTGATACCAATGGCTATATGCATACTGTAACTACTTGGGCTACCAAAATGGTAATATTTTACTAAGAACAATGAATTATTGGGTTTTATAAGAATCAGTGGATTACTAGGATGAATGAAATATCATCTCAAAGTGCAGCCATGCTTCAGGTCAATGTCAAAAAGGTTTTATGTTGTATTAGCTATTTTAGAGACAATAAATAAGAGCAGTAGTGAATTTCCAATGTCCATAATTTTTTGAAATGTGTGGGAAACCAGAGAGCCCTGTAACTTATTTTCTCAGCAATTTGATTTATCCAGTCATTTCTTAAAACCTGTATCCTGCCCTAGCTGGTTTGGCCCAGCTAGGATACAGCGTCGGTCTGTGGACTGAAGAATCCCAGGTTCGATTCCAGCCAAGGGCACATGCCCAGGTTGTGGGCTTGATCCCCAGTGGGGGGCATGCAGAGGACAGCCAGTCAATGATTCTGTCTCATCATTGCTATTTTTGTCTCTCTATCTCTCTCCCTTCCTCTCTGAAATCAATAAAAATATATTTAAAAACCCCTCCTGTATCCTTTTAAAAAATGTCTTCCTCTTTTACACATTCTCATTACCATTCCAGTAGATTCAATGCAATTAATTGTCTTTACAAATGGAAATAAACACTATCTTTATTGATTGATTGATTCATTATCAGTGAGCAATTAATTAAGGCTAGTGGGAAGAGACAGTAGAGTTGGTAATGAAGGTGGATTAAAAGGGATAAGAAAAAATATTTTCTCTCTTTTTCTGATAAGGTTATGCTTCTAATTAGCCAAAGATTTGTAAAAAGGAGAAATGTAATGCTAGAAGGGATTAGAAGGTTAGGGGAACTTTTCTGTGCTTGTGCTGCCTGGTTGAGCCAATTGCTTTGCATATAGGAGGCTGACATGTCAGCACAGCAATCTCTGCTAAACTTCTGGCCCCCTTGCTTTCACCAGAAATGAATCCAAATATTTAGATATGCTCTCAGTGTTGCAATTAAATTAGGAATTTTGCCTAGAATGAAATCTCAGAAAAAGTGAAATTCTTGGCCATGTACGTACAAGCAATGATAGATAATAAAAGTAAGGTTTAAAGCAATAAACATCTCATGAGATTTCCGACTCAGTAACGTCTTTGTTTATGATAGATGCAAGGGGAAGGGATGGTGGAATGTACCTTTAGCTTTTATAGGAACATTTTTCTACCTTGAGAATTTGGCAATAGTTAGAAAACCACCAATGTAAATGCCCCGCCCCTCCTGGTAGTATGATTTAAAGTGGCTGTCTCAGAAAGAATCTGCCCATGGCCTCAGTTCCAATTCATAGAACGGAAGTCACATTTATTTTAAAGAGTTGACCAGTTAAGTATAAAGAAAGCTCTCCTTTCTAACAATGAGTGGAGAATTATGGTTAAAAATGTTATTCATGAGCAATCCACAAAATGGTTCTTGGATCAAATGTAGCATTAACAGTGGGATTTGGCCATGAACTCTAGATGCAACCTTATATGGGATAGCCTTATCTCCCTGCCCAATCTCTCCTGATAAGATTGTGCTGGTGGAAACTGAGAACTGTTCAGGTAGCTGAATGACTGGTCTCGAGACAGATTGTCCCTGTGAAATGGGCAGCACAATCACACAGAAAAGCATCATCGTAACTTCACATATTTTATAACAAAAGTACAAACTTTTTACTTCACATATTTTATAACAAAAGTACAAACTTTTTACTTCACATATTTTATAACAAAAGTACAAACTGGATTCATTGAATTGCTTATAATATATATACATTATCACTCATGTTTGGGGCAGGAGGGTAAATATTTTTATTATAAAGATTTTAAAGAGAGGATCTTTGTCTTTAGAATGTGACTCCAGACCTTTGCTAGGCATGGTTTTCATTAAAAACAAAACAAAAGAACAAAAATGCTGCCCGAGCACCCAGGAAAGTGTTAACCATAGTAAATAGTCATAAGATAATGAGAGAAAGATTTTTATCTAACTAGATTTGGTGAATGTGTAGGTGTTTAACTGTGTGTTAAGCCAGGAAAAACACATCTAATATAAACAGTGTTATCTTTTTGGAACAATTGTACTTATGTTGGTTAACAAGTATAAACATGTATATGAATTACAGTTACACTTTTTAAACTAGCTTCTTCCAAGTGCCTAAGGTTATGCCTACATAAAACTAGCATCACAATTTTATTAAAAAAACAACTACTTCAAACCCAGTGAAACTGATCATTTGGTAGCACAGAAAGCAAAATACCTTATCTGAGGGAATGTTCTAGCATTATAAATAGTTTATAAATTTATCTTAGCAGTTTCATCACTCTCTTCCCCATGTCTTGGTATATTATAGATCTGTTAAGGTACAATAAAGCTTTTAGACTGCCAGAATTCTATTTCTATATGTTTATTATTTATTTCTTTTCTCTTTTTTTTTCTTTTAAAGTTTCTTTCTATATCTTAAATAAGAACCACATCTTCTAGCAGCCTGAAAGCCTTCCTCTGCCCAAGATATTGGCAAAGTCAATTTATTGACAGGATAACTTGTACATAATAAGTAATTTCCTTTGTTGCAATCATCTAACCTATTGTTTATCAGCTTATTGTTCAGAGTTCAGGGTGGCTATGAAAAAATGTTTCAGGTTCTAGATAATTCCTGAGAACAGGCTGTTACTTACTGAATAATTGTTTTAAGGCTCTTGGCAGAAGTGTTTAAAGCTTTACCGTAACCACTGATGCCCACTCAAAACACTTCAATATTTATCTTTTAAAAAGAATTTCTGGTGTTATTTCTAGAAACAGTAATTATGCTCTCAATAAAACCCTTTTAGTCATATTTCAGAGGGGGTTAGAGAGGTGAGTATAAGCCTAGGTTTAGCACATTAATTAAACATCAAAGAGTCTAGGACTGGGGCTAAAATCCCAACAATATCTCATGAATTCTCAAATTGTCCACCCTTCAGATGGGATCAGCATACAACGATCTGGGGACCTTGTCTTGGTCAGTTTCAGAAGATGGCATTATAGTTCCTTTTTGTTTCTTCCTCCCCTCAGCAAGAACACCTTGACCCCAGTGGTTTATAAACAATCTAGACACATAGTCCTCTCTTTTGAGTATTCAATACCTGTCTCTGGAGTACTCTCAAGTTGTCAGATGTTGTCCTGATATTAGAGGCTGCTTGTTCTTTGTTTAAGGATCTTTTATTTTTATTTTTTTTAAAGATATATTTTATTGATTTTTTACAGAGAGGAAGGGAGAGGAAGGGAGAGAGTTAGAAACATCGATGAGAGAGAAACATCGACCAGCTGCCTCCTGCACACCCCCTACTGGGGATGTGCCTGCAACCAAGGTACATGCCCTTGACCGGAATCGAACCTGGGACCTTTCAATCCACAGGCCGACGCTCTATCCACTGAGCCAAACCGGTTAGGGCAGTTTAAGGATCTTTTAATAAGATCCCATCCACATCAGGATCCCAGGAGAGTCACATCAGTCTATATTTTTTCTGAATTCTCGTTCCTGAACATTTCTCTGCTCCTGTTTTCTCTTGAGTCTAATTTCCCTCTGTGTTCTTTCTTTTTTCCTTCACAATGCTACGTTTTATAGCACGGATGGCATCTCAGGAAAGATAAAGGAAGAAAATGGACATCTGTCAAATGAAAGAGAGTGTTTTATTTATTTTGGTATGACCAATGCCCAGCTCATTGCCAAACACCTATATGGTGCTTTTTTAAAAAAAATTTTTTTTATTGATTTTTTACAGAGAGGAAGGGAGAGGGATAGAGAGTTAGAAACATCGATGGGAGAGAAACATTGATCAGCCGCCTCCTGCACACCCCCTACTGGGGATGTGCCCACAATCAAGGTACATGCCCTTAACCAGAATCGAACCTGGGACCCTTCAGTCCGCAGGCCAGTGCTCTATCCACTAAGCCAAACAGGTTAGGGCTATATGGTGCTTTCTGAATGGCTGAAAAAATGATGTTCAGAAACACAAGGGACATTGAATGATAGAAACCTTATTTTCGTCTTTCATTGAGTACAGATTGAGTACAGCACAAGAGGGAACAGCTAGACCTTGCTGGGAGAGATTGAAGTGAGACTGTAAGGAAAAACCATGTGATGCTAAGGGGTTTGGGACTTCAGGACTTTTTACCTGGGAAATCTAAAAGTTGCTATACTGGGAGAATTTAAAGAATGGCAGATGATTATTTTTGGAAAGTGGTCTCACCCAAAGGGTACCCCCCCCCCCCCCCCCCCCCCCCCCCAAGGGGATTCTAAGGATATGCATTTTTATTGATTTTTTTTTTAGAAAAATAGGGAGGGAGGGAGAGAGAAACATCGATATATGAGAGAGAAGCATCGACTGGTTGCCTCCTGCACCTGCACACGCTGCCACCAGCGATGGAACACATAATCTGGAATCAAACCCGCCCCCTTTGGTGTACAGGACAATGCTCCAACCAACTAAGCCACACTGGCCAGGGCAAGAGTCAAAGGTTTTCACCAATCTTTCTATGTTGGTGTCTCACAGGTGTGGTCTGTAGACCACCTGCATCAAAATCCATTGGTGTGTTTGCTTGTATTTTAAACAAATATCACAAGTGATTCTTCCACGAACTAAAATTTGAGAACAACTGTTCCAAATCATTTTCCCGTTTTATAGCTCATGCCATCATTATCTCTTACCTGGATTCCTGCAATAGCTCCTCGTAGTCTTCCCACTGCCATGCTCTCCTTCTCTAGTATATCCTACAAGCAGCAGCAGCCACAGTGAGCTTTGGATCATGTCACTTCTCTGCTTTAAGTCCTTCAATGACTTCCCATTACACTCAGAATTAAGTCTAAACTTCTGATTGTGGTCTGGAAGGCCCAGGATGATCATTTTTAAATCTCATTCCACGCTCCCCTTCAGTCACCATACTTCAGTCCTATGAGCTTTTAGTGCCTCAAATAAGCCAAAGTCATTCATTCTTCAAGGACTCTACAGACACCATTTCCTCTGACCCTTAAGATCACCCCTGTTCCACCTTAATCCTTCCTGCCATTTGTGTGTGACCATCTCAGAGGCCTTTTATTTGTAAATATCAGAAAACCACAACCCAGACTGGCTAAAAGTAGGGCAGGTTCCTGGCATGGCCCTCCAGGCAGTCTGCTCACAGCAATCCTTCTGGCTAGAGACCAACTTCTGTGTGCCGATGTCATCCCCAAGCTGGTTGCAAGGTGATTGCTGTGGTTCTAGGCATCTCATCTGGTCACAGCTGCATCCAGAGGGACAAGAGGAACTTTCTTTTCCTTAAGCTCTGAGGAGGAGGGAAGCCTTTTTTAGAAGCCTCCTCCCCCAACAAATTTTTGTTGTCTCATTGGCAAGAATTAGGTCATATGCTGGCTTATAAACCAATCAGTGGTGAGGGTGTGGGGTAGTTATGATCAGCCTTGACCAGGGATTCTTATTCTCAGAATGTCTTTAAATGTACAACATTGAAATCAATTAAGAACTATTATTAAGTTGTGATCTAGTAATATATATTGTTTTTATTCATTGCTGTTAGACCCTAACAGTAATTAATAACAATTGGTCTGTAATAATTAGTGTAATTTAAAAGTAGTGACTAGTGTAAGTGATATTTTGAGATATCTGCAACTATAATGTGCCTTGAAAATATCTGTGATTTCTATTGGTGTCACAGTCACAGGTACTATGAATACTACTTGGTTTGCTGCCTATAGTGATAATTGAAAGATATGTTAAATTTCATGTAGAGATTAATTGAAATATATATGTGATTTTTTTCTTCATTAAATACATGGATACCCTAAACCTAATCTAAGGCTAAGAACCCCTGGCTTAGACTAATCACTTGAAAATTAAAGATTATAATAATGTGTTTAAAATGTATGTATAGTGCCTAGTACATGGTAGGTGTTCAAGAAATGACAGAGTAAAACACAGAAGCTTTGGGAATCCAAAATCCAAAATAATATAGCTTAAATAAATTCATTTATCCTGATAAACTAGGAATGGGGTATCAGTGCAATATATTAATGTGCAGCTCCAAGAATTTCACATATAAATTCCAAGGCAGTTAGAAGAATGGCAAATGAGTGAAACTAACTTGGTGTATGGATTAGAACCATATCAAGAATATTCAAAAATTACACCAAGCTTATTAAGGTTATTAGTTAGAGAATTTGTCCCTTAATGCTCATGGTTTGGTACCACCATTCACTGTGATTGATGTGCTTGGACTACATAGCTCAGCCTAGGTCATGTTGCTGATACTGGATAAACCAGAATCAAGACTTGGCTCTGCATTCTATGGTGTGGTCACCTTGGCTCAATGCTGGGTGGTTCTGGCTTGCACTAGTCATGGTTCTTCATTAAATTCTAGCTACTGACCCTCCTCCCTTGAGAAGGATGTAATTTTATGACCAATAAGATGTCATAGTTTGGTTAGGAAGATGAAAGGTCATCTTGACCCACAAGATGGATTGGGGGAGGTGAGGCATTTGCTTTACCCATGTGTGCATTTGGGGTCTGGAAGGAGAAACTTAAGGAGATGGCTATTTTCTGATGAACATTCTTGTATAATTTCTCCATAATCGGGAGTAACTTCCATATTTCCAGAAGTATTATTTTATTCTCAGGATTACCCTCGTTAGGCCTTCAGAGGCAAGTCTCCTACAGGTTAAGCACCCAAGTTTTGAAGTCATACAGACCTGAGTTCAAATTCTGACTCTGTAATGTACTGTTTGTGTGATCCTGAGCAAATAACTTAACCTTAATAATGATAATAATAAATACGTAGTAGTAGTAGTCATAGCAGTAATAGTAATCATATATTTAGGACTAACTCTTACCAGACTAAGTGCTTTGTATGGACTCTTTTATTTAATTCTCCAAATCCTAAGAATTAGTCCATACTTTTCTTCTCACTTTACAGAGGAAGAGATGAGGCTAAAATAGGTTATGTAACTTGCTTTTAAACGTCATTTTTCTTTCCTACAAGATAATTGTGCTACCTGCTTCATATTATTGCTGTAAAGGTTAAATTGCTGGATGAAAAAAGGTGAAGGGATTAAGCAAAAGAAAAAGTATATATAAAACACATAGACCAGAATAGTGTGGTGATAAACAGAAAGAAGGCAGGGAATGGGGACAGAAAGAGACTTTGCTTGGGGGAGTGGGCACACGATGCAGTGGACTGATGATGTTTTGTTGAGTTGTACACTTGAAACCTGTATGGTTTCATGAACCAATGTCACCCCAATAAATTCAATTAAAAAAATTAAATTGCTGGATGTTGCAGGTTTTTCACTGTCTGATATATAAGTGCTCAGTGGGTGGCAATATTAGCTAGTTTTAGTATACCTGATCTTATACAGCCAGTAAGTCCTTATTGTACTTCTGTTTATTTTACTAAAATAATAGAATGATTGATTTTGCTTGTCCAGGAAGAGATGGTATGGATTAATAATAAAAACTGGTACATGTGACTCAAGGGCAAATACATTCTAAACATAATCTATGATCATCCCTTTTGCAAAACTATTCCTGGGCCTTCAGGAACATGATTTGGCAACTGTAGCCACTTTGTTATATTAAGAGAATCTTTAGCAAGGAATGTCTTTTTGTCTTTTCTTTTTCTCTGCTCAATGCTTTCTTTTTAAAACAGGTTTTGGGTTTGTTTGTTTTTTAACATTCAAAGTGGTATATGATTCCCTACTCCTATTCCAAATATTGCTAAATCAGGAAAGGGACAAGAGAAATATACTTATTAGGTCAAATTACATAGACTGGATGGCTTAAACAACAAGCAATTATTTTTCAAAGTTCTGGAGGTTGGAAGTCCAAGATTAGGCTGCCATCATGGCTGGGTTCTTGGTGAGTGCCCTCTTCCTAGTCTGGGTCCTCACACGTCAGAAAGAGAAGAGAGCTAGTTCACTGGCCTCTTCTTATAAGGGCACTAATTTCATTCATGAGCGCTCTACTCTCATGGCCTAATCACCCCACAAACACCCTGCTATCAAATATCACCATATTGGGGATTAGATTTTGACATATGAATTTTGGGGGGAAAACAAACATTCAGTTCATAACATTCCACAAAGCTATATTTTCAGAATGGAATTTCTCTATTCTTGGGTTACTTTATATCAGAAAAAAAAAGACATAAATTGACTGGCTGCTTATATCTAATGTCAAAATTTCATTTAAAAAGACTCCAAGGAGTGAAATTCACGATTTTTTAATAAGAAGGAATCTGTCTACTATTTACTGAGCATAATAAACCAATTTTTTGTGAACAAAGATTTCTGACCTGCGGGAAAGCTTTCTGTAGCCTTGGGTGTGAGTGCCACCTGGTGGATGCTATACACACTGTCCTGTACCTCAACCCAAGAATGGTGAATCGTTTGCAGTCCTTTATGGGAAAGTGCCCAAGTAACACCCTTTTGATTTTAGGTCACAAGGACAGCTGTAATGCCTATCAAGTAATGTGATCTTTGGGTAAGCATGAAGATTTATAAAAAACATACTACTGACGCAGGTTGCACAGTGGGGAAAAAATAAGAATAAATAAAAAACATACTCAGGAGACAAACGCAATGCAAACACATTGCACGGAGCTATTGTTTATAAGCTTGCCAGTCCTCTGTTTTATGAGCTCCCTGCGTTTTATACATTGGTGACCGAGGCAGTTGTGAGCGGTGACTTACCTTAAGGAGCCTGCACCTGTATCTTGCAGAAGGGTAGGAAATTAGCGATCCCCTTGCTTGTGATCATGTGTTGACTTCAATGCCAAGCATGTATTTTCATCCTAGAGTTTTGGTTTTGCCACCATCATCCCTATTTGGGGTCTACAGGAGATGTGTCCCTTTGCATCGTTGTACTCTAGTGGGCTCTGTGAAGATAACTTCTCCTGTGACGTATGGGGTAACTCAGTAGACTGGGACTCACAGGAGCATTGGGACAACATAATCGTGTCCCTTTGCGTTGTTGTACTCTAGTGGGCTCTGTGAAGATAACTTCACCTGTAGACTGGGACTCACAGGAGCATTGGGACAACATAATTTCCATCGAGGACAAGAAGGTAGAAATGGCTTTTTAGGGGAAATAAACTCATGGTTTGCTCTATTAAGAACTTCATGAAGTTTCTGCAAGGACATGGAAATTGCATAGCAGTTTGTGTGGTATTTTGCTCTATTAAGAACTTCATGAAGTTTCTGCCAGATTAGTCCGTGCAAGGACATGGAAATTGCATAGCAGTTTGTGTGGTAGCTACGTGGGCGAGGTGGAGGGAAAGGGGCACTAGGAAAGGGAAAATCACGTAGCCTTCTCCTCCTTGGGGCATTTTAATCACTTTTGCAGAAATTTTAACGTTCTGGGAGTTGTCCCCTGTGTTATCACTGACTGTAGGGTTGTCTTCTTGGCATGATGTGACCAGTTTTCTCCTCCTGGGATGTTACAGAAGCTGGTGGCATATATTTCTCCTCTCCGGGTTCTTTTTTCCTATCATTCAAAACATCATGAATAATTCACAAAAGAGTCTGTTATGCTAAAGCAAAAATTGTATTTCTCGGTTCCAAAGTTGGTTAATGGGTTTTTGTGGCTCAATTTCTAAACCTACAAAATAGGATTCAGATTTGGAAAGGGCTCACGGCAGATAAAAGCTTTCTGTTTTTATTCTGGTTATGTCCAGCGCAGGACCCCGATAACCCAAGGTTGTTGGAATTCAGTATTTTATGGGGAAATAATTGGTGCTTGGTGAGATTTTCCCAGATTTCTAGTTGATAAAAATCTAATTGTATGAGATCACATGACATTTGGCACTCTTGTCTTAACCAACATCAATGCCCTGCTAACTTACAGAATGGAGATGTTATTTCTTATGCGTATAATGGCAAAATCAGCTCATGAGATTGAGGTACTCAGTCCTTGCCAATGATTACACGTTCATATTTCTGGCTTCTCTTTACTGATTTAACCCAGGGTTGTGGGCTGGAAAACATGGAGATGCTCTTCACAGGGAGTAAATCCCCTTGGATATTTCACGATGCTATACCGCAGCGGTTCTCAACCTGTGGGTCACGACCCCTTTGGGGATCGAACGACCCTTTCATAGGGGTCGCCTAAGACCATCAGAAAACACATATATAATTACATATTGTTTTTGTGATTAATCACTATGTTTTAATTATGTTCAATTTGTAACAATGAAATTGGGGGTCACCACAACATGAGGAACTGTATTAAAGGGTTGCGGCATTAGGAAGGTTGAGAACCACTGCTATACAGGTTCTATGTTTCCTGCACTTTTAGTCTGGGGCAACATTTGACAATTCTTGGGTTTCCTTCCTCCAGTTCCTCTACCTTATGATACCCAAGCCCCAGCAATTTTATTTACTGTGACATTCAAAGTATTTGAGTTGTTGTTGTTGTAATTGGTATAATAGTGGTATCGTATAGATTTATATCATATCTGTAGGATCCTCTTGATTTTACACTGAACACATTTCAGTGGTTTTCTCTGCTTTTTCACGATTGGGTTCTCAAAAATACTGCTGGGCAGAAATTTGGTTCTGAGATCATGTGGAACACAAAAGAAATCACAGTTACACAGTCATTCTATAGAAGTCACCAGGTTTTGCAAAAAGGGTTTGAAACAAGATGAGAATGGAAGTGCAAATCTCAGTGGGTTCTTAGTGTTTCATCACAAAGTTTTGTGGTGAGACCAAGACGAAACCACAAACTTTACTGTTGGCCAGACCAGTCCTAGAAGAATGATTGATTGCAAGGTTAGCCAAGGTCAGGCGGAAACTTGGCCTGTTCAAAACCCAGACCTACTGAGTTTTGCATGGTTTGGGGTTTCCAAAACAGAGAGCATTATGGGGCCCCGTCCAAAGTGAAGGCCTCGAGACTATGGGGACAGGAAAGTTGTTCTGGCTTGGTTTGTACTTTAGCAGTACCAAGGTGAGGAATTTTATCTGCAGTTACTATACAAACCTTATTTACTTAAACTGTTCTTTTAAAAGTTTACAAAACCAAAAGCATGTCTTTTCTTTCCCTGTTTCTCTGCCTTATAGGAAGACCAGGACTCTTCTCCCAGAGTCTCCAGACATTTCCAAAGGCCACTGACAGATCTAGTTCTTGAAAAATTTCCTGGCTGCACTTACCAGCACTCATAGACTAGATTCAATTTCTTCAGCTCAATATTTGGGTAATTCTCTAGGGATAAAGGTAGCAAGGTTGCCTAATCTGAAAGAATTGGACCTAGTCCAACAGTCTGAAAAAAAATCATTGTGCTCTTCCAGAATAAGAATTTGAAGGAAACAAAAGAAACAGTCAAGCTCAGAGCCTAAGGCCTGTCCCTCAGTGGAGTGTGGGAAACGGGACACATGAAAGACTCATTCCCTTGTCAACTTGTGGGCAGCCCAAGTTCTGATTAGGGCATCATCAGTGGGTGGTATGAGGTTGGGAATGACTCTAATTATGCCAGGACCAAGTCTTCTAGGGGGTGGCAAAATCCATCAAGTCAGTGAGGTATGCTTTTAGCTACAAATTATAGATAACTCTCCTACACAAGGTTTCAATCTTACAGGGTGTTATTTTCGACAAGAATTCCAAGACCGGCAAGGTGGCTTACTGCTGCCATCAGAAACATAGACTCTTTTTCTTCTTTTCACTCCACTGTCATCTTTATTCTGGTCACTTTAGATTTCAAAATGGCTGCTGTGGTTCCAGATCTCATGCCTGCATTCCAGACAGGGGAAAGGAAAAAAGGAGCTGAAGGGCAAATGGCAAAGGCTTAAGGGCACAATGGTGAAAAGGCCCATTTTATGAGGAAAAGCAAGGGCTTATCCAGAAGGATAACCCAGCAGATTTTCACATATGCTATGCTGGCTAGAACTGTGACGCATGCCATCTCAGTAGAAAGTGACTAGGGTTGCTTGGCTAAGTTGAAGATACTGGTTGGGTCATGCAGTCAATAATACCTGTCTCAACTAAAGACAAATGGTCAACAATAAGAAGATACCCTGGAACCACACAAAAGAGCAGGTGTGAAGTACTCATGCTATGGCAGGTCTCACCTACAAATCAGAACAATGGAATTTTTAAAAAATATTTTTTTATTGATTTCAGAGAGGAAGGGAGAGGGGGAGAGAGAGATAGAAACATCAGTGATGAGAGAGAATCATTGATTGGCTGCCTCCTGCATACCCCCTACTGGGGATTGAGCCTACAACCTGGGCATGTGCCCTTGACTGGAATTGAACCCGGCATCCTTCAGTCTTCAGGCCAACGCTCTATCCTCTGAGCCAAACTGGCTAGCGCCAGAACCATGGAATTGAACAATAGCCAGCAGAGAGCATCACAGCTAAACTTCAGCGGACTCTCAACGAGAAGGTGCTTTGTAAAAGTTAACGAAATCCAGGCCAGTTGGTATCAAATGATCACAGAGTGATTGTGTAAATGGCAGTAATTCGTCATGAGGTGATTAAAATGTAATATTATGAGCTATTGTTGACCACTCGAATTCTCAGAATGAGCAAGCCAGTTAAATCCCACACCTTTCAGGGTCTTAAGGAAGCATTTCTTTTCTTCCTTCCTGTAAGGCAGATATGTGGTAAAAAACTGAAATAAAGAAATATGATTGATAAAGAAAGTGAGACAAGAGGGACCCATGAAGCAATTATGCACAGAACAGGGAATATCTGCACAGCTCATCCTTAAAAATGATGCTACGCTAGTCATCACCTGCAAAACACATTCTCTCTGCATATAAAACTCACATGAGAGAAAGACATGGCACAGAAAACATAAATTTAGTTTTCTAAGTAGTAATTTTTCTAACTATATCTTAACTCCAGGGAAGAGAAAAAAGTCAGAATATGAAACATTTTCAAGTTCTATTACAATTCTCTTTCCTTCATAGTTATGAAAAATTTTAAAGTTAGAGAAAAGTTATTAAAACAAATACCCATGTATGTGCTGCCTAGAATTAAAAATGAAAATTTAGGAGTAACTTTGCATTTTCAAAAGAGAACAGCAAATCTTCATCTTTGAGTGCAAATGTATTGGAAGAAAAGAAATAAAGGTGTAAGTAAAATATCCCAGAAAAGGGTTGTTTTAGGAATTAAAACCATGTAGGAACAATTGGAGAGAGAGAAGGGTTAGTTTGATTTGTGGAGACTTTAAAAGCCTCAGGATGAAGTTACATGAAAAGGGCAAAACAAAGCAAGAGAAATTGTTTCCAGGCGCTCTTTTATGCCTACCGGTGGAATGAGCCGCCATTTTTTTTTGCTGTAGGTGTCAATGTTCCTGAAGTATCTGTTCAACTAAGGCAGTGATGGCGAACCTATGACACGCGTGTCAGAGGTGACACGCGAACTCATTTTTTGGGTTGATTTTTCTTTGTTAAATGGCATTTAAATAGATAAAAATAAATATCAAAAATATAAGTCTTTGTTTTACTATGGTTGCAAATAAAAAAAAAATTTCTATATGTGACACGGCACCAGAGTTAAGTTAGGGTTTTTCAAAATGCTGACACGCCGAGCTCAAAAGGTTTGCCATCACTGAACTAAGGCCTAGTCTTCGCTGCTGGCGAGTGCTGCTGGCCAGTCCCAGGCGGCCCCAGAAATGGTGGGTGTGCTGTGCCCACATTGCACCTTCTTTCATCCTCTGCAAGAACAGTAAATACATCAAAAGCTGAGGGAGCCAACCTGTGGCTGGTGGTGCCCAGGTCTGTCAGATTCCAGCCAAAGCAAGTGAATTGTGGTGGTTAAACAAACAAACAACAAACACACAGTGGGACTGACTGAGAATCAAGGGTGAAAAGTGAGCTGAGTGGCTCACGCTCAGTCAGCCTGAGGTATGAATGGATCACAGCATCCTTGCCCAGGATCCACCATGCTGCCTCTATTCCTCCGCATGTTGCTGAACAACTTGATCCAGAAGTCACCTACGCCACCTTGATAACCAAAGCAGAGAGAGCTAGTCCTGTGAATTTGGACGTATGTTCCTTTCTAAACCTCCTTGTTTGCAACGTTAAGTTTTCAGGCTGCTTAAAGGACAAGCACAGTTGTTTTCTTCCTTCTTGAATTTTCCTTTGCCTGCATTTTCCCTGGTTACCTTTTTGGTCTACCTTTGCTACCGTTTCCTTCATCGAATCTCCACTCTGATGGGCAGCATGTTTATAGGCTGCTAGGGTAAAGGGGTGAAAAGAGTTTCCTCATTGGTATTGACTTCCACTAGCATTTCTTTGGGGCCAATATACTCCTTTTCATTATTCTATTTTTCCTGACTCTCGAAGTCTCTTTTCCTTTTAATTAGGCAGACCTAACCTCAGGGCTCTATTGATGGAGAGGGCTTTCAAAAGCAATGTTCAGAGGGTGTGCTTACCAGAAAGGTTAGCCAGCAAGCACCCAGCTCTTGTACAAGGCCATACGTTCTCTGAGGAATAAAACTCCATTTACAGACTTTTTGTTGCTGGAGGGATTTTTATTCTTTCCTCTTTTCAGACTTAGAAGGATGTCGAAAGTGTTTATTATTAGCCTAAACTGAGAGCAAGTGAGTGTCCTTATCATTCAAAAACAAATACACCTGTTTGGCAGCAGGAACTCTGCCTGGCTTTATGAACCAGGAAAATCAACACTGTGTTCAGAGCCCAGCCAGTAAATCTAAGGGGCCTGTAAAGTCATGTTGGAGAAGGGGTTCTTTGTGGAATGATCCAAACTTCCACAGGCTCAAGGATTCCCACTGGAAGACCAGACTTGGTAGTCATTTGTCTGCACAGATTCTTATTTATGTGTCTTATATTATTAAATGTGGAATACAAGAACTGACGGGGGGAACGCAGTGAAAAATTAGTGGGAAGAAACCTAAGGAATAAAGGAAAACCGATATGTTCTGACTGCTGTCGGGTTGGCTTCTTTCTGATGTCTCCCGGATGTCCCAGCCCTTCACTGACTTCTTTTTTGCTGAAAAAGGAGCTACTTTAGTTCTAAAAGTTAGTCATGACATTGTCCTGACTTTCTTCCTTCTAGAATTAAAAATGAAATTTAAGAGTAATCTTATTTTTCAAAAGGAAAGGGACATCCTGATAGGGACATTCCCCAGGCTATAACACCCAATATTTATTTAGTTATTTGACTTATTTTCGAGTGCCTGTGAATCTTAAGGTACTGAGCTGGGATGGACAAAATAAAAGTAGAGTCTGTGGTCTCCACCTTCTAGATAGAAACTTAGGATCTAATGGGGATGGGGATATAAGTTGTATACCATTCAGGCCCCTAATACATACACACACACACACACACACCCTGAAGCCCCCCCCCCCCCCCCCCCCCCCCCCCCCCCGACTCTGTCCCCCTGTAATTTTCCGCCTTTTCAGATTAGTCCCAGAGGAATGTTTTGTTGTTGTTTTTTGACAGCTTTAGAGTCACCTGAACAGGTGGGTATTGTTGTCTCCTTTTACCTTAGCAGCTTGCATGTGGTCAGATGGTTTATCCATGTGGGAGAGATTCCTAGGTCAAATGTAGGAGTTTGAGTGGCTGAGAAGGATACTGTTTTTGAAGGTATTAAAGCATTCAAGATCTGCTTCAAGAAGTTATCCCAATTTAAGGAATAATTGAATGTATGGTTATTAATATTAATGAATGCAATCAACTAAAGTTAGAAGTCATGTTTGTCATATTTTTAAATCTGGCATAGCCTACAAGAGTATGTAAGTTTTGAAATGAGCAGAACTGTGTTCAAATTCTGCTTCATCATTTTCTATATGCACTAGAGGCCCGGTGCACTAAATTTGTGCATGGGGGCAGTCCCTCAGCCCAGCCTGCACCCTCTCACAATATTCAAATTCTGCTTCATCATTTTCTATATGTACTAGAGGTCCGGTGCACTAAATTTGTGCACGGGGGCGGGAGGGGGGCGGTCCCTCAGCCCAGCCTGCACCCTCTCACAATCTGGAACCCCTCAGGGGATGTCCGACTGCCAGTTTAGGCCCCTGTGGGATCGGGCCTAAACTGGCAGTTGGACATCCCTCTTGCAATCCGGGACTGCTGGCTCCTAATTGCTGGCCTGCCTGCCTGCCTGATCACTCCTAACCACCTCTGCCTTGGCCCCCACCATGCTTTTATTATTTAACTACTCTGCATGCCTGCCTGATTGCCCCTAACCACCTCTGCCTGCCTGCCTGATGGCCCCTAAGCCTCTATTTTCACCTCTGTAAAAAGGATATTAGCAATATTCACTTTTGAGAATGGTGTGAAGATTGAAACAATGTATATAACAGCTTTATGCCCCAATGCTAATTCTGTCCTTGTCTTTTCATTTCCCTCTTCTTTTCTTCAGACTATTAAGCTTGTATTTTATTTTAGTCCATTCTTTTTTTCTTCTTCCCTGTTCTTGGCTTTTCTCATTGTTTTTGTTCTTATTTTTTCTGGCTGATCTTGTCTCTTTGTTTTCCCCCTCTCTCCTCTCTGTGGATGTTTGTTTTGCCTGTGTTTATTTTTCCATCGTGAACTTTCCTTGAGTTCCTTTCTCATTTGCCTTTTTCAGGCATCTTTTGTTTTACCTGGGTCTCCAGCCCTTTGTACATTGATGTCAACACTGACTGCTGATTTTGGACTTAGCTGGGAAAAGGAGGGTGGAAGGTGTGGGAAGACAGCTCTTCAGGGGCCTAGAGAAAGGATATTGGGGGGTCGAAGTGGTTAGTTGCTGTGCTATACATATTTTGCAGACATATTTTTCAGTTCCTGGCCAGAAGTCTGACACTTTTTCCCACAGGTCCTCAGGGTTTTTGGATCTGCCCTGATTGCAGTCTCGTTCTCTTCCCTCCCTGTTTTTCTATCCAATTGCAGTGGAGCTCAGCTTCCCCCTCCCCAACTTCCTGCTCTCTTGCTTTCTCTGAAACATGTTTTACCTATTACTGCTCTTCTCCAACATTTCACTTATGCGGAACACCCACTTGGAAGGGGAGTTGTTTTTGAAGAGAGGGAGGTCATTATTGATAATAGCAATAAGGATAATAGTTGAATATGAAGTGCCAATGCTCACACAAGGCCAAAAACAAGACAGCAGGAACTTATGACCCTGTTCCATAGGGCACAGATTCTTAATAGAATCCAGAGAGTCCAGAGGTTAGAAACAAACCAAGGGAGTGGTAGCTGTGACAGGAAGGAGAAGCAAGGGAGAATTTGTTGCATTTTAATTTCCACAAACATTTATTCATCACCTACGCTAAGCCAAACAGTATGCTGCGCTCTGGGTACCCTTTGATGAACAATATACAGAAAAGTTCTGTCTTTAGTAGCCTTTGATGGTTCCAGTGTGTTCTAAAGAGTTAGAATTTCCTGGCAACTCATGTCTAATATTTTAAATGTGGACCTCATTTTCCATCTTGAGAGACACCATGGAAGGGGGCCTGGGGCCCCAATGGCAGCAACAGATCTCACGGTGCTTATGGGTGATGTTTGGTACACACCACAATTACCCATCACATGTCCTTAAATATTTTTATTATGGAAATTGTAAGCAAATGTAAAGAGAATAGAGGGATGAATGTTTATCACCCACTGCTCAGCTTCAGCAGCTATCAACATTTTATCAATCTTGTTATATCTCCTTCCTCCTTCATTGTTTAAAAACATTCTTTTTATTCTTCACTATTTTCTTGAAATGTTTTCATGCAAATTCCAGACATCATGCCAGTTCAACCTTTATTTCAGTCTGCACCTCAAGTAGGAAGAGATTTTTTCCTTACATAATCACCATGCCATTATTACAGGGAACAAAATCCTATATAATAAAAGCCTAATATGCCAAGTGTTCGACCGTTCGTTCAACCATTTGACCAGTGGCTATGATGCACACTGACCACCAGGGGGCAGACGCTCTGACCAGTAGGTTAGCTTGCTGCTGGGGTCTGGCTGATCGGGACTGGGCGAGAAGGGCTGGACACACCCTGGATGAATCCGTGCACCAGGCCTGTTTCTGCCAGATCCCCGCAGGCCAGTCCGAGGGACCCCACCGTTGCAGGAATCCGTGCACTGGGCCTCTAGTCAATGATAGTTATATAATTTCATATAATACTCATTCCACATGCAAATTTCCCCAGTTTCCTCAAAGATGCCTTTTTATAGTTGGTTTAAGATCAAAGCAAAGCCCACACCTTACTTTTGGTCATTCTTCCTTTTAAATCATGTATTCTGTACAACGGTTCTTACCCTTTCCCCCCTAGACCATTGATTTTTGTAGAATTTGAAGGCATAGATGTTGTAGCGCTCTGCCCAGATCTCTGCTTCCTGACTGCAGCTGCTGATGGCCTACAGGCTGTGTCTACTGACTGGTTGTTTACAGGAAGGACAAGAAGGCATGGCTGTCTTGCTTCAACTTGGGACAACTCCGAAGGACGGTCTCAACTCGAGAGCTCCCTGTGAGACCGGCTGAGACCTCAACTGTGACTATATCACAGATCAGTTTCTTCCTTTGCCCAATCCTGTTTCTCTCATTCCCTTTTAGGTATGTTCCCCAGTAAAACTCCTGGACACAATTGTCCATGTCGGAGTCTATTTCCTAGGAAACCTGACCGAGAACAGTTGTTACAACTCCTGGCAAAGCAGAATCTAACATGGGATTTTAGAGCTGGATGACCTACCTCTCAGCTGGCAATACAAACACCGTCGCTGGCGGTAGGTGGAGTCCTGATCACATTCACAAGGTATAAAGGTGCAATTATAAAACAGCCATTTCATACTCTTGCTTCGCAAAACACCCCTTCCTCGTTCTGCCCTTTAACTTCACAAGGAACAATGATTGGCATGGCCCCACTCTCACTTTTTGTTGAAAACATTTTTCTCTTTTAATAAACTTTTTATTTTGAGATAATTGTACTTTCACATACAATTACTATTTCATGCATTAAATCCCCAGAACTTATTCACCTTATAACTGAAAGTTTGTACCCTTTGACCAGCATCTCCTCATTTCTCCCACCTGCATCCCCTGGCAAGGCACTTTCCTACTCTCTGGTTCTATGAGATTGACCTTTTTAGATTCCACACATGAGATCATACAGTATTTGTCTATGTCTGGCTAATTTTACTTAGCAAAGTGTCCTCCAGGTTTGTTCATTTTATGCAAATGGCAGGATTAACCTTCCTTTTTTAAAAAAAAAAAATACTAAGTATCATTAAAAGTGGAACAATGAGCTTGGCGGGTGTGGCTAAGTTGGTTGGGTGTTGTTCCATGCACCAAGAGGTCACTGGTTTCATTCCTGGTCAAGGCACATGCCCAGGTTTCAAGCTTGCAGGAGGCAGCCAATTGATGTTTCTATCTCTGTCTAAAATCAATAAAGACATTTTTTTTAAAGTGGAAAAATGAGTGCTGTGAGCTCCTTAATAAAATACTATTTGAAGTACTACCTATAAAATATTCTTGCCAAAAAGTTGAATGTGAGTCTAATCAAGGTTTCCAGTTTACAGGAAATAGAGGGAGAGAGGGACAAATTAAATGATTCCTCGAGGAATAAAATAGATAAGTCCAGACTACGAAACATTCTACAGGACAATTGATCTGGTTTCTGCAAGTCAATATCATAGAGGGAAAATTAAATAGATTTAAGAGACAAAAACCTAAATGTGTGAACCTTGTTTGGGTCATGATTCAAACACAACAACTATGAAAAGATATTTTCATGACAATCGTAGAAATTGATCATAGACTGGATATTAGATGATACTAAAAAATTATTGTTAATTTTAAATATGATAATGGCCTTATGGTTATATAAGGACACATATTGAAGCATGTAGGGGTAAAACGATGGGTTCTTTTAAATTTTATTTGAGATGGTTCAGCAAAGAGAAACAAAAGACAATGGATGATATAATTGCAAGTGTTAGTAATTCTTGAGTGTGAGTAATGTGTTTATGGGAGCTCATTGTCTATTCTGTTTTTGTGTGTGTTTGAAATTTTTCATTAAAAAAGAAATAGAGAATAGAGCATATTTTTTTTAGCTTTTAGCAAACTTATTATTATAATGTCTAAATTTACCTGGAGAAACACTTCTTGGGAGACAAGATGAAATTGTGGAAAGTGCACTGCCTTCGAAGTCAGACAAATGTGGTTTGAATCCTACCTACATCCCAAGGTCCTGAGGAAGAAGGGAAAGTCGCTGGAATAAAGAGAGCAAGAGCTAAAATATATTTTTTTAAAAAAAGAAATAGAGAATAGAGCATATTTTTTTAGCTTTTAGCAAACTTATTATTATAATGTCTAAATTTACCTGGAGAAACACTTCTTGGGAGACAAGATGAAATTGTGGAAAGTGCACTGCCTTCGAAGTCAGACAAATGTGGTTTGAATCCTACCTACATCCCAAGGTCCTGAGGAAGAAGGGAAAGTCGCTGGAATAAAGAGAGCAAGAGCAGAAACATGGCTGGTTTATGACATTGCCTGTGTGAATGTGTGTGTGTGTGTGTGTGTGTGTGTGTGTTGGCAGGCTGTGCCAAATTTGGAGCAAGCACATACTTTCTCTGTCTGTCTTTTTGTCTTGTTTTCTCCAACATTATTTCATCAGTGTAATGACTGTCTTATCAACAAATTATCTAAAAGGAAATTTTTGGAACGTTGTTACTTTTGGAGATAGATCATGACCTGGAGGCATGTCTGTTATCTCTCCTCTCTCCCTAGGAAGAGGGAGTATGGTGTGAATTGAGGCTGGAGAGGTCGATGGGGATCAGATCATGTGGGGCATTGTAGACTATCCTAAGGAGTTTTATGCTGATCCCAAGAGTAAGGGGAGTCATCTAAGGATTTTAAAAAAATATTATTATTGATTTCAGGGAGGAAGGGAGAGGGAGAGAGATAGAAACGTCAGTGATGAGAGAGAATCATTGATTGACTGCCTCCTGCATGCCCCCTACTGGGGATTGATCCTGCAACCCTGGCATGTGCCCTTGACCAGATTCGAACCCGGAACTGTTTAGTCCACAGGCTGATGCTCTATCCACTAAGCCAAACCAGCTAGGGCTAAGGATTTTAAATGAGACATGCATGTGAAAGATTGGTTTTGTGTTCTGAAGTGATGCCTCTGACTAAAGTAAGGAGAACAGATGGGAAGGGGCCAGAGTGAATGTACTTAGTTCTGTTTGGAGGCCAGTGTTGTGGTCCATGTGAGAGATCGTGGTTGAGGGTGGTGATGGTGGTGAACATGGAGGGGAGAGACATTAAGAAGATAAAATGCACAGAACTTGACAATTGAATATTGTAGAGTGAGAAGGTGATGTCAAACACGATAGGTTTCTGACTGGTAGAACAGGAGGGATGGTGGATTAATTCACTCACAGATCCTTGGAAGAGGACCAAGTTTTGAGGAGCGAAAGAAATAATGATTTTGGTTTGGGGCATGTTGAGTTTGAGTTGAAAGTGCCTTTGAGACATACAAGAAGTGATGTCAAGAAGGCAGTTCAGTGCTAAAGTCTGGAGCTCCGATGAGAGAACAGTGTGAGTCTACTAGTTTGGTAGAAAAAGTTCACCTTTGGACTTTTCTATGTAATTGTGTTACTACTATAGCATATGCAAACATTTCACAGCTATAATACATTAAAACATTTCACAGCTACATACCTATGAGAAGCAAGTACACATATAAACCAACATAAAGTTTTGTTTTATTTCACAAATGAGCAAGTTCATTTTTTACAGGAAAACAGTTACCTTTCCTCTGGTTTTTATTTTTTATTGCAAATGTCGAGGAATTCTGGCAGTTGCTAAGACTTTTGTGAGCCAAGTATGCCTTAGTTTTCTCCTATTATTACAGTTTCTCTTTTTCATGATGCATATTGCCAGTTACTAGTTAGATCAACTTTCTGTTGAAGGAGATTGCTCTGGAATGGCAATTGCTCTGGAATTGCAATCTAGCAATTGCTAAGCAGGAACACCCTCGCCACCTCATTAGGGAAAGCCACCACAGAACTGTTAAAGTGATCTAAAGAGTCAGATCTTAAGTATGTTTTAGGTGTAGAACAGAAAGTAAGCTGGTGGGGAGGGAGTGGTGGTGGTGGAGGAGGTACTATCTCTAATCTTATTTTTAAGAAGGTCTATAAAATGTTGCTTTTGTAAATAATTTGGGTTTCTTAAAGGGCTATAACTCCCTCAGAGCCTTTGGGAAACTCAGATATATCCTGTGGTCAATTGTCCAGTTTGGAGTTAGTTTTACTTAATTTACCAGTGAATGCTTTGTAGTGATTCTATATTTTTAACTGGGAAAGAAAGACAAGTTGATGGTGCACTAACTGGTCCTTCGATAACACTTGAAAGTTAATGACTCTTCCCTTGCTACACCCATTTATTCACTTCTAGGTTTTCCTAATTGCTTCTTCATTTTGCATACCAGTCCATGATTCAGTTAATAAATAAAAAATTATCAAAACAATATATTTGATTTATCTAATTCCTGTCTCTTGATTGATATCCTATGATTCATTTCACTAGAATTTACATGATATTTCTACCAGTGAGGTAGAGAAGGGCAGGTACTATAATTCCCATTTTTAGGTAAGGTAAACAGTGGCCCAAAGAGTTAGTGAATATTAGAACCAGAGCTGGAGCACAGGTGTTTTTATTTCTATCTTAACAAGGAAAAAAGGGGGAAAAAGGGGAAGATAAAGGGAGAGAGTAGGAAAAAAATAAAAAGAAAATGAGTTTGCTTATTTATTCCTTCAAAAAAACTTTTTTTTACATCTTTTTTTAAAAAAAAATTGATTTCAGAGAGGAAGGGAAAGGGAGAGAGAGATAGAAACATCAACGATGAAAGAGAATCATTGATTGGCTGCCTCATGCACACCCCCTACTGGGTATCGAGACCGGAACATGGGCATATGCCCCTGACTGGAATGGAACCAGGGGACCCTTCAGTCCGCAGGCCAACGCTCTATCCACTGAGTCAAACCAGCTAGGACTTTTTTCCCCCTCACATCTTTAATGTTCCTGTTCCTGAGAACACAATGATGTAAGATGCATGATTACATGCCAGAAGCTAAAAGTCCAGTGGGTGAGAGGAACTCATAAATATTGCAGTTCAAAGAGAAAATTAAAGAAGGGCCATGGAAAATACATTGCATAAAATAAATTATAACATAAAGTAATTTTTTGTTGCCTTGACTGGTGTGGTTCAGTTGATTGGGCTTTGTCTCGTGCACTGAATTCCCAGTCAGGCCACATGCCCAGGTTACAGGCTCGATCCCCAGTAGGGGTCTTGCAGGAGGAAACCCATCGATAGATGTTCTCTCACATGGATGTTTCTCTCTCCCTCTCCTTTACTTTTTCTAAAAATCAATTAAAATATTTTAAAACTAATTTTTATCAATGATCTCAGTTTCTCAAACCCAAACATCTAATACCTTTTATTTCTTTGTCTTGAAGTGGATACTATGCATTATCTGATGTTATTTTTCATTCAGGCACTTTTATGTCTTCATGCTATTTCCCCCACATTTTGGCATAAGACTCAAATGTGTATCCTTTCTTAGCCACATTGACCCACTGAAGTTGTTGTAAATTCCTGTTTTCAACTGTATGCCCCAGAATTATGGGTTTGGAGAAAGGCAGGACTTGCAGATGATCTTCCAACCCTGTCTTTTGGACTCTCCTTGTGTAATTATGGAAAACCTTGATGGAGCACCATGACACACTCCTGAACTTCCAAATACTGTCTATTTTACCTATTACAATCTGGTCAATCCACAGATGAAATAATGGGCTAGATGAGAGAGAATCATTGATCGGCTGCCTCCTACACACCCACTACTGGGGAAGCTTACCTTGTTCTAAAAATATATCATTTTAGAAATCTTGTTATAGTGTTGAAAAGTAGAATTGCTTTGGTTTGAGTACAGAAAAGGTATGGTGACTGATGTGACCCACTTAATAAAATATAATTAACCCTCTTCACCTAGTTCATCATGCTGCTTTGTGTGTGCATGCGTGTGTGTGAATCATCAAAAAATAAACCACTACTTCTTTACATTTGGGATGTGATGGTTGACCTATTCTTGTGGTCATTTTACAAGAGGGAGGTTTGTTTACATATGCATTTATTCAAAAAAAGCATTTATTGGATATCTACTATATTCAAAGCACTTTTAGATACATGGATACATGGGAGATACAGATGTACCTGGCTCCCAGGGTGGTGGCAGGGTTCAAGTGAATTAATAAGATAATATGTTTATGTGAAAATTGCTTTATATAAGCTATTAAGTAAAAGCAAATATTTTTACAAAAGAAACTCCAATCAATACATCTTTTCCTATTGCTTGTTTGGCCCAAAGGTTAAATCTTTCCAATTTTGTACCTTTATATACCCATATACTCTGGGCATATGGAATGGCGGTAAATCAGTCTTGGACTTGGTTCATACTCTTATGTGTCTCAGAAGCTGTGGGGACTATGGTTGTGACAACATCATTCATCTTGTCCTCTGTTAACCCTTCAGAGTTAAAATCTTCACTCTGATTTGAGTAGAAGAGGAAGCTGAGACTAGTTTTGCCTTTTGAATCATGCAGACATTGAATGACTTGAATTTTCATCCTCACTGATTTCTTTTGCAAAATGCCCTTGCATGTCAGATGTGGGCACAGAAACCATGGTAGGACTCCTCTTGCAAAGCAAAGTGGAGTGTTACTGTCACAACAAATGCACCTTTTCTTTTCCTCTAGTTTTCATAAATGCCCAGGTGCATAAACAAATGTCCTAGGGATTACGTGTGGCTCGCTCCAGGTCGTAATGATTTCTATATTTTCTATGTTTGTGGTCTTTTTTTGGACTCTTTCCCTAAATTCTATTATCTGGCCTACCAAGGAAAGATGTTTATTCTCAAAATATAGATTTAAAAAACTAAGGCTCCATGTAGGGAAATCAATGACAACTCAACTTGTTTGGCCTTTGTTCACAAAATAAGAATTGTATATCTTGGTTATGTTCTGCTAGTTGCTCTGGAATCTTTGGTACAAATTAGTAATGATCTTAGTTGTATTTGGCATTGAAAGCAGCAGAGAATAAGACACATTTTATTCGATAGAGTAGTTCCAGCTGGTGTTGACTGGAGCCACCTGACTTTTAAATAGTGTTTATTGCAAAGGTCATCTTACATCATTGCTCTGTTGTGCAAGGTTAATTGCCAATTTGTTTTAAATATTATGCAAAAGCTTTGGCTTAGTTGTAGAAAACTTAGTCTTGAAGAATTTGACTCTTTTAGGGATGAATAATTAATGTCTTGTGATATCATATGCCTGAAAGAGAATTCTAAAGTTCTCCATGACTGTCCTCCTTTCTCCTAAGTGTAAGCGTATCCTATTTTTAAAAATCCTGGAAATCACTCTATGTTAAAAAATAAATGAAAAATTTAAGAGTGCTAATTTTGTTACATAAAGAGCTTTATATAAATTTATAAGAAAGCCATTAAGACTATTTAAGCCCAGCCGACATGGCTTGGTGGTTGAGCATCAACATATGAACCTGGAGGTCGCGGGTTCAATTCCTGGTCAGGGCATATGCCCGGGTTGTGGGCTTGATCCCCAGTGTGGGGCATGTAGGAGGCAGCCAATCAATGATTCTCTCTCATTATTGATGTTTCTATCTCTCTCTCCCTCTCCCTTCCTGTCTGAAATAAATAAACTCAAAAATATTTTTTTAAAAAAAGACTATTTAGGTAAGTAGAGAAAGGATATGAACAAACATTCCACAAAAGAGAGTTCAATTAATAAACATGGAAAATTGGTCAGTGTCACATATCATAGGTATATAGTAGAAGTTATTTTGTTGTTGTTTTGGTTAATCAAATTAGCACAGACTTGAGAAGATTATAATATGGTGAGAGTATGCTGAAAAAGCTATTGTCTAACATCATTTTGGGGTAGATAAATTGGTATGATTCTTGCAAAGTTGGAAAACTGTATGAAGAGTCTTAAAAATACTCATACCCTTCATTTTCAGTAATTCTACTTTTAGTAATCTATTCTAAGGGTATAATGTTACATAAATCATATAATGCGTAAATACACTAATCTAAAGCAAAAAATTAGAACCACAATGGATATGTTCAACAATAGGAAATGAGTCAATAAACTATGTATATTAAAGGGCAAATATTGTATGATTCCTTATATGAGGTACACAGAGTAGTCAAATTCATAGAGACAGAGAGTAGAATGGTGATTGCTGGTATAGGGTGTGGGGATGGGTAATGGGAAGTTATTCTTTAGAGTACAGAGTTTCAGTTTGGGGAGACTAAAATGTTCTGGAGACAGATAGTGATGATAGTTGCACAACAATGTGACTGTGCTTATTGTCACTGAATTGTACACCTAAAATGGTTAAGGTGTTAAGTTTAAGTTATGTATACCGTAGAATGGTGATTGCTGGTGTAGGGTGTGGGGATGGGTAATGGGAAGTTATTCTTTAGAGTACAGAGTTTCAGTTTGGGGAGACTAAAATGTTCTGGAGACAGATAGTGATGATAGTTGCACAACAATGTGACTGTGCTTATTGTCACTGAATTGTACACCTAAAATGGTTAAGGTGTTAAGTTTAAGTTATGTATACTTTACCACAATAAAAAACTGCATAGTGTGGGTAAGGCCTGGGGTGGTGTAGGGGTTGGGTGGAGGAGGGCAAAAAGAGGGGAAATGGGGAAATCTGTAATACTGACAGTAATAAAAAAGTTTAAAAAATTTCAAAGTCTTTATAAGACTATGAGTAATGTTGGTTATATGATTTTAGTTTTATAAAGCTGCATACATGCTGTGCAAAAGACATTGTCAAGAGAATGAGAAGACAAGCCACAGATTGGGAGAAAATGTTTGCAAAAGACATATGTGATAAAGGCCTGTTATCCAAAATATACAAAGAGCTCTTAAAACTCAACAATAAGAAAATGTACAGATCAGAGGAAAAGAAATATGAATGAGTTTTAAAGATATGAAGAGATGAATGAAACATGGTGAACAAATGCTGGCTAGATAAAACAATAATTATTTCACCCATCAATACTTAATTTTGGAATAAAAATATCAGTTACTAAGGATAAAATGAAAAAATCTAACATCCATCTAACTGGAGTCCCAGAAGTGAAGAATAGAGAAAATGGAAGAGACACATTATTCAAAGAGATATTTATTTATTTATTTATTTATTCATTCATTTATTTATTTATTTATTTTAAATATTTTTTCTTGATTTCAGAGAGGAAGGGAGAGGAAGAGAGAGATATAAACATCAATGATGTGAGAGAATCATTGATCAGCTGCCTCCTGCATGTCCCACTCTGGGGATTGAGCCCACAATCCGGGCATGTGCTCTGACTGGGAATCGAACCGTGACATCTTGGTTCATAGGTTGACGCTCAACCACTGAGACATGCCAGCTGGACTCAGAGAGATCTTTTCTAGTGATTTCCTAGAATTAATGAGAACTAAATCTTCAGATTCCGGAGACACAATGAACCCTAAACCGTAATGCACAATTAAATATGTCTTGGTTCAACTTAGAACACTAAAGACAAAAAGAAGTTTACAAAAGCAAACAGAGAGAAAAGACAATTTACTTACAAAGAGTATGACAAATAGAGCAGACTTCTCATCACTGACCAATGGAAACCAGAAGACAATGGAATGATATACTAGTATTCAGAGTACTGAGAGAAAATAACTGTCAACCTCAGCTAAGCCATTATTAAATAAGTGTACCTTCTGACAAATAAAAACTGAGATTTCTAACCTTTAATAGATATATACTTCAGGAATAAGAAAAAATGTTCTCCAAAGCAATGTATGAGATGCAATACAAAGAAAAGAGATTAAGTAAAAATACTAGATTAGAGTAACATGTAAGATGGGAGGAGGGAGATCCTAATTCAAGTGTTCCAGGTTAAATAAAGCATAGTCTCCAAGAGTATAGAATATGGAAGCAGACCGCCTGGGTTTGAATCCCAGTCTCATGATTTATTATCCGTGTAACCTTGAGCAAATTACTTAACTTCTTAGGCCTTACATGACTTATAAGCAAAGTGCTTAGAACAGTGCCAAATAAACAGCAGATACCCAATCAACATTAAGTGTATGATTATAAAGGTTCTGAGATTGTTTAGAGAGTTGACATACTGATTATCTTTACACATTAACCAAGTATATGAGTTAAAAATTTAAGGTAACTAATAAAAGTGCAGAAATAGAGGTTATATTTTTCTCATCAGAGTGAGGCGGTGGGAAACTTCAGTTAATCCAAAAGTAGACTGTAAAAGCAATGAAGAATGAAGCTTATACAAGGAGAACATTTAGAAAGTGTTAGACATTATTTGAGAAAAAAATCTAAGAAAATATATATGAATCTTCTCATTTATGTAAAAGAAATACAGGAAGGATAAACCAGAATTTAAAGAGACTGCTGTAAAAGAGGCGCAAAAATGTTGGTGGGGGGATGAGAATAGAGTAATAGGCATGTGGAGGGAGGGACACTTCTCTGAGTATACCTTTTTTCATAATTCTATTAGAACGATAGTAATGTTTCACATACGCTCAAAAATAAACAATTAAAACCAATCAGGATGTCAGAGGGAATCCAAAACAAAATACAAACAGTTACAGATAAACCTGTTTCACAAATGAATAATATTACCACATTGAAAAGAATGGGGAAGAAAAGAGCTAATGTAAATAGCTTTGGAATATAATATTTTGACTGGATACTGTACAAAACTGTACAGGATACTGTATTTTAGTTTTAATTTATTTTTCAAAGGAGTATGGGTAAGCAATTCTGAAACTACATTATGTGTATACTAGGATAGAGCAAATAAATGTAGTGTAGATAATTAGAGGAGGGCTTCTTGCTGTTAGAAAAAAAAGGTACAAATAAGAAAATGAGCCTTGTGGTATTGGATTGAAATCATAGGCATCAGTATGAACTCATGTGGGTTAGTGTACACACAAAGTACAGTAATTTAAATAAAGCAGAGAAAAAATAATTAAGCGCATAAGAGTTTTTAGCAATTGATCATATTAGTTCCAATGATCAAATATAGAACCAGGTAGTCAATGATTATAGAATGCCCATTTTTCTCAAGCACAAATAGAAGGCTGTGGAAAACTGAACATTGAACACCTCAATGAATTTCAAAGAATCGGTAATATGCCAATCACATTCTCTGCCCATAATGCACTTAAGTTAGAAGTCAACTACAAAACATAACCAACACTGTTGTTGGGAGTATAAATTGGTCCAACCATTTTGGAAAACTGGTCATATCAATGAAAGCTGAATATACACATAAACTATGACCCATTTTTTTCTAATAGAAAAATACATGTGTATTTCTTTCAATAAAAAGTGTACTAGAATGTTCACAGCAGCACTATTCATAATAGCCCTAAACTGGAAACCACCCAAATGTCCATCAACAGTAGAACAGAGAGAAATTGTGGTACAAGTGTTCTGCAACAGGGACAATGAACAAACTACTGTTATATGCAACAGTAGTGGATATCACAAATGCAAGGTTGAGTGAAGGAAGATAAAACAGCTCACATATTGAATGATTTTTTCTATATTAAATACAAAGGCGGCAGATTTATGCTGCTCGAAGTCAGGATAGTATTTACTCTTGTGGAGGAGGCAGTGACTGGGAGGGAGCATGGGGAGGTTCTGTGGTACTGGGAAAGTTCTGTTTCTTCATTTTGGTGTTGGTGACATGGCTGTATTTAGTTTGTAAAAAACTCATTGAGCTATGCATTTATAATACGTCCTTTGTGTGTGCATATTAGTCTTCAATGAAAAGTTAAAATTAAACCCATATGACCCTTATATATTTGGAAATTTAAAAGCATTTACTAAGTACCTCATGAATAAGAGCATAGTCAAAATGGAAATTTGTAAATGCCTAGAATCATTGTAAAGAAAATACTAAATCAAATTCATGAAATATAGCAAAAGCAGAGAAATGTCTATATTTTAAAAATATGTTTTATTGATTTTTTTAAAGGGGAGAGAGAGAGAGAGATTGAGAGATTGAGAAACATCCATTGGTTGCCTCCCACAAGCACTCTGACTGGAGATCAAACCCACAACCTGGGTATGTGCCCGGACCAGGAATCAAACCAGTGACCTTTTGATGAACAGGGAAAACACTCAACCAACTGAGCCAGCGTGGAAATGTCTATGTTTGAATGTTTACATTATAAAGAAGGAAAGGCTGAAGAATTAATGAGCTAAGCATTCAACTTAAAATAGAAAAAGATCAGCAGAATAAACCCAAAGAAAATAGCAAGAACCAAAGATAAGAATACACATTAATGAAATAGAAAAAATAGAGATAAAATAAAGATCAACAAAGCCAGAAGTTGGTTCTTAGAAAAGACTAATAAAATAGACAAATCTTTGGCAAGACTGATGATGAAGAAAAAGAGAACATGAAAAAACACTATTAGTAATGAAAAAGATATATAGTGAACATTCAGCAGAAATTAAAAAGATAATGAAAGAAAGATATGAATGACTTTATGCCAATAATCAAAATTTGCTGAGAGAGTACAACTTGTGTTTCCTCTCTCTCTCTCTCTCTCTCTCTCTCTCTCTCTCTCTCTCACACACACACACACACACACACACACACACACACACGATGTGATGTGTGAAAAGATCAGCAGAATAAACCCAAAGAAAATAGCAAGAACCAAAGATAAGAATACACATTAATGAAATAGAAAAAATAGAGATAAAATAAAGAAGATCAACAAAGCCAGAAGTTGGTTCTTAGAAAAGGCTAATAAAATAGACAAATCTTTGGCAAGACTGATGATGAAGAAAAAGAGAACATGAAAAAACACTATTAGTAATGAAAAAGATATATAGTGAACATTCAGCAGAAATTAAAAAGATAATGAAAGAAAGATATGAATGACTTTATGCCAATAATCAAAATTTGCTGAGAGAGTACAACTTGTGTTTCCTCTCTCTCTCTCTCTCTCTCTCTCTCTCTCTCTCACACACACACACACACACACACACACACACACACACGATGTGATGTGCGATGGATGTTAATTTTTTCCTAGTTTTAGATAATGACATACATTACTGTGTGAGTTTAAGGTTTAAGCTAAATTTAAGGCCATTCTACCAGGCATGAGGTGATACCTCATTGTGATTTTAATTTGAATTTCCCTAATGACTAGTGATGTTCATGTACCTGTTGTCCATTCGTATATCTTTGGAAAAACATTTATTCAGGTCATTTGCCAATTTTTAAATTGGATTAATTGTTTTGTTTTAGGTTTGTTTGGTGTTTTGGCTATTGAATTGTATGAGTTCTTTATATATTTTGGGAAGTAATCCCTACTCAGATATATGTTTTGCAAATATTTGATGGATATTTTAATTCACTTGATGGTGGGCATTCTTTCATAATATATGAATACTAGATTATCATGTATACTTTAAACATATGAAAATTTTATTTGTCAATTACATCTCAATAAAGCTGAAAAAAGAGAGGAAAAAATAAGAAGATACTGCCATTTGAACCACTTGCTATGTTAAACAAAAAATCCAGATATACTGTTTATAAGGAATGCATCTAAAACATAAAGACACACTTAGCAAAAGAATGGAAAATAGACACATTGGGCAAAAGCTATAAGAAAACTAGTGTGGTTATATTACTATCAGATAAAATGGTCTTTAAGACAAAAACATTTTTAGTGATGGAGAGGGTTATAATAAAACTAGAGGCCCAGTGCTCAACATTTGTGCATGGTAGGGTCCCTAGGCCTGGCTGGCGATCAGGGCCAATCTGTGGGGTGACCGGCAGGGCAATAAGGGGGGGCCCCCGCTGGCACCCGCTGCACCTGCCTTGGCCAGCCTGGCACTGCCCACTTACCGGCCCTGCCCCCCACCGCCGCCGGTCACCTCCCTTTGCGGGGCAACCAGCGGAGAGATTGGGGGGACCCACCTGGCACCTGCCTTGGCTGGCCTGGGGCCTGTGGGCTGGGGGCAGCTCCTGCATTGAGTGTCTGCCCCCTGGTGATCAGTGTGCATCATAGCAACTGGTTGTTCCATCGGTCGTTCTGCTGTTCGGTCAATTTGCATATTGGGCTTTTATTATATAGGATATCTGAATGGCGGAACGACCTGTCACTATGATGCTCACTGACCACCAGGGGGAAGACACTCAATGTAAGAGCTGTCCCTTGGGGGTCAGTGCCCTCCCACAGGGGGAGTGTCGCTTAGCCAGAAGCCGAGCTCATGGCTGGCAAGCACAACGGCAGTGGCGGGAGCCTCTCCCACCTCCTCAGCAGGCGGACATCGCCAGAAGCGAATGGCGGAACGACCTGTCACTATGACGCTCACTGACCACCAGGGGGAAGACACTCAATGTAAGAGCTGTCCCTTGGTGGTCAGTGCCCTCCCACAGGGGGAGTGTCGCTCAGCCAGAAGCCGAGCTCATGGCTGGCAAGCACAACGGCAGTGGCGGGAGCCTCTCCCACCTCCTCAGCAGGCGGACATCGCCAGAAGGGTCCTGGATTGCTAGGGGGCGCAGGCCGGGCTGAGGGACACCCCCCCCAGTGCACAAATTTTGTGCACAGGGCCTCTAGTATATATATATAGTGAGTATCAAAGAGCTCCCACTAACTTCAAATATATATAAAGATGATGGGATGTCACTTCCCTGATTAGGTTATGTTATACTGCACAGGTGATCAGCTGTCACTCCTGTGATTATGTTACAATATATGACAGCAGACTGGAGCTCATGATTCTCCTTGCTGGATGAATCAACAGTCATATTGAGAAAGCCCACATGTCCAACAACTATGGGTAGCCTCTAGGACCCGAGGGAGACCTCTAGTCAACTTCTATCAAAAAGCCAGGGCCCTCAGTCACATAGTCACAAGGAAATGAAGTCTACCAACAACCTGAAAAGCTGGGAAATGGATTCTTGTCCCATCAAGCTTCCAAATGAGAATGTAGTCTGGCTGATGCCTTGATTGCAGCTTTGTGAGACTCTGAGCAGAGGATCCAGTCAAGCTGTATCTAGACTCCTGACCCATGGGAACTGTGAGATAATAAATGTGTGGTGTTTTAAGGCACTACATTTGTAGTAACTTGCCACATATAACAGTACAGAAACACAGAAAAATTTGTGTTGGGGTGAGTATCAAAGAGCATCACCTATATGCCCAGCGAAGAGTATTGCTAGGCAAATAAGAGAGGTTATACTAAATTCCATACATTACTTTATTCATAGGATATAGCTGGTGATCATCAATATGCTGCCTGATTTTGATTTGGAATTGAATGAAATAGTGAAAATAAATGATTCATTGCAGTAGGTTGAAACTTTTCACTAACTGAATTCTGATGACAGTTGTTATAACGTTAACATAAAGGGTTTTTTTTGTTTGTTTGTGGGTTTATTGTTTATTGTGTTTTTGGGGTGTTTGCTCTGCTTGTGGTTGAATAAAGCACTTCCATGGGCCTTTCTTAGGATTTCTGGTGGGTTACTTCTTTCTAATTTTCCCTGTATCCATGCTCCCAAAAACAACAAGGATTTTTATATTAGATGCCGAATTCCATACCTTCCTTATTTCCACAAGAAATCCACTAACTTCAAGTGTTCTGTGATTTTTTTGGAGGAGGGAGGAGGAAATATCCTTTTACTCAGGGTTTACAGAGAATTGAAGAAGGGAATCATGAATGTACAATGCCCTAACATCATCTTGCTGGCTCTTTCCCTCTGTCCTCTCAATTTCTCCCTGAGTAATTAAGTATTTCCTCTTTTCATCTCACTCAGGGCAGTTTTGCCCTCCTTCAGTTTCCCTCAAGGTCTAAGCTTTTATCTGAATTGACTAATCAATAGATTTCTTCCAAGTAAATGTTTTGTATGTGGCCAGATTCTGCCACTTGCCTACCCAATATCTATTCACTCCTTTTCTTTACCAACAGAACCCAGATAAAGTATTAATTTTCCCAAGTTTTTATTAGAGCCAATAAGATGTATGTAGGCTGTATGGGGCTTTGGGGAAAACTATGATTTCCTGATATAAAGGGACAGACTCAGCTGCTGGTACCCTTTTGCCCTTTCCCTTCCTGCCTGCCTGGACAGACATAGTGGTTCCCAGAGTTGCTGCCCTCTTGTAACTTTGGAGGTCAATGGCAGAGAAGGAAAATAGCAGGATAACCTTGAGACTTTGTTGAGCTGCTTCACTTGCCCTCATTATCAGCCTCTGGAACTATTGTCATGGGAAAGAACAAAATCTTGTATTTAATTAAGTCATTGTTTGCTGGGTTTCTGTTATGTCATCTTGGCTAATGCAGTGCTCTTCCTAAAAGGAGTTCTGGTGAGTAGTTTATTTTCCTTTCTACTTGTATCTTTATCTTTTCTGAAAGGCTTATTTTGAACAACTCAAAAAAATTGTTTCTTTTTGCTCCCTCCTTAAGGCCTCCCTCAGCATGGTGATTTATCTCAAGGAAACATGAATCTGACTTCAAAAAGCAGTGATGGTGCCTGGCCAGCGTGGTTAAGTGGTTGAGTGTCAACCTATGAAACAGGAGGTCATGGTTCGATTGCTGGTCAGGGCACATGCCCAGGTTGTGGGCTTGATCCTCAGTGTGCGGGGGGGCGGGGTGCAGGAGGCAGCCAATTGATGATTCTCTCTCATCATTGATGTTTCTATCTCTCTCTCTCTCCCCCTTATTCTCTGGAATAAAATTTTTTTTTAAAAGCAGTGATGTTATTTATTGGAGTCTCTTGAGCACAGGGAGAATGGCCCCATATAGTTCACAGCAAAACTTCCTCCAAATCCTTTTTGTAAAACTTTCTCCCCGCAGTCACACATTAATTTATATTCCTACCCATCTCTCTTTGCTAATTCCTCCTCAAAACTCTGCCCACCTTTCTTTCATCCTCTGACTTCTATCTTTGAGTTGAAACTTTTCTTCAAGAGAAGCTTCATGCCACCACTTCGGTAAATCAATTTGTTTTCTTCACTCTTCCCTAATTTTTCAACTTTACCTATTAGCCCTGGGAACACATCAAAGAATCTATGTGCAGTTACAGACTTGTACTTAGAAGGCAAAGAGAGCTGTGAAAAACAACACTTGAATATTTTCTCCCATGAATTATTAGTCAAGGTCCTAAGACCTGTAATTGGCAAGCTGGAGCCCAAGGAAAGCTAATGGTGTGGCTCTAATGAATGCTGGTGGCTCAAGACCCAAAAAGAGCCAAAGTTTCAGTTTGAGTCCTAAAACAGAAAGAAAGAAAAACAGTTCCAGCTAGTCAGGCAGGAGACGTTCCGAACCCTTTACTTGGGAGAGGGTCAGCCTTTTTGTTCTATTCAGACCTTCAACTGATTGGATGCCGTCCACCCACATTAGGGAGCGCAATCTGCTTTATTCAGTGTATTGATTCAAATGCTAATCTCTATGGCTCAGTCAAGTTGACACATTAAATTAACCATAACAGCCCATCACACTGTATCTCTCACACAGCTCTCCATAATATGGGCCAACTTCCTACATTCCTTTCTGCTCACTTCCCTCCCTCTGCCCTTGCTCCTTTCATACCAGGCTGTTAGTTCCATATTCTGGAGTAGACGCTTTCCTCCCCACCTTTCTCCTCTTTAAACCTCTCTTCATCCTTTAAGACTTAACCCAAATGTCACTTCCACACATTTATGTCTTCCCCACCCCCACCTATGAAAGCATTTCTTATATTACTACCCAACAACACAGGTGCTTTCTTGCTCCCTATCTCCTGTTTTCTCTCCTTGAAAAATTCTATTCATTATTATAATAAAAACATTTCTGGAAAAGCAACACCAGGCACCACACGCATTACAAGTCTGGTTTTTGTTACCAGATTTGTTTTCCACACGATTCTCACCACCAAGCGTGAAGTTATGGTGTTGTTCTTGTGACAGGATGTAGTTGGCTCTGCTTTGTGGTTGGTGCTGCCAACCTCTGGATTAAATAATAAAGAGCCAATTGTATATATACTATTTAATCAGGATTTTTAAAAAATTGTGTACAGTTATGGAATCTGTAAATGCATTTATAATTAATGCTATTTTCATTTCATTGAAGTAAAAACACATTATGTGGATTATCAAGGGAGGACTATCCTACTTTTTCTTTTCTAGAAATGAGCAATTTTCCATCTAGAGTCTTCCTCCTCAATGCTATCCCCCTCTCCATTATAACTTCTTTTTGGAAAAACTGGGATCAGTTAATATATTTATAGTAAAATTTTAAAAAATGACTAAATATTGGGATATTTCCCACATTATCATATATAAATAAATGTAGTGCCTTTATTTAATTTTTATACATTGCAATATGAGAAAAATGTATTTAAATGAGATAAATACTATATTCTTTTTTTAAAATTAAATCTTTATTGTTCAGATTATTACAGTTGTTCCTCT
>NW_005366214.1:3841769-3879649 GCF_000412655.1 Myotis brandtii
GTCTCAGGGGATCAACAGGGCGGAGCAAGCAACTATGGCTGCTCCTCAGTCCTACCCTAAGAGGCCCTGCATCTCAGTGTCCCGGTAATCTCTGCAAGCACCTCTGAGAGAAAGCCGCCCTGGAGTTCAGACCCATGCCAGACAATCTAGTTTCTCCCCGTTTGAGTCTGGGTCCCCAGAGACTCGCCCGGAACTGGAGTTCAGAGCAGTCGGGAGCTTGAGACTCCCTCCCTATTGAAAAAGACAACCGTGTCCTCAGTTGCCAGCCCTTTCCACGTGCGCCTCCGTACCTCTGCACTTTACTTCCACACTGCACCTCCTCTGAGTCTCGGTGTGCTTTTCTCTTTCCTTCTAGTTGTAGAATTTCCACTCAGCCAACCTTCCTGTGGTTCTGGATGATGTCCCTTTTGTCTTTTAGTTGTATTTTTGAAGTGGTTGTCTGAGGCAGCAATTTCCGGTGTTTACCTATGCCGCCATCTTGGTTTCTCTCTAAATACTATATTCTTACAATTGTATTCTCTTGTCAGGAATTTTCTTTTAGGAATCTTATGAAATGTACTGTTGTGGAGAGAGACATTTACCTTGGAGAAAAATGAATCAACATCTAAATGTCCACTCTTTATAAATCATTGTGTTTTCAGAGCAAAATTAGAGTTCTTTCACAATTTTTTATAAGCAAATGGAAATTAAGTAAAACAACTTTATAATTCACAAAACGCTTTTTGATGGAAGAACATAAGTTGGGCATTTAAATGTAAGAATGCAGAAATTTTCAAGAGGATTCCTTGGTACCTGTCCATATGCTGTGGTTTTGGGGGCCAAGTAGCTGAACTTACTACGACACTTTAGTTTTGAGGGAACAGAATGGACTTTAGAAGCAAGCCGCCTATTGTAAAACAGCTTGGGGAAGGCATCCAGAGGAAATATGAGAAATCTGCTATGTATTAGAAATGCTCTTACTCAGATATGGAAGGGACATTACTTGCAAACATAAAATATTTTGGAAGAGAGTCATTGGCCCCTATCCACTTAATGGGGACATTTCAGGAATCCTTACTCTGGTTGGCATAGAGAATATTCCTTCTGCCTTTTATATGCTTTTTGGTGACTTGATTAATCGATTCAGACTATTTTAAGAAAAATTAGAGCTGTAGAATTGAAATCAAAGTGTCTTTGGTCAAATTGGACTGACCTTGGGCAAGTCATTTAACATTTTGGGTCTGGATTCCCCCCACCTCTGCTGCATTTAAGTAAAGTGGACATGATTTCATATTTGTTGCTCTGGTAGAAGAGGAAAATGTGTCCTTGGCAGAGAAGTAGGAGGTGATGTGGTAATTTTATGTGTTTTATTTTTAGCTATTAAAGACTTGCTCTCTTAACCAGAAAGGTAGGATGATGATATGTATTTGTCAAGAATTTGATCAACGAATGAGCAACAATGATAGACATGCAAATTATTGCTTCTCTGTGACTTTCTTCTCTCAAAGGATCATAGGGACAAACTTGCCTCTAATTATATGTTGCTCAGCTATGGCATTTTTCATTAGAGGATGTCAAAGTGTTTTGCAAACATTAATTAAGACTTGCATCTTCCCTATGAAGTGAATATGATTGTTTTCCTGGCAGACAGGACAGCAAACTGAGACGCAGAACACTTTAGAAGCTGCCCAAGAGTACTCTGTGGAATAATGCCATCAGGAACCAGAGGGACTGTTTATGTTACTTGCTCTAACCTGCAACACTATAGAGTTACTTGGTGGAGGTCAAGTAATTAAGACAACGTTTGAAAGAAGGCCAATCAGCCTTGGTGCCCCGGCTAAAGTTCTCAGATGCATCAGAATGCCTGTATTCTATGCAGAAATGGAGGCAACCCTATCTAAGTGAGGGAGGGAAAGTTACCAAGAGACTGGTTCTGTCTTCTCTCTGGAAGTTGCAGGATTCATTCCCACCTGGTATGTTTGGTAGATTCTACGGGATTAGGTGAAGTTTGTGAAAGCAGGGTTTCTGAGGAATCAGGATACTCCCCAAGGTATTACAGTGGGTACCATTGGGGGTTTCAGGGTATAAATGGAAAGGGCTAATGGCTGGACAAATGGTCCCTTTGCTGCCTAATCTCTTTTTCACAAAAGTACAAAAAAAAAATCTTAGTCACTCCAGAGACTGCTTGAATAATCCCTGAATGCCTTATAGGATTATCGACCCTTCTTTTTACAGGTTCTTAATGTGGGAAGATTTTGCTCTTGAGTGTTCACTTGGTGGCTGTGTGGAGAAATGGCTGACAGACAGAAAGTAGTTGTTATGGTGGAATTTATTTTTCCCTTCCTCTTTTCCCATTGCCTCACTCCTGGACCACTGCCTCCTCATTAGTCTTGTCATGTTGTTCCTTCTTCACTCTCTCCTGTGCACCACCGCCAGCTTTGTTTAAAGCTCTGCTTTCACGGTACATCACTTCTTAGAAATCTCCCTTGGCTCTTCATTGCACAACATCAGCAGTAACTGCAACTAATGGAAGCTGAGCCCTAAATTATGAGTAGCCATTGTGCTAAGGGCTTTCATACCTTGTTTTTATGTAATTCAAATATTTCTGTATAATTTTGAAGATCCCTCCAAAATTGAATCCTACCATCCTTCTCTAATTGTATTTTCTCCTATCCTAACATGAACTCTTTGCTCTGGTGAGACGATGTCTCATTTCTGTGCCCTTGCCCTGAATAGCATTATCATTTCCTTTGGCTCATTTTGTTTCCCACTCATTAAATGGGCCCACTTTCCTCTACCCAGTCAATTCACCCTTCTTCTTCTTTTTTTTTAACCCTTACCCGAGGATATGTTTTTATCGATTTGAAAGAAAGGACGTTAAAAGAAGAGGGAGAGAGAGAAACATTGATTGATTGCCTCCTGCATGCACCCGACCATGGATCGAACTCGCAACCTGGGTATGTGCCCTGACCAGGAATTAAACCCGTGATCTTTTGATGCATGGGACAATGCTTAACCAATTGAGCCACATCAGCCAGGGCTCAATATACCTTTCAAGGAGCAGCTTGAGTCCCACTTAAGGGCTTCTATCAACAATTCTATTTTTTTTTCTATATACTACTCACTGTTGTTCTATTATATAATTATCACTTAATTACCTGCCAATCTATTTTCAGACAGACTATCAGGACACATTGAGTACCAATGTGCTAGATGTTCCTTGATCCCTCCATTTTCTCTTGGATCATCATCTCCTTCTAGACTTGACTTCCATATCAGGCAGGATAGGCTAAGTTATGCTGCAGTAATAAGTAAGCCTCAAATTTTAACGGTTTATCACGACAAAGTTTTATTTTTTATCTATATTACACATCTATTGTGAATTGGCTGAAGGCTCTACTCCATGACTCCTTGTTCTGGACTCAGACTGATGGAGAAGCAACATATGGAATATTGCCTAATGCAGTGACGGGGCAAAAAAGAAGTGGCTATAAGCCAGACCCATGTCCCTTCTCACTTTTCATTGGTCAAAACAAGTTACATGCCTATGCCTACCTTCATGGAGTACAGGGAAGTACAGTTCTATCATGTACCTGAGAGAAAGGAAACTAGAATATTTGCCAGAAACTCTGATGGCTAATACAACTTCCTTTTCTGTTTAGCCTAGACCAGCAGTTCTCAAACTTTAACCATAGTCCATTATAAAGTATTTGCCAGAAACTCTGATGGCTAATACAACTTCCAGCAGTTCTCAAACTTTAACCATAGTCCATTATAAAAGCTACTTTTACATCACAACTCAATATGCAATGTATACGCCTATACTTAACTGAGACAAAAATTACTAAAAGTGATTTACTGTTATTTTTTTTTCTATTCCACTAAACTTCATTTTTTAAAAGTGCTGATGTCACCCATTGATTTTATGATTCTCTGATGAATTGTAACCCAGGATTTGAAAAATACTAGCCTAGCCTTAGCCAGTTTGGTTCAGTGGGTAGAGCCTTGGCCTGTAGACCAAAGGATCCTGGATTCGATTCTGATCAAGGGCACTTACTTTGGTTGTAGGCTCCTCCCTGGCCCAGGCCCTGGTCAGGGCACATGCATGAGGCAACCAATCGATGTGTTTCTCTCACATAATATTTCTCTCTGTCTTTCCTTCTCTCTTCCACTCTCTCTATAAATCAATGGAAAAATATCCTTGGCTGAGGATTAAAAAGAAAAACAAAGAAAAATACTGTTCTAAAAGCCATGGGTCAGCATTCTCAATCCTTTCTCACTGCAAATCCCAACCCATCTATCTTTAACATCCACCTTCTATCTTTAATACCCTTGCTCCTAAGTACAGCCAGCGAAAAATTACATACTTAGGAAGATTCAGTAGAGGTTGGAGATAGTGTATTTGTAGAAGTCTGATCCTTATAATTGTGTGATTTCATCCCGCAGTTCTTTATGGATCCTGTTTCATCACCCTCATCTCTCTGCTAATGTATCAACATGCACATGTAATTGAGGCCATTTAGGGACATGCTCGTTCAACTTCTTACCTCATGTATATAACCTTATTAATATCTGAATTCCCTCTCACTTCCTTTTGTCTCAAAGAAGGAGGTGCTGCATTATGAAGTCTTAAGTGCTCTTATTACTTATTCAGATGTTCACCTGCTTCCTCCAGGAGCAAGTTCTATGTCATTGGGCTTCTAATTATCCTACCTGTTCCACCTCTTTCTGGCTGCTGGACTACTTTAGGTAAGGTATTATTTTTTCTCTTGGGCTCATTTGGGGCTCAAGTCTGATTGCTGGTGTATTCTTAAATGACAGGAATTCTTCAGGAAGTGCAAGGCAAATGGATCTTTGGACCAGTAACTAGCCCCTCCTGAGGCTCCTGAAAGAGTGCCTTCCTAGCCTGGAGGTTAGGGAAGATTAGCCTTATCATTGGCTCTCTCCTGGCTTTTGAGTGGTCAGGAAGACCAGCATAGTCACATCTGGCATCAAGGTTGCTTATCCTAGGTGCCATAGCTTCCTGAATGCCAACTCTTCCCAGTATCCACTGCCAATGGGTCTCACCTCTGAGTCTGGTTCACAGGAAAGGAAGCCCAACACCAAGTCATTCCATCAGGAGCTTGCATGGCTATAGCTCCACCTATACCATTTGCGCGAAGATCCCAGCAGCCTATAACTCAGGAGAGGAATTAGTAAGAAATGCAGATTTTTGAGGCCCCACCCACATTCTCTGAATCAGAAACTCTGGAGGTGGGGCTCAGGAAACTATTTCAGTTAGCTGTCGAGGTAATTTGCATGCATGCTAAAGTTTGAAAACCACTGATCTCGACTACTTTTTTTCAAATTGTGACTGTGGACCACCTGTATTAGAACAAGCTAGGCTGACCGGTGAAGTCAAAGATGCCAGGCCCAGCCCTGGATGGGTAGTTCAGTTGGTTAGACTGCCGTGGTCGGCAAACTGCGGCTCGCGAGCCACATGCGGCTCTTTGGCCCCTTGAGTGTGGCTCTTCTACAAAACACCACATGCAGGCGCACGTACAGTGCGATTGAAACTTTGTGGCCCATGTGCAGAAGTCGGTTTTCGGCCTGGGCGAGTCTATTTTGAAGAAGTGCTGTTGATATTTGGCTCTGTTGACTAATGAGTTTGCCGACCACTGGAAAGCATTGTCCTGATATGCAAGGTTGTGGATTTGATCCCTGATCAGGGCACATACAAGAATCAACCAATGAATGCATAAATAAGTGGAACAACAAATCAATGTTTTCTCTCTCTCTCTCTCATATCAATAATTTTTTTAAAAAATAGATGCTAGAACCCATTCTAGAGTCTCTGGATGCATGAAATAGTTGTGGTTTCAACCGTGGCTGCATATTAGAAGTACCTGAGCAAGACATTAAAAAAAAAAAGCGCTATGACTTTATTCCCAGAGATTCTGATTCTTTGGATTTGGTGTGGGACCCAACATAAGTTGTTGTTGTTTTAAAAAAAACAAACAAATTTCCCTACTCTATGCTCTATAAAAATGGGCTCTTGCGTCTGATGAGTTGCCATCTAGTCCTAGCAGTGTGACTTTGGGCAAGTTAACTCTGTCATGAGGATTAAATAAAATAATATGTATAAAGTGCTTTACATGAGGTATAGCCCATAGCAAGCTCTGAATAAATGTTAACTATTTTTTATCAATGAATACAATCCCGTGTGGTTCTTGATGCACATTAGCATTTAGGAATCATGGAGCTACAGAATATTCTATTCACTGAAACTGTTTGGGTGCTAGTGGAATTATTTTGCTTTTCAGATGGTTTGATCAGGAACCATGTAAATCCCTCAACTTTCAGGTGTCCTACTTCATCCAGGCAATCAGTTCTGTTTAGTCCTGCTGGTGACAAAGTGCAGGTGTACCTGCAGAGGTACACAACTTTGGAAATATATTTCTGTGGCTCAGAAATGGTTTATAGGTATACATCTCCTTCCTAACTAGGTTACAATTCCTGTGAGAAAGGATTATATCTTATATTTGGTTTTCATATCAGGGTGCCTAGCAGAGAGCTGGATATACAAGAGACCCTCAGTTTGACTAAAATGCAGGCTCCACACATGCCAATCTCAGCCCTGCCAGGTGTGATCCTGATTAGGTTTTCTCAATTCCTTATGTCTGGATTTCCTCATCTGGGAAAGGGAGGGAGTTAGTTATTTCAATTTCTTTTCCAGAACTGCTATGAAAAAAAAAAGTCCACATAGCACCTCAGCATTTCTAATATGCCTTCAATTTGCAAAAATTCAAAGAAACAGACACAAGTTTCCTCACAGCTGGTGTTGGAGCTCTGAGTATTTAAGTTAGGTTGACATGGCTGGTATCACGAGATGTCCTAGCATAACCTTTCACTATGATATCTCATTGTGAATAGTCATTTTAATATGAGTTGTATAAATGCCCAATTATAAAAAGAATTACATTTTCAGACATAGCTGCTTTTTTTAAAATATATATTTTATTGATTTTTCTTACAGAGAGGAAGGGAGAGGGATAGAGAGTTAGAAACATCGATCAGCTGCCTCCTGCACACTCCCCACTGGGGATGTGCCTGCAACCAAGGTACATGCCCTTGACCAGGAATCGAACCCGGGACCCTTGAGTCCACAGGCCGACGCTCTACCCACTGAGCCAAACCGGTTAGGGCCATAGCTGCTTTTTAAGCCTTACTCTGGCCCTTCTATTTTCCTCCTCCTTCAATTCCAAAAGGCAACTATTCTCTAAGATTTAATTGGCTCCTTTCAAAAGGAAAATAATAACTAATGATAAAAACACAAAGGGCCACTACATAAATTTCATGTACTTTACAGACTATGTTAAACAGATGAAGATTCTGATTTTCATCCATGATGTAATATGTATATCTTACCAGGACATTGGTGTAGTTGTTTCAGTAATTGGGGCTTTGTAATGATGCCATGTACATCATTTTTGTCACTGAATCCCTTTAGGAATGATGTCACCTTTGAAGGCTTTGGGTCAGAAATCAGTACATCAGAGTATTTCCTTTGAGCTAATGTCAAAGCAGAACTTTGCGAGTCAGCAGCAGACTAGAGTTGCTCTCAAACTCACCCCCCCACCCCAACACACACAACTACGTTCTGGTTCTGTACCTTTCTCTATCTTTACTGAAATCACAGAGCATTGTTCTTAAATTTTTATATATAGTTATTACAGTGCTTCAGACAGCTGGTTTTTATTTTAGTCAGTATTAGTCACACTGTTCTCCGGCCTTGGAATTTGTAAAAGTTTTGGATGGAGAGACTGTTCTTGGAGGTTGAGGCCTGTATAATTTTATTCAGGTTTTTTTGGCTTGCTGAATTCACTGCTGTGGTTCTCAACAGATGAAGGGTGTGCGTGAATTGGGTGTAATTTCTTTGTTGTATCAGGCAAAACTCTCCACTGAGTGACTTTTAATAAATCAGTTTCACGGACTTTCTGAATGTTAGAGCACTACAGAGGACTCCTAGAAAGAAGATAAATATTATGAGTGCTCTTGGATTGTTTTATCATGGTAAGATCCCCCCCCCAAATCCTCTGTGTACTGATATAATAGATTTGATTTATGTTTATGGGCATTTGTAGGATGATCTCCAGCATATTTGTTTGAGTGTTAGTGCTTGGGTTATCTATTTAAGAAATTCTCATTTATGTCCTAATTTATCCTTCAGATAAGTCCGTTAGAAATCACCATTGAAACATCCAGTCACATCAATGGACCTTAGTATTGCAAAGTTGATTTAGTTTCTTGTATTTGATCAAAATCTAATGGTAAATCTGGCAATTCAACCTACAGAGCTAGTTGGTGGAAAATATTTATATCACAGCTGCTTTGTTTTCCCACCTAAAAGTTCCAACAAGTCCTTCCGCTTGTCAGACATTTTTGAGTCTCTGCCATATGTCAATCCCTGGGTTCAAGGCTGGAATACCCTGGAAATGCAGAGAATGAACGACAGTCTCTTCTCTCAAGAGCTCACAGTCAAGAACGAAGGAACTCAAGTAAGTAAACAAACAATCCAATACAACATGCTAAGGGCTGCGCTGGAGGCTGTGTTGACAGCAAATTCCTGCTATTACCTTGTTCTTGCCAGAGGAAGTCAGGGATGTGCTTTCTGATCTTTTTTCCACTTGCCACCTCTCCTGAAAACTATGAAGACTCCATGATTCAGAGCACAGAGGGATGTAGGCTTTCCAGTTGGTCCTCGAGGAAACAAAACAAAGCAATAAGACTTTGCACACGAGGTGGTGCTGCTGCTCTGTAGCCAGAACTGGCCATCACTCCTAGAGGCGGGTGGGAATCTCCTATTGTCTCTTGGCTTGTGCTGAAAAAACTGAATTCTTAGACTTTACCCTCATTGGCCTGCTAGAGCTTTTAATTCCTAGGTACACTTACTTTCTGAATGGAAAGATCTACTTCATCGCTGAAGGGCTATTCATCTCCCATCTTACAAGGGAATGCTTTTGCTTTCACTCAAAGTTATCAAGGCTTTCCTGAGAGTGCTCTTGAGAAATATGGGACTTACTACCTGAATTCCCTGGGGTTTTTGTTTTGTTTTGTGGTTTTGGTTGGCCTCACAAACTTTTGGAATAGGCTTAGCTGTTGAAAAACTTTTTTGGAAGGGTGGAATGGAGGCAGGAGAAGGAGGCCCCAAAGCACTAAACTGTGTGTGTGTGTGTGTTTCACAATTGCTGCAGTATTTCTGGTAAGAAAAGTTATTAGGTGTTTATGGATGTTTCAAAAGACCAAGGGGAAAAAAAAGCAGATTCCATGTTAAAATATCCACTTGGGGACCCTTAACACTCAGAACAGAACCTAAGTTGGGAATGCTAAGGGGTGTGATCAGCGTAAAGCAGCAGTTGTTTCTAACAGGGGGTGTCAGCTGGATGTAGTTCAAGAGGAAAGGGGTTGCCAGAGCATTCCCAGGGGAGGATGCATTGGCGTGGCCAGGTGGATCAGGAATACAGGTTTTCTTATTGAGTCACACCCAACTTGGTCCCAAACAGGGAAAGCCCTGCTCAGATCACGGAGGGCTCTCTCCTTGTCTGCCTCTTCTAGGAGGTGTGGTGGGAAGCAGGCTTATGGGAAAGGTAAAAAAGCAGAGTTCCACAAGGGGCATCCGCCAGAAGTATGTTAGGCTAGTAATTTTGGTGTTTTAGAGTAAAATAATTCCCCCCCACATTAGAGATAAGGTTGCTTTGAATTGGTTTTTACAGAGCAGGTGGGGGAATGGCCTTAACCTGGTCCACTTTCTCATCTGATCCACAGGCCACAATTGCTATTCAGAATTTAACATATGGCCATGAGTTTCTTTAGCATTCAAGCTTTGGAATATTCTGGGGAAAGATCTATAAGATGTTTAAAAGGTTATAAAAATTATATGATGCCCTGACCGGTTTGGCTCAGTGGGTGGAGCGATGGCCTGCGGACTGAAGGGTCCCGGGTTTGATTCTGATCGAGGGCATGTGCCTTGGTTGCGGGCACATCCCCAGTGGGGGGTGTGCAGGAGGCAGCTGATCGATGTTTCTCTCTCATCGATGTTTCTGACTCTCTGTCCCTCTCCCTTCCTCTCTGTAAAAAATCAATAAAATATATTTTTAAAAAATTATATGATATATTCTTTTCAAAATATTGTTTGAATAAGTGGTATGAGTAAGGGCCCAATGTTCATATCCTTCTAATCTCTTCAGTGTAAAAAGGTGGTAAAAACAGAGTATACTGTTGCATAACCTTCATGATACTGTTTGTGCCTAAATTGATTTAATACATATGCATTATACTATATTATGTAAAATACATGTAATATATGCATAATGTATGAGATGATTATATAATACACTGTGCATGAATGTAGCAATAATATAGGCATATAATACATACTTTAGTTATACATTAATGGATATAACTGCCTCTTATTGTAAATTATGGGATAGAGCAAGCAATAAAAAGATTACTATTTAGTAAGTCTTAAGGTTATATAAGTCAGTAATTATATATTCTAAACTTCAAATCAAATTAAATATTAATTTGACATTCACTCTCTATAAAACTTCCCTAGTCACTATTTGAAATACCCACAATAAGTTCAGGACAAGATAAAAAGTAAATGAATCAGTCTATACCCAACTTTTTTTTTTCTTTTTTTTATTCCTCAGATGAGGATATTATTTTCATTGCTTCTTCAGAGAGAGTAGAGGGAGGGAGGGAAAGTGATAAACATCGATGTGAGAGAGACACATTGACTGGTTGTCTCCCACATGTGCCCTGACCAGGCCAAGGATCAAACCTGCAACCCAGGTATGTGCCCCTGACCAGGAATCAAACCTGAGACCCTTAGGTTCAAGGACCAACACTCTAACCACTGAGCAACACCTATTCCAAAAGTTTCTTTTAAATCTTTGATTGTAAATTACAGCACATTTCTATTAAAAAGATCATATATGATGGTTAGTTTCTCTGGATACCCAATAAAAGCTCAATTAAGCCATCATGACTTTATAACAACTATAATCTGATTTCTGGGGGTTGGAGGGAAGGAGCCATCATATGAGATGAGAAGGAAGTAGAGATGAGAAGGAAGTAGAGTTCTGCTGCTGCTATGAGTCAGAGCCTACCATAGGCAACACATTTTAAAACAAGAAAATTTTATATTTGGCCAGTGCCAACTTTCCTTTCTGCACCCTTCTCCCAAGGATCCAGCACCCTTATGCTATCCTAAATGTTTCTTAACTTGTGGCTCCCCACTCAAGTCTCATATTCCTAATATGTTCCATGTCCTAGAATTAACTACCCCACCCACACTATTAGTGATTTGGGAGATATGGTCTTTGCACCACCTGCATCAGAATCATCTGGGGTGTGTGTTAAAAACAGATTTTTGGATCCTATTCTAGACCTCCTGTGAATCAGAATATCCAAGGATGGAGACTGGGAATATTAGATTTATAACAAAGTCCTTGAATCACATTTAGATTGGGCACCTCTGAAATGAAATTTTTTTCACCAGAAGAGCCAATAATGCAGAATATTATTCAGCCTTTAAAAAATAAGGGTAGCCCTAACCGGTTTGGCTCAGTGGATAGAGCGTCGGCCTTCGGACTGAAGGGTCCCAGGTTCAATTCCGGTCAAGGGCATCGATGTTTCTAACTCTCGATCCCTCTCCCTTCCTCTCTGTAAAAATATCAATAAAATATATTTAAAAAATAAGAGTATTTCTGCCATGTGTAACAACATGGATGAACCCGTAATGGGGAGCTAGGGAAATTAGAAGATGTTGGTTAGAGAGTTAAGAGTTGCAGCTGTGCAGGAACAATAAACCTAGAAGTCTAATGTACAGCAAGATGATGACTATAGTTAATAATACTGTATTATAACTGCAAATTTACTAAAAAAAAAGTAGATTTTAGATGGTAACTATGTGAGGAGATGAAAATGTCAATTAACTTGACTATAGCGAACATTTTACTATGTATATGCTTATCAGAACATTATGTTGTATACAAATATATAATTTTTATTTTTAAAAATAAAAGTAAATAAAAACCACAAGTGAAAAAGAGAGCCACTAGTGTAAGTCAGTGTTTTCCAAGCTTTGGCATGCACCAGAATCTCCTGGTGGGCTTTTAAAAACCCAGATTACTGGGCCCTCACCCCCAGAGTCTCTGATTTAGTAGGTCTGGGATGGACCCCAGAATTTTCATTTCTAACAAGTCCCCTGGTGACCTTCATGCTGCTGGTTTGAGAAACACACTTGGAGGACCATTAATCTATTACTAGGCTCTGTGGAATTGTGATATTTGCATTTTTAAAAGAGTAGGCTTACTAGTCCAAATGGCTCTCAGGCAGTGGAGCACTGCAAAATGAAAACGGGAAAGACTGAGAGGGTTAGGACAGTTGGGCAGAGGTGACATCTTGAGATCTAACTGGATTCCCTTCCCCCCTCCCCAAATCAGGCCTTATTCTCTGTAATCTAATCCCATCCCTTCCCCTAGTAGTTCCAATCGTGGTGACAATAAGAGGACAAGCTGGGTGGAGAGAGCAAGGGCATGGAATTGTTCCTTTCTGTGAATCTTCTATTGTGCCAATGTTTAAATTTATTTAATTTGCCAATGTTAGAATTTTCCTTTGGCCACCAGAGGGCTCTCCTAACATTGTATAAACGTAGACTGTCCCAGTGGAAGAGAGAAAGGGAAGCCATCCTTGACCGAAAGGACTGGATAGAGTGTTTTGACAAAATTTGCCATTAGGGAGTTTCTACACTATTTTAATTATTAGGTTTTCCCCTGAACTTATAATAAAATTTAAAAATCACTAATTGGTAAATAGAAAAGAACAATAAGTAAATGGAAGCTTGAAAGCATGAGTGTTTACTGTAGATGCTGGAGAATAGAATTTGTAGTGTTGATAATTGCTAGATGTATGGGGCAGGGATGTGAGAATTACTGAGTTTTTAAAAGAGAGTGACTATTCCGGACTCAGAGATTTGGTTTGTTTTTTTTTTCTAGACAAAACAACAACAACAAAACAAAGACAAACATGCCTTCACTCAGAATTAATATTTCATAGTGAGTTGCTTTTCCTATTGTGGATGAGGATATGAAGTACAAGCTCCAAATGTCTCTACATATTGGTTCTGTGGTTTGACTTTTTTATTAGACTTGGCAAAGTGAGGGACCTTTCAAGGCAAATCAATTGTGTAGACAATAATATTGTGCAGGGATTAGTTTATTTTCAGAATATTAGAGACACAATAAACATCACATTGAGAACAGATGACATATTTTCTTCCATTCCAAAGAGACTTGTTCCTAAAAAATCAAGTAAGATAGTTTGGTTTGGGAAAGAATGGAATCAAGGCTGCTTTCATGGGTAAGTGACTTGTGCAGTCACACAGGGCCCTGTCCTTAGAAGGATCCCATGCTGGTTTAATGCTCTTCTGTTGTCTTCTTGAAATCTTCATAATTTTTGAACAAAGGGACCCACACGCTCATTTTGCACTGGACCCTGAAAATTATGTGTTGGTCCTGAATGGAAGAGATGAGTGTCTTCCACCCTCCTGTTTGGCTTTTATTTAGAAAAGTCGTTCTTGTCCTTGGTTGCACTTTAGAATCACCTGGGGAGTTTTGGAAACTTCAGGCTGCGCCCGTACAGATCACATCACCGTCTTCACCGGTGGGTTCCAGGCATTGGTATTTTTAAAAATTCCTCGGGCGATTCCAGAGTGCAGCGCAGGTTGAAAACTGTGAGTTTGGAGGCTAATTTCCAGAACCTTCCTTCCATACCAGTCTCCCCTGCTTGGACTGCCCTTGTGGTTTAACGGACTTGCAAAAGTCTAGATTCTTCACACAGGCTTTGTGTGTTAGAAGAGCAGATTGTATGAAGTTTGAGTTACTTAGATGATGTGTTTTATTTTTATTACTCTTACTTTAAAGATTGTGGAATTACAAAGAAAGCCATCGTTCTTAAATATAGGTCTAATCATCCTTGTATCCTTTAAAATGTATTCTTTATTCTGGAAAAACAAACAACATCCCACCCTCAGATATTTAGATTAAACCTGAAAAGGGTTTACATAGACTTTCCTCTCCTCTGCTAATGGCTGAATGTTCACTAAGCGCCTTGCCCTGGCTGGGCCCGCATCAGGTTTCATTAAATGTCTCTTTTCTAACTGAAGGGTTTCTGGGGACACTAATTGTTTTTTCTTCATGAGTCACCTGTGGGCTTTGACAATAATCTAGGAGCGTCTGGTCCCAATCCTTCTGGATTACAGGAATTGAAGGTCCCAATTAGAAACCTGGGGTCCTGCAAGGGCAGATCCTTTTAACCTTAATTCACTGGGGGCCTCCTGCAAACAGAATTGTTTTGCCGCCTCCAACCTTCTTGTTCCCTTACAAGTCAGCACACAGGGAACTGCTTTCTCCTTAGTGTATTTTCTTAAATTTATGCCTACATACAGGTAATTTAGGGATTAATTCCAACCCTGGATATTTTATTATGAGTTGTATGAAATCTTTCCACTTGTTTAGCTTTTAATTGAGCATTAAACAGAGAGTCACTTAATGGCAAAGTAAGGAACTGTTTAATGAAAATATTAGTAAGCTGAAACCCAAAGGGAGATGAAAAATAGAATAATCCTTTGGCTCTTGGAGCTTGGAGATTCAGACCCACAGGGAGGCAGCATTTTACTGGTATGATTTATGACCCAATTAGAAATAAGGGATGATGGTGAAGCTAAAATTTGGAATAAGGTATTTAGATATTAGTTTTTCTTTCGCAAATAGTCATTGGTAAAAGTAATCTAAATAATTTATGTATATAACTTCAGCTTTTGAAAAGTAAATTTGTTTTTGCATATATCATCCTCTGAATTGAAATGTGTGTTTTTTCAGTTCATGAAAATATCATTTAATGAGCACCTACCCAATATCAGATATGATGCCAGATGTTTTACATACATTACCCTGAAACCTGAGAACAACCCTGCAAGGTAGGGATTGTTGTCCCATGTTAGAGATGAGGAACTGAGCCTTGGAGAGGCTAAATGACTTTCCCCTGGTCACACAGCCTATGAATGTCAGACTAGAACTCTCAACTACCTCTAATCTCTAAACTCTGCTTCTTTCTACTATTCTTGCAGGTATAGAATTTTTTTTAAAACTTATGGTAAAATATATGTAACCTAAAATTTGCCAATTAAATCATTAAATGTACAATTCCGTGGCATTAAGTGTATGCACATTGTTGTGCAACCATCACCACTCTCCATCTCAAGAATTTTTTCTTTCTCCCAAACTGAAAGTCTGTACCCATCTATAATAATATAAGCATAATATGCTAATTAGACCAGACAGCCAAACAACCTTCTGGATGTCATTCCTGACATTCTTCCAGATGAAGCCACAGCAGTGGGGGCCAAGGCAGAGGTGGTTAGGGGCGTCATTCCTGACATCCTTCCAGATGAAGCCGCAGCAGCGGGGGCCGAGGCAGAGGCGGTTAGGGGCGATCAGGCAGGCAGGCAGAGTGGTTAGGGGCGACCAGGCAGACAGGCAGAGTGGTTAGGGGCGACCAGGAAGGCAGATAGGCAAGCAGTTAGGAGTCAGCGGTCCTGGACTGCGAGAGGGTGCAGGCCGGGCTGAGGGCCCTCCCACCCCCTGTGCATGAATTTCATGCACTGGGCCTCTAGTTAAACAATAACTCCCCAGTTCCTCCGCCCCTGGGAAGCACTATTAGACTTTCCATCTCCATGAACATGACTAATTTAGGTGCTTCATATATATATAAAATCCTATAATAGTTATGCTTTTGTGTCTGGCTTATTTCACTTAGCATAATGTTCCTCCTCCCCTCAGCCCCTGGGAAGCACTATTAGACTTTCTGTCTCCATGAACATGACTAATCTAGGTGCTTCATATATATAAAATCCTATAATATTTATGCTTTTGTGTCTGGCTTATTTCACTTAGCATAATGTTTTCAAGACTCATCCATGTTGTAGCATGTACAAAAGTACACCCTTATGGGGGGAATGGGAAAGAAATACATTCCAAACCCCCAGTGGGCACTTGAAATCTTGCATAGTACCGAACACTGTATGTACTATGTTGTTGTTGTTTTTCTATACATACCTATGATAAAGTTTAATTTATAAAGAATGGGAAAGAAATACATCCCAAACCCCCAGTGGGCACTTGAGATCTTGCATAGTCCCGAACCCTGTATGTACTATGTTTTTTTTTTCCTATACATACCTATGATAAAGTTTAATTTATAAATTAGGCAAGTAAGAGATTAACAACAATAACAAATAATAAAATAGAACAGGTCTATAAAATATGCTGTAATAAAAGTTATGTGAATAAGGTCTTGCTCTCTGTCTGATAACTGACTGATAACCAAGTAACGTATAGGTAGATACACTTAGTAGCCCTCCAATGTGGACCTGCTAAACAAAGGGATGATCCACATCCTGGGCGAGACAGAGCAAGATGGCTTGAGATTTCATCACAATACACAGTCTGGCATGAAATTTAAAACTTATTAATTGTTTATTCCTGATATTTTCCATTTAATATAAACCAAAAATGGCTTTAAGAAATAAAATTTATTAATTTAAAAAAATGGTATTTAGCCCTGGCTGGGTAGCTGAGTTGGTTAGAGTGCTGTCCCGATAGGCCAACGTTTTGGGTTTGATCTCCAGTCAGGGCATATACAAGAATCAACCAATGAATATATAAATAAGTGGAACAATAAATCAGTGTTTCTCTTCCACTTTCTATCAAATCAATAAATTAAAAAATGTTTTTTAAAAAAGCATATGCTGTTTGTGTTCATATGTCACTCCAATAAAATTTAATAAATTTTTTTTTAAAAAAGCATATGCAAGATCCAGCACAGGGATATGGAGAAGTTAATATACTTAGGAGTTTTTACTTTAAGCTCTTTCCATCTGGCAGTCCTAAGGTTGATCATGACGACCTGCAAGATACTGGTGCCAAAAGACACCCCCTTGCCCACTTTGTGAAGACAGAAAACAATGTTGTATCCAGAATCTCTGGGAGAAGTGCTTCAAATCAAAAGATGGGAGGGATAAGTGGGTGGATGAAGTTAGATGGTTAAGAATCAGACTGGTAGACCTGAATCCATTTATGAAGATATATAACAAAGGAGTAAGAAAGTCCCCAAAAGTTCAACTAGTCTGTGATAAGGAGATGATGAGAGATTGTCAAGTCCCTGGAGGCCATTCTGCCACTTCAGAGCCAGAGGATTCTGCAAAGGAACACGAGGTTTGTGGCAACTAAAATCCACTCTTGTTCTCTTAGAATCTGTTCTCATTTGGAAATACTTTCAAAATACATTTTGCGTTAATAAATGATTTTGGAAGTGTGCACATGCATATTATCCTTCCTGCCACACGAAGAGAAAATTAACTGTTTTATGCTTTATTAATAATTGCTGATTAAATCTTCAACTTTCTAAAGAAAACCCCGCCACCTGTGACTATCAGATATACATCAAACACATCAGAATTTAGGGGAATGAGAGTGAGGAATGGGAATAAATGGTCTAAATAAATAAAACCAGAGATGGCCTTGCACAGACTGATGAATAATGGTGTGCCCTGAGCAGAGGATGACTCCCTTAACATCCACAGTGGCTTTTAAAAATCATCCGTTCATTCCCATTTGGGGTGGAAAGTGGCATATCAGAATCTTTCAGATATGTTGGGGTGTGTCAAAAGCTAAAGAGGAATGAATTAGAAAGTCTTTCCAACTGTAAACTTGTCCAAAGTAGTTTGCTGTAGGGTGAAGAATGTTGGATTGGGAGTCAGAAGTGAGTTCTGCTTAGGCTACTGCAACAGCCCAGGCAAGAGATGAAAGCCTGAATCAGGTAAGTGATAGCAGGGTTAGTGCAGGAGACGCCTTGGAGGCTGAATCATTAAAATTGGAGGTATTATTGGGTTTGAGGGGTGAGGAAGAGGGGAAAAAAAATCAAGGATGAGTACATAATTTCTGTTTTGAATGGCTAGGAAGATAGGAAATACAGGAGAGAGGGAGTTTGGGAGCAGGGTAGGATGAATTAATTCAGTTTGGTTGTATAGAGGCTGAGGTGTGTGGAGGTTAGGAAAATGTACGTCAAAGAAGCTGCTGAGCTGACCAGAGGCAGTGTGACCAAGAGCTCCCTCTGAATGCTTCTGCACTCTGACACCTAGGTCAATAAGAACCAGGTCAAACCGCCCATGCGCTGCTCCTGGCCAGGGACTGGGCTTTGCAGGAATACGGAACAGGGCCCCTCCCCAGGTAGACTTAGAATTTTGCTCCTTTAATCAGCAGCATTGGCTTGAGGACTCTTCATCAGCTTTGCCATAATTTCTTAGAGCTGCATAGCAGCCTAAGGCTCTTCCACTCCACCTTCCTTCCTACCTTATTCCTAAAGGGGAAAGCTAGTCTAACAGCTTTCCCAGCCTCCCCAGCTTCCTCCCCAGTTTCCCTTACCAGTATGACCCCCAGTTCGCCTCTAGCCCATCTAATCCTGTTTCGGCATCTATTTCTCAGACAACGCCATACTCACACAGGGTATTACTGGGACATCTACTTGGAGATGCATACCTCACAATTACAAATATAGGTTGAGAGATTTAGAGAGATTTTGTCAGTTAGAGTGCAATTAATAGAAAACCCAAAACAAACTGGCTTAAACGATAAGAAACTTCATAATCTCACTCGACAGGAGTCCATAGCGAGGGTGGTTTCTAGGCACAGTGCGGTGAGGGCTCTGGCTCCATTTCTTTGAGACACTTTGGTTCTTCTCAACTCTGTGTGTGGACTTTGTCCTCAGGCTGCTCTCCTTCCAGCCTCAGCTCACATATCTCACTCTTACTCTGTGGAAATATACTCAGTCAACCTGGTGAGAAGCCATTTCTCCTCCTTTGAAAAACTTGAATGTCTTAATTCAGGCTGCTCTAACAATAATACTGTAGACTTGATGGTTTAAGCAACAAACATTTATTTCTTACAGTTGTGAAGGCTTGGAAGTCCAAGATCAAGGCACTGGGAAATCCAGTATCTGGTGAGAACCTGTTTCCTGGTTTATAGATAGCTACCTTCTTACTGTATCCCCATTTTGCCTAGAGAGATAAACTTTCCCATGTCTCTTCTTATAAGGGCACTAACCTTATTTCTGAGGGTTCCATTCTGAAGACCTAAATACTTCTCAAAGGCCTAAATAACCATACCTCCAAATAGCATTACACTGGATTTAGGACTTCAACATATAGATTTTGTGGGACACAAATATTAATCTAACACTTGAATCTAATAGGCAGTATTTTATTGCGTTTGTCAAGGTTAATTGTTTACATGGCTGCTCCCTCTAGATTCGAAGGGAAAGTAGAGACTATGTTCTATTAACTCTTATCCCTATGTAATGCTATGCATATAGTTGTTAGTGAGCATTTATCCAGTTAAATTTACTGTCATTTCTTTAAATAGAGAAATGGAAGTGGAATCTGTGTTCAAATTCATTTAACAGTTTGAAGTAATTTAGAAAAGGAGGTACATAGAAAAAATTTGAAGTTTATACATGGCATTTAGTCTCATTAGATAGTGCAACTCTGCACTGATGTTGATAAACTGCAGGAAGATATAATGAGGAGGTGGGCAAGTGAGTTAAGATAAAACTTGACATTTGGGAATAATGCATATGGCTAATGAAGTTCAAGCTATGATTTCCAACATAGGGACAGGATTTAGGAATGCATCTGAATTATTTCCTAAAGGTTTTGACCTGGTATGTTACCTCAGCCAAAAAACCAAACAAACAAAAGTAAAAAGAAATCTACACTAATAAAAGACAAATATGCTAATTGACTGTACCTTCTCTTCACCCTAAGCCATGCCCACCAGCCAATCAGAGCTACTATATGCAAATTAACCCAACCAAGATGGTGGCCTGCAGCCATGGAGCTGGAGCAAGCAGGAGGCTTGGTTGCCCGGGCAATGGAGGAAGCCAAGCTTCCCGTCAGCCCTGAGCCGGCTGTGGCCTCCACTCATGGCAACAAAGTTTCAATTATAGAAGATAAATAAATCCCAGATACCTGCTTCCAGCCAGCCTCCACTGGGAGCTTGGGTGGCTGGGGGTTGTGGCCAGCCTGAAAACAGCCATCAGCCCCTCACCCAGGCTGGCCACACCCTCATGGGGTGAGGGTCCCCACTGGGGGGCTTAGCCAGCCTGAAAATGGCCCTCAGCTCCTCACCCAGACTGGCCAGGTACCCCAGCAGGACCCCCCCACCCTGAAGGGGCTGTGGCCAGCCTGAAATGCATGAATTTGTGCACCGGGCCTCTAGTCTATAATAATAAAAGTATAATATGCAAATAACAGCTGAACAGCAGAACAACCATCCAATCACACTATGATACCCACTGGTGTCAGGCCAGCCAAGGCGGGTGCGATTGGTCAGGGGCCCGGCCATCGCCCCATGATCACCCCGCAGAGGGAGGCCCAGGCCACAGCCAGTGGGGTGATCAATCAGGGGGCTCCATGATCACCCCAAAGAGGAAGGCCCAGGCTACTTCACAGTGATGCTGCGGCAGGGGGGCGGGGTCTCCCTCTGCAGGAGCAATTCATTGCAGAGCCTCGGTCAGGTGGGCGGGGCCTACCTCTTTGGGGCGATCCATCATGGGGCTCCTGGACTGTGAGAAGACGCAGGCTGGGCTGAGGGACCCCCCCCCCCCCGAGTGCACAAATTTTTGTGCACCGGGCCTCTAGTAAATTATAAATACAGAGGTGAAAAATAGTAATATATCCTTTCTCAAAATTAGAAAATAAAACAGAAAATGTTACCCTATGTTCAAACTCCTATCTGTTTGAATCTTGAATGGTGAAGCTCAAATAAAGAACTAGGAAAGACTGAGAACTGTAACATGTGTAAGAGAATTGCTAAGTGAAGATAGATTGACAATGCAGCTCTTAGGTGTGGGAATATAGTCTGAGAGAAAATATAATAAAAAAAGAGGCACTGTTTAAGATAAAAACAGCATTTCTGTCAAATTCTAAAATTACAAAATTTGAGTGCACACATCAGAATTTGACAAAGCAATTTTAAAACATGTAAGAAAGCCTGGCTGGTGTTGCTCAGTGGTTGAGGGTGGACCTTTGAACCACAGGTCACGGTTCAGTTCCCAGTCAGGGCATGTGCCCAGATTGCAGGTTCAATCCCCAGTAGGGGGAGTGCAGGAGGCAGCTGATCAATGATTCTCTCTCATCATTGATGTTTCTATCTCTCTCTCTTCCCCTCTGAAATCAATAAAAATATATTTTTTTTAAAAACATGTAAGAAAAACAACTTTTTCCAACAGGCAGTAATCAAACTCAGTAGTCCAAGAGACGATATGGAGTAAGCGTTGTATTAAATTCAGGGTTATTCAATTCATACCAAATTTTAAAACTTGGGCTCTTTTAGAAATACACAAAAGTATTTTGAAGTTCATGTTCTCTTCCACCAAATACCTTTGTGTCATGGTCAAACCAATTGACTAAAATTAGTACTTTTTGTTGATTGGTAGTCACCTGATCCTCTTGGTAGACTGTGAATGGATCCAAAATTATGAATCCATTGGCTTTCAGTTTTATATATGTCTAAGGGATGATTTACACCTAACTACTGTTATGGACTGACTTGTGTTCCCCCTCCCCCATGTTAAAATCCTAACTCCCATGTGTCTAAAATTGAAGATAGGGTCTTTAAGGAGGAATGAAGGTTAAGTGAAGTCATAAGGATTGGGCCCCAGTCCCATAGGACTGGTGTCCTTATAAGAAGAGGAAAAAACAACAGACTACTATGTGAGGACACATCAAGAAGGCACTGTCTGCAATCTGAGGAGAGAATGCTCATCAGAAACCAAACCAACCCTGCCAGCACCTTGATTTTGGACTTCTGTTCTCCAGAATTGTGAGAAAATAAATTTCTGTTGTTTAAGCCATGCAGTTTGTGGTATTTTGTAATGGTAGTCTGAGCAGACTAATAAACCCACTGAGTCACTAAGATTAAGTGATACTAAAATCTGGAGTCCATAAACAAGAATCCTATATAATAAAAGCTTAATATGCTAAGTGTCTGGTCGTCCAGTCATCCATTCAACCAATCAAAGTGTAATATGCTAATGATATGCTAAGGTCACTCAACCGCTTGCTATGACGTGCACTGACCACCAGGGGGCAGATGCTCCGACTGGTAGGTTAGCTAGCTGCTGGGGTCTGGCAGATCGGGACTGAGCTATACGGGACAGACATGCCCTGGAGCCCTCCCGTGGCTCCTCCCCAGCTGGCCAATCTCCCTCGTCCCTCCCTGGCCCCGATCGTGCATCAGTGGGGTCCCTCAGCTTGGCCTGTGCCCTCTCACAATCCGATCCTGCGGGCCAGGCCAAGGGACTCCACTGGTGCATGAATCTGTGCACTAGGCCTCTAGTTATATATAATAGGGAGATATATAGAGAGATGCAGATAAAGATAAAACATATATGACTGCTTAGTATGTACTAGGCCCTATTCTAGGCACTTTGCAATGACATAAGATTTGTGTTATTATTAACTCCATTTTACAGATGATGAAACTGAAACCCCCCAAAATGAGTAATTTGCCTAATGTCATAGAACTGGGTTTCAAAGTGACTCCAGACTGTGCTCCTAATCACTAAACAATATAAAAGGCTGTTCAAGAGCAATATGATGTAAACCAGTGATTTTCAACTGATGTGCTGAAAGAATTTTTAAAACATGCAATACCTGATATATAATTAGGGGCACTGACCTCTTTTCCCTTAGATTGTCAAATAAGAAAATGACAAGAGCCAACACAATAGCCGCCCAGTATGAATGAGCCAAAGTTTTACCTATTTTTTTTGTCAGATTGGCAAAAAGATATATTTTTTGGTGTGCTGCAGAATTTTAGTAATTAGTTTACGTATACCATGAGACAAAAAAGGTAGAAAATCACTGATGTAAACCAAGTATGTAATTTACATTTTTCTAGGAGCCACATTAAAAAAAGTAATGAGAAACAGGTAAAATTCATATCTTTTATTTAACACAGTATATAAAACATATTATAATTTAAAGGTGTATTTAACGTAAGCAATTATTGAGATATTTGCATTCTTTCTTTAATGTGAAGTCTTCAAAATCCAGTGTATATGTTAAACTTACAGCACAAATCTCAAGCAAAATGTGTATTACATTTCAAGTACAAAATAGCTATCTGTGGCTGCGGTTACTGTATTGGACAGCACATGTACAGAAGGCATATTTATTTTTTGGTGTGCTGAAGAATTTTAGTAATTAGTTTACGTATACCATGAGACAAAAAAGGTAGAAAATCGCTGATGTAAACCAAGTATGTAATTTACATTTTTCTAGGAGCCACATTAAAAAAAAGTAATGAGAAACAAGTAAAATTCATATCTTTTATTTAACACAATATATAAAACATATTATAATTTAAAGGTGTATTTAACGTAAGCAATTATTGAGATATTTGCATTCTTTCTTTAATGTGAAGTCTTCAAAATCCAGTGTATATGTTAAACTTACAGCACAAATCTCAAGCAAAATGTGTATTACATTTCAAGTACAAAATAGCTATCTGTGGCTGCGGTTACTGTATTGGACAGCACATGTACAGAAGGCACTATAGCTTAGTAAGAAGCATGGACAAGATACTGCAAAGTTCCTACTTTATATACACATTGTTGTAATTCTTCTAGTTTTCTTGAAAGATGTTTTAATTATCACAGTACATTACTCGTGTTGTCTTGAATTGGCTGTGGTTTTAAATTGCTCCTATTAGTGTATTTATTAAAACATTTATAGGACTGCTGTTATTTTTCTTGAGAATATATGTGTGGTTGACATTTGGTTAATATCTAGTTCTTTATTCCCTAGTAAGTGGGAGCATGTAGAGTAGGATGACTTTCTGATCTTTTCCCCACCTAAATAGTTAGAAAAAAAGAAAAAGAAAACCACTTGAGTAGATGGATCATTGGCCTGACCTAGCCTAGCATTGGTTGTTTTTTGTTTTTATTTTTCATTTTTAGCAATGGTTGTTTTTGAAAAAAATTTATAACAAGACACAATTGTGAAATGTAGTTAAGAGAGATTCTATGACAGTGGAATAGAGTAATGCTGACCAGTTTACATAAATCCATTATGTTGAATACAGCAAAACTGCCCTCTCATGATGGTTTGAAAGTGTTTCTGAAGGGGTCTTTTTTCTAACATTAGCTTAACTCCAGTGTTATAGAGGAGTTTTGTTGTTGTTTTTAAAAACCAAGTAATAAAGAGTTTCACCGTGTTATAATGACCACATCCCTTCAAGACTTTAAAAAAAATGATTTTAGATGATCTTCTGTTTCACTACATACCCAATTATTCTTTCTAGGTTCTAAGGCTGAGTGTATAAATGTAATGGTTCCGATTTGCCTTATAACTGTAGTTAGAATTGGTTCTCTAAAGCAAATGTTTCTACTCCTTTGCTTCAGCTTTACCAAATGATCTGAACTGAAGCAGTCTTTTAAAATGGCTGTGATGCACTCAGTATTTTCAAAAGCAAAGCACTGCAACCATTTAGTTTCTTCATCATTATTACAATGTGTCCAGTGGCTCTTCTTGTAGATTAATGCATGAGCTTCCATTAAGCGTTCTCTAAACCCACTCATAAATAGGCCAGTCTATTGTCCTTTTCGCTAAGTATTCACATGTAAGACTTGAGAAATATTCAGAAACATCGCCAACCAGGGAGGAAAAACCCATACACATCAGCTTTGATAAGAAAAAGGGGCTCTCTAGAAGTTCTTAGGAGCCTCAGGGGGTCTCCAGAGGGGTGTAGAATAAATAGACAATCAGGAAAAACAGCCAGGAATTTGGAGAGCTGATAGTAGTGCTCCAAAACTCCCAAATGGTTGTCAGTAAAAATATTAAGAAAAATAAGCAAGATTTTTTTTACCCGTTCACATAACTAGCAAGTCTGAGGAAGATCTGACCTTGGGCATGCGATCCAGGGTCTTAAGCAATGCTTTCATGATTCGCTTTCCTCATCTGTTTATTATCTCTGCTCCTTTCTACTTAGTTTCATTCTTTTCTACTATATGTGGCATTTCTCATTATGGCAGAAATATGGCCTCTGACAATGCAGGAGTCATTCATTGCCCCACAGCTTCAACTCAAAGGGAGAGAGAAAACTATCCCTTGGCCCCCAATTTGGAAAATTTCATGAATATTCTGGGTTTGATTCTTTGCTAAACTGGGCATTCGGGCCACTGTTTCCAGGGAGCTCAGCCTGGCTCACAGGCCTGCCCCTCGGCGATGGTGATGGGGACGGGGGGACACTGTGATTAGTAGTTCCAGCAGATGCACACAGAATGGGGGAGAGGTGATACTTCAAATTGGAATAGTGCAAAGATGAAAATAGTTACATGTTTTCCAAAGATGTTTAAGAAAGCACAAGTAGCTAAGGATCCTAATAGTTCTAGAAGAACGCTTTTCAAATTTGGAGATTTTATAAAGCAGTTTCCACTTCAGTAGGTTTGGGGTGGGGCCCGAGATTTCACATTCCTAGTAAGTTTTAGAGACCACCCTTGAATCACAGTAGTCTAGAAGGCATTTGTCAATTGTGTATAATTTTACTGTATTTGTTCAGCAGAAAACTGAAGAAGGTTACCCATGTGAGGTTGAATTTCCAAGGTTTTCAATTTAATTATTTGCATTATTCTTCATCTGGAGCACTGTCATAGAAAGTGTGACGCTCTTTTGGGCAATACTGTTTTGTGATTTGTTAAATGCTCTCGTCTAGAATGAGAGCAATGGTTAGCACCCTTACCTTGAACATAATTTTGAGAAATGCTAAAGGAAGAGACATTAGGAATATATTGTTCTCCTTAAGACATTATATAGTGTGAGAAAGAGAAGGATGTGGGGCGAGGGCTGGGACTGTGTCCGTGGTAGGATGATACACTCACAAGGCAAGGCTGAGAGAAGCCTTGATGTGGGCAGTGGGAGGAAGTTCCAGTGAGCTGAGCATGGTTTCTAGGTGATCAGCATGAGGGAGGCTTGGTAACCAGTAAGAGGGCTCCAGCTCCAGGGCTGGGTTTAGGGACAGCATTCAAGTGATGCGGGTGGGGGTGGGGGATGACAGTGGACAATGGCATGAGTGAGGTAAAGATCACAGTAAAGTATAGAAACTGGGAGAGTGGGCAGATGATCAAGGTAAGTCTTTAAGGTACTAGAACAGGAAAAAGGCAAGCGTTTAGTCACAGAAGCACAGTTGAACTCCATCCTCGTACCAAATCTGAGGTATAAGATGGAAAACAGGCTGGCTTGATGTCCATTCCCAGTGCTGAACTAGAGCTTTGTTTTCAGATCTCAGGCTGGAGAGAATAGAAGTCTCAGAGCTTAAGGGAGTAGAGGGAGTAAGCCTGCACCAGCCCTGATCCAAAGGTCCTAGATATAAAGCAAGGATGTATGGAGAGGAAATCATGCACGTTTTCACATTTGGAGAAAGTTCCATGATTTTTTATGGGTAGCTATTTATTGAGATTTTATAATGACTAAGTCTAGTCATTGTTAATATTTCAAGTTGAGAAAGAAATGTGTTCTCTCCACCAGAGTGTAGTGATAGTTGGTAGACAAACAGATTTGTAATCCAGAGTCTGTATTGCTGCTCATCTGTCTTGCAAAGAGGAGTCAGTTCAATCAATCTATTGAATCTGAGATACTTACTTTAAACTATAGTTATTTCCTCTTGGCCCTTGGATTAGCTGCAAAGGAACCAACCTAAAATACAATTTGAAAGCCTTACTAGTTTTTACTTCTTTGGATTTATTTCTTAAAATAACAAGGTTTGGGATCAAAAGGAGAAATCTGATTGGTTATCTCCCCAGTGTAGATAATGCAAATAACCAGGAATGTAATATATTTGTCTTCAAAATTCAAAAATTTCTACACCAAAAATGTCTATCGAGAGGGCATTCTCTAATAATATATAGGAAAGTGTGAGGACTTTAGACTCCATGGGGTACTTGTTTTCTTCTCTAACCCCACATGCAAAATATCTGCCATTGCTTTCACTCTGTACCCATTCACCCCTTCTCTCCAGTCAGCATTGAGTGCAGGAACGAAACAGCTCCCTTTGGAAGCCTTCAGAACTTGCTCTGACATGGGGAGGGCCCCTGGGACTTGCCTCAAATTCTGATTCTACATAGCAAGGGGAGAAAAGAATCAGGAATAGTCTTTATTGCCATATCTTACTCGAGATATAAAACAGTCATGGGTCTTTGACTTCCTTGGGATAACTGCTAATCCCCTTTTGTAGAAGAGGGAGAGCAAAGAATATAGGCAGAAGACAATTGCAATCATTCAAGTTTAAGAAGTAATTCAGAGGCAACAACACATTATTTTGTGGCAGAGACTCGAGAGTAAGAAACAGTACATTTTAAAGGGTTCTAAAAAACATTGACTTGTGTAATGCCACATTAACAAGTAGGTACAAATTAAAAAACAATATGCCCATGGTGATTCATGGTGATTCATGGTGACTCAGCTGAAGTAATTTGGTAATCCTAATGTTCTTTGATGTCCCTCTTTTTGTGTGTGTGAGGGGAAGAGGAAATCAATTTAATGTTTTTCATTTAGGTGAATTAAAATTAAGCAAAATTACTTTTCTTGGTTTTGGCACTTTGATTTAACAAATTAATAAGCACATGTCGTTTGGATACTCCCACCTGGGAGCACAAACATGCTGAGCCTCCCTATAAAAAAGAATGTATTGACCCCAGAATAAGTGACAATATATTTTTTTACTTTTTATTCTGTAATAATTTTAGACATAGAAAATTTGCAAAAGTAATACAAAGATTTTGATTTTATATATGTCATGCAGCTTTCCCTAATGTCAATTACTTACATAACCACTGTACAACAGAAAACCCAGGAAATTAACATTCATATATTACTATTATCTACATTATTAATGTATTGTAAATTCACCAGTTTTTCTCAAATGTCTTTTTTTTTCCTGTTTCAGGATCCAGTCTAGGATGGTACATTGCATTTAGTTGTGTGTCTCTTTAGTCTCTGCAGATCTGTGACATTCTTTAGTCTTTCCTAACCTTGACACTTTTGATGAATACTAGTTTGTAAAATGACCCTCAATTGGGTTTGTCTAATGCAGTGATGGCGAACCTTTTGAGCTTGGCATGTAAAATACTAGTTTGTAAAATGTCCCTCAATTGGGTTTGTCTAATGTATTTGGGTGATGGAATTATGCATTTTGATAGGAATACTATACAAGTCATATTGTGTCCTTCTCAGGACATTATAACAAAGTACATGATATTGATATGTCTTATTATTGGTAGCATTAACCTGGCTCACTTAATTTTGTCATGTCAGGTTTTTCACTGTAAAGATACAATTTTCCCTTTTGTAACTAAAAACTATCTTTGGGCCCTGACCAGTTTGGCTCAGTGGATGGAGCGTTGGCCTGCGGACTGAAGGGTCCCAGGTTCGATTCCGGCCAGGGGCATGTGCCTTGGTTGCGGGCACATCCCCAGTGGGGGGTGTGCAAGAGGCAGCTGATCGATGTTTCTCTCTCATCGATGTTTCTGGCTCTCTGTCCTTCTCCCTTCCTCTCTGTAAAAAACAAACAAACAAACAAAAACTATCTTTGGATAGTTTGAGAATAGGCTAATATCCTTTTTTACCTCAAACTTTAGCCCACTGATTTTTGCATCCATAGATGAATTTTGTCTGCAACAATTATTACTGCAGTATTTCCCTAATAGTGACTTTGTATTTCTTATTATCTCTACATTTATTATATTCTTCTATAAGGAAGAACTTCCTCTTCTTCCTCATTCATTTATGCAGTTGTTTATACTAGTATGGATTCATGATGTTTAATGTATTTTATGGATTATAATCCAATACTATCACTATTTATTTAATTACTCAATTGTTTCAAATTGGCCATGTGGGGGTTGGCTCCTGTATACTTTTGATCTGCCTCATTCTTTCTAAAGAACTTCTTTGTTTTCTGGTACCAAAATATTATCTAGACTTATCCTACCCCAGCCCTGGAATCAACTGCTTCTCTAAGGATCCCTGATTCCTTGTGTGGGCTTTGCCCAGGGGTCCTGCATTGCTCTATGTCTTGGTGGACAGCCTTTTGCATGTGATGCCCTCCTGTACGTACTTATTTTCTTTCCCTGACTTTGGCCTTGAAAGGTCAATTCCCAGACACAAACTGACCTGACAAATAGCAAATGAACCTCTCCTGGTGTTTTATTGTGCCCCAAGTTTCCCTCTGAACTATGGATTTTTTTCCTTTGGCTCTTGGTGTCTCCTAGTGACTTTTTGCCATTATCTTATCTGGCTGGATCCCAATATTGGAGCTTACTCTTTTATTCACTGTACTGACTGACCCTGATACCTTCTTGCTGGGTCCAGCTTACTAGGTGGCATAGTTGAATGCTATGGAGGACTAAACTTTCCAGCTACCTTTAACTGTGCGTATTAGACTGAGAGGTTGGGGTAGGATGAATTTGTTTCTCTCTCTGGCCTTGGAGAAAAGGGTAGGTTGAATTCTTAGGGGTAAAGATATCAAAGCCCTCTCAGTGAATGATTGGCCCTGGGAAGTGGAGCCAGGCCAAGAGCCCTACAAAGGACTGGGTAAGGGCTCAGTCTGTAATAGTCACTTCTAGTAGCAATTGTATTTCCTGCTTTGTACTTCCATTCTGTTATCCTCTAACCATTAAGTAACATTTTATTCAGAAGTTGTGGCTTCGCATTAGCCGTACTTCAGGGATTTTAGTGGAGTTCCCTCCACATGGATGAGTCAGAGAGGCAGTTACAGTGGGAGGAGCATAAGAAGGGATAGCTATGCTTGGTGGTGTGTCAGCCTCACGCAGGAGCAGGAGTTCCATATCATAGCAGAAAAACATAAGCACACTTACTAATATTGCACAATCTGGAGAACTTTTAGGAGATATTTTCTTCAATCAAGCCACTGTTTATATAAGTTTCTTGTGTATCACTCCAGAGTTTATTTATTCAGGTATGAGTATATAAGGTCTCATTTTCCTACCTTTTAAAAATCCCTGGCACCCTTTAAAATTCACCATCTTTCCCTAGCAATCAGTGCATTTTCCTACCTTTTAAAAATCCCTGGGACCCTTTAAAATTCACCATCTTTCCCTAGCAATCAGTGGGCCATTCCTTCTTTTGTTTTTCTTTTGGAAAAAAACAACACTTTTTTCTTTTTTTTAAAAAAAACCTTCAGATTATTCTAACTAAAATTTCCTGAACTGAAACATAGATTCTATATATCCCTTAGTTAATTCATCCATTTAATTCATTAATTCAGCAAAAATCTATTGATTTTCTGTTGTGTCAAAAAGACCCTGTATTCAGTTCTTATGGGATTACGAAGATTAAATATCTTGCCCTTGAAGAGCATATAATAAAAAAAAAAACCTTCAGATTATTCTAACTAAAATTTCCTGAACTGAAACATAGATTCTATATATCCCTTAGTTAATTCATCCATTTAATTCATTAATTCAGCAAAAATCTATTGATTTTCTGTTGTGTCAAAAAGACCCTGTATTCAGTTCTTATGGGATTACGAAGATTAAATATCTTGCCCTTGAAGAGCATATAATACATTAGGAGATATAAGATATGAAACTAAATAACCATGAGAGAGATGTATAAAATGCCGTAGCACTTCAGAGAAGGAGAGCTTAGTTAAATCCTATGGATCAAGGAAGGCTCTGGGAGGAAAATGGCCTTTCAGTTCAGGCATGAAAGTTGGGTCTATTACCTGTAGAAATGAGGTGAGGGAAAAGGAAGGACATTCTAGGTTATATCTTAGCACTTTTGTTTGCAAGTGAAAGAAATTCAAAGTAGCTTAAACAAAGAAAGAAAAAGTAGGAGACTGACATATTAGCTCCTTTAAACAAAACCAGAAAAGACAAGGGTGGAGCTAGCTTTAGTGCCATTCTAAGAGTAAAAACAGAGTTGCCCCTCTGCTTCTAATTCAGAACTATCGGTAAAGGACTGGCCTAGGTTGGTGATTATAACCCTCTGTGAATTGGGGAGGAAGGTACTATGTTTGGTGGCCTCACCAGAAAACACAATGAATTGGAGAGGAGCAGTTCCCTATGGGTGCTGTTATTAGAAGATGGTAGGAAAGGATGCAGGGCAGGCAAAAAGTATCATGTGCAAAGGCATGAAAACAGCAAATTGTAGGTCACACTCTGAATATGGTGGGAAGCTCAGTTATGTTTCAGATAAGGCTGGGACTGGTGTGAGGGAAGTGAGACATCTACTGTATAGTGCAAAATTTAAGGATATACTCACTCTCAGATGTCAACCCTGAACTGACAGGACTCTGAGAGGGAAAGAGTACCTCCTTAAATTTTGTATGTTAGACACCTTGCTTGCCTCAACCTAATTCTGGCCCTGTTCAGAAGAAAGGGATGCTCAACAGTGTTGAAAATCAGTAGGTTGAAGTAGTTTGATGACCAAGTAGAGTGGCTGCTGAGGGGACAGTTTTGATGGAATGATGCAAGTAAAAGCCAAATTGCAGGAGGTTAAGGTATATAGTGAAGAAATGAGGCAAAGAATGTAGCTACTCTTTCTGAAATTTGGTTGCAATTCCTTACCATGATAGAGCTGGGGGCCCAAAACATTTTTTATTTTATTTTTAATATTGGCAATATCTGGCCCAAAATGCAGTTGTCTATCTCCATGGAATGACTTGAAAGGTTTCTGGCTCTCTCCCAACCAAAAATAATTTTCTACTAGCCTATTAGTGATGTCTGAATTGCTACCATTAGTGATATTGGGTTATTGAATTAAAGGATTATCTCCTAACAGTTAGTAAGTACCCTCCCAGGCTCCCATCTGTAGGTAATTCATTAAGCTTTTAGCAGCTATTTCTGTGATGTGAATTGGTTTATCTGATTTTGTGTGTGTGTGTGTGACAACTGAAAATAGATTTTGACAAAGGAAGGATAAGAACACGGAAAGTTTTGACAGTTTGGATGTGGTACCCATAAGGAGGCGAGGTGAAGCACTTCTAAAAGGAAAGGTAACCAGGTTCTAAGGGGTAATCTGCCTCGTGGTGTTCCCCAGGCCAGTTTCAATCTTAAACTCTCCCTCCCCATATCAATGAATCATTTTTAAAGATAGCTTTTGAGTATAACCTAGTCAAATTTTTATGGGAATATATTTTACTAGAGGCCAGGTGCACAAAATTTGTGCACTTGGGGGGGGGTCCCTCAGCCCGGCCTGTGCCCTCTCGCAGTCTGGGATCCCTTGGGGGATGTCTACCTGCTGGCTTAGGCCCGCTCCCTGGGGGATCAGGCCTAAGCTGTCAGTCAGACATCCCTCTGGCAGCCCGGGAGCCCTCAGGGGATGTCCACTTGCCAGCGGGGAGCAGGCCTAAGCTGCAGTCAGACATCCTTAATGCTGCTGAGGAGGCGGGAGAGGCTCCCGCCACCACTGCTGTGCTGGCAACCGGCAGCCTGGCTTGTGGCTGAGCAGAGCTCCCCCTGTGGGAGCGCACTGACCACCAGAGGGCAGCTCCTGCATTGAGCGTCTGCCCCCTGGTGGTCAGTGTGTGTCATAGTGACCAGTCATTCCCAGTCATTCTGCTGTTAGGGTCAGTTTGCATATTACCCTTTTATTATATAGGCTAGAGGCCTGGTGCATGGATGGGGGCTGGCTGGTTTGCCCTGAAGGGTGTCCCAGATCAGGGTGGGGTTCCCGCTAGGGTGCCTGGCCATCCTGGGTGAGGGGCTGAGGGCTGTTTTCAGGCTGGCCACACCCCCTTTAGGGTGGGGGGAGCCCTACTGGGGTGCCTGGCCAGCCTTGGTGAGGGGCTGATGGTCGTTTTCAGGCTGGCCACGTTGCGGGCTGGAAGCAGGTATCTGGGATTTATTTATCTTCTATAATTGAAACTTTGTAGCCTTGGTCCCGCTAGAAGCCTGCGTTGCCCCTGGAAACCCATGTTCCCAGGCCCTCCTTGAGCGGAGGCCATGCGGGCTGGAAGCAGGTATCTGGGATTTATTTATCTTCTATAATTGAAACTTTGTAGCCTTGAGCAGAGCTCAGGGCCAGCCAGGGCATGCAGGAAGCTTGGCTTCTTCCATTGCCGGGGGCAACCTAAGCCTCCTGTTTGCTCCAGCTCCGTGGCCGCCGCCATCTTTGTGATGGACTGATGGAGTGAGGGTGTGACAGTTAATTTGCATATTACTCTTTGATTCGATAGGATGTCCCAAATAATAGAACAGTGTACTGGACCTGTTCTCACTGGACCTAAGCAGAGGCAGAATTACCTTGAAGCAAATGATGCTTAATTTCCCACTTGCCTGGGCCCCTTCCCAGACCCTGGGAGGGATCCTAGCAATATATTCACATGATCATGCATTTTGGGCAAATTTGCGAAATAAGGTAATTACAACAGACCACTGACTCTTTCCACTCTTATTTCCACTTTGTCACATTTCCCCTAGTGCTGGGTAGCCCTGGAGTAACCACAGTCATTTTTGTGATCCAATAACTAAAGGGAAGTTGAGTTGGAGATACAATTAGTTTAGGTTTACTGGTATATATTTTTATGGTTTGCTGTCACTTTTGTGTATTTTTAGGCTATTGCTAGCTGCTTCAGTGCAGGGATGTATTGCAGGAATATTCCTACTGCCCACTGTGCCGATTCATGTGTCACAACATGAATGTGTAAAGCCCTTGATCACAAACTGGTTAGTGAGTGTTATCAATGCAAAGATTATTTAAGATGGGTTACTGTTCAAGGAAACTTGAAATGTCCTGAGATCTTACTGCTCATATATGAAAGAAACTTCAGAGGCTTGCCCAAATTTGATAATAAGCCTAAAAATTACACATGGCATTATCAATACTGAGCTCTAACACTGAAAAAAGCTCTTCTAAATTATGAATTAAAAATTGAAATCAGCCCTGGCCAGTTTGGCTCAGTGGATAGAGCGTCGGCCTGCGGACTGAAGGGTCCCGGGTTCGATTCCCGTTAAGGGCATGTATCTTGGTTGCGGGCACATCCCCAGTAGGGGGTGTGCAGGAGGCAGCTGATCGATGTGTCTCTCTCATCGATGTTTCTAACTCTCTATACCTCTCCCTTCCTCTCTGTAAGAAATCAATAAAAAATATATATAAAAAAATTGAAATCAACCTGTATTAGATAAAATCTGAATTATCTTTCTATTTGAGATTATACTATGAAAGTGTTGTCATATAAAGATGTAATCAAAGACATACAAAAAAACAGTAGAGAGGAAACTTCTAGAGGTGTACATGACAGGTAATGAATAAAATGATTGTGTTATTGTTTGTGGTATTTTGTTATTATTTGTTGTATTGATGTTTGTTGTATTTTCCAGGTTTTAAACTTTTGTAATTGTTGTTATTTCTTTTCTTTTCATTTTGTATAAAAATATTTAAATTCTTGTCCTTATAAAATATAAAAACTATCATTTGGAAATAAGACCGTACCAAAAAAGGCCAAAGAAGAATCATCCACTCTATGCCTTCTCTTTTATGTGGTCACTCAGAAATATAATGTTATCAACTATAATTATTGTTGCTTGTTGCCTCACATTATTTTTATCCATGTATCCATAGTCTACTTGCCCTTCCATACAAATTAGAGACCTCTTTTTACATACTGATATGTCACATATCGAAGGCCTGGTTGGAATGCTGAAATTCTGTGGCATGTTGTTTTTTGACTGACATCACCCATTTGGTATGCTTCACTTTCCCCTGATTTTTCTCATTTGTTGCTAGAGAAAAAAATGTGACCATATTTTTTCTCCCACCTGTCTCATAACAGGGTCCTGACCCACTCACCTAAGTAACTGCACACGATTCAGAGGTCTTTCAAGAGTGAAACTGGTAGCTATTTTAGACTCGCGTCTGACAAAACTGAAGTACCTGTAATGCAAATCTTCAAAACATGGCTTCTATTTTCCATTTCCTACAATCTACTCTTCAGTCTTTTCCCAGCACAGGACTCATGCCTTCTTCTCTTACTCTTATGGTTGTTTTTTTCTCATACCCAATTTTGTAATCATAATTTTGTATCCTTTACTTTAAAGAGTATTCTCCCCTCCAAATTGTGTTAACTTCAAGCTCTACAAAATCTGGATTCTTCTCTGCTCTTGTGACTCTGAGCAAGTAATGTGAGATACTAGTTTTCTTATCTGGAAGGCTGGAATCACCATCTCTGCTAACTTATCTTTGCAGAGTTCTTGTGAGAAAGTGAGATGATGCAGGTGAAAGGACTTTTTTATTAGCTATAAAGAGCCATAAAATGTAAGTAAAGTGAGATCACTGCTTCCTCCTCAAAGAAATGGGACTTTCATTTCCCCCAAGAGGTTATGTTATCTTTTCAGCATTCATACTTTACATTTGGGATTATCCTGACTCGTGGGCCATGATCCCTTTGGAGAGCTCCACATAGATGACAAGCAGCCCCAAGCAGAGTAAAAAGCCCAGGAAAGAATGATGGTGCCAGCACAAGCCCATCCATTCCCACTGCTGGAAAACCAACACACTGGCTCCTCTCAGCTGGGGGTGATGAACAGAGCTGCTTCTAATACCAAGGACAGCATTTAGCATTTAAATTCAGTAATATCCCAAATATTCAGTACTTCTGGAGTCGAACCTGAGGATTTTTCATTTCTAACAAGTTCTCAAGAGATGCATATGTTGATGGTCTGCTAGATAGAGAACCCCTGTGTTTCAATTCATCTTCAGCTATCATCATTGATATATCTCTGTTTTAATATGATAGTCACATCCTGATCTTGGGGTTGGAACCTGGATGTTTGGACAATTTCTAGGTTGTCCATTTTTACATTTTAAAGGTATTTCATTTAATTAAAATATTTGATTAAATACTTTATCAAATCCAAGATGCCATTGATTGTGAGATGCACCTGGTTTTAAAAAAACAAAACACAAAGCTCAGATAGTTGAGTGACTAGCCCATATTCACAGATTAGGTATTGTCAAGCAAGATCTGTTTGATCCCACCCTCTCAGATACCAGTTTATTGCTACAAGCTGCTTCTATATAGGTTTCTTCTTCCTATTGGTAAGTTGATGAATCCAGCTCATAGTCATAATTCCTGTAAAAATAATTTTGTAGTGATCAGATGTCTAACATATACGTATGCATAGGCCTTTAGTCAAAATGCATACTTTATCATGAATGTATGGAAAATGAGCATACCCAATGCAATAAAATATGCTTTAAATGGATAACTCTTCAATAGGAATTTTAAATATTTGAAAATGTTTGGAATACATAATAAACTAGTTTATGACCAACCAGACTGCTCACATATCAAATTAAAATGCACCACCTGAACTTAGATATTTTATTTCATGGTAGAAAATTCAAGACTAATCTCTTCAGCCAGAAAGACAAATAGTAAAATCAACATTCTCATGTTGCAAATTGACAGTGCCAGGCTAAATGACTTTCCAAGAAGCAGTTATATATATATATATTTTATCAGAATTCAAAATTATACACAGTTCATTTGCTTTTTTCCATTAAATTTTAAAATTCAGTAGATTTCCATAGGACTTCTGTGATTTAAGATTTTAATCAAAACTCTGGTTCCCTCGCTGGGTTAGTCTAAGCATGGGTGTGGAATGCCAATCCACTGTCTTAAAACTGAACACCTTATCTGAGTTTGTGATTTCTTTGCGTGTTTACTTTTTAATTTGTAGGCCAAGACTAAAGTGGGGGTGCAAGGGAGAGAGAGAGAGAGAGAGAGAGAGAGAGAGAGAGAGAGAGAAAAGAGATTCTTGGAACAGAAATCCTCTGTCATCCTATAGAAGACAAAAATATTAGGATATAATAGCTAGAATTTTCAAAATCCAAGGGGTGACCCTTACCTTACTGTTTGGGGAAATGTGTGTGTGAGAAGATAATTTTCATGTAATGAACTCAAAGCCCCAGGATATCTAAAAAACCACATGCCTAGAGGAAGAATCATCGCAGACAACCTGACAAGTAGGTAAGCGCAGGTGACCCGAGCTGGGAGGATTTAAGTGAACTGTGGGTCCAGCCTATATTAGTCATCCCCGTGGCTCACATGGGCTCAGAGCGAGCAGCAGTCCTCTACTAATTCCGAACAGACAGGCCTCAAGGAAGATCCAGAATTCATTCGGTTTTAGAATATTTCTTGAGCACCTAATCATTAGGATAGGCGCTGGGAATATAAAGGAGAATATGATTTGGCCCTTGCCCTTCAAGAGCTTACACTCTAGCGGGGGGAGTCAAACTATAGATAAATTAGTGTATTGCAACCTTTAACACAGACGATTCGGTAAGGTACAGTGGAGGCATTAAGAAGGGAGAGGGAAAGTCTCTGAGGGGCGCAGTCAACCAAGCAAGACTCCTTCCAGGAGGGGCAGGCGCCATGGATTAGCAGGTCAGCAGTTCTGTGCAGGGGAAACCAAGGGACGAGCGAAACGGCGCGGGCAGAGCGCGGAGCCGGGAGCGGCGGGTTCTGGCTGGGATCGCCCTCACGCTCCTTTGTCTCCAGACCAGGGAGCGAAAAGGTGGCGAAAGCCAGTTGGAGCCCTCGCGCCAGGCTAGGTCTAAAGAAGTTTGGGAACGTAAACCCTAGCAAATAGAGAAGCCCGGCAGGCTCTAGCCTGGGGAGATTCCTAACAGCTGAAACGGGAGCCGCCAAGTGTCCCACTGGAGGGGCCTCGGGTGGCGGCGGGGCAGCCCGAGTTTAACGGTGCGGTCGCGGACA
>NW_005366214.1:3880182-3880492 GCF_000412655.1 Myotis brandtii
TCCCTCCCCCGAGCGTTCATTTGTGTTTATTCCCGCACCTTGATTTTTATTTAATCCCCCCAACCCCTTGATGGTGAGAAGTTCCTGCCCTCGTGCTACTCGAGGGAGGCGGTCTCACAGGGGCGGCTCGCGCTCGGCACGTCTGGGAACCCCCAGGCGCTGGACGGAAAACGTGGTGTGTGGAGCTGTCATCCACAGTCACGATCCGGCCCCGGAGGAGGGAGCCGCCTTCCCGCGTGCTGGGGCCACTGTGGTCCCATCTTGGGGGAAAAGGTCGGCCTCCCCGCGCAGCATCGCCTCCTCTAGGGAA
>NW_005366214.1:3880677-3886059 GCF_000412655.1 Myotis brandtii
GCTGGGCAGCCTCACAAAGGCAGCGGAAATCGCCGCGCACCCCGCGTCCCGGCTGAATAGAGCGAAAAGCTGCTGCTCCTCTCCGCCCGCCCCATTCACGTTGCCTTTTGATACAATATTTTTTTCTTTTTTGTTAAAATCAGGGAGAGAGACCGAGGTCAAGGAAGATTTTGCTTGAGCTCTTTGCCTGGCATTTGTTTAATGTAAACAAAGAGCAAGTCCTCCCGCACCCCGGCCTCTCTTCCCCTCCCTCCCAGATTTTTATAAACAAACTGGAGACGGGAGAGGCGGCGGCGGGGGAGCGAGCGCGGCTGGTGGAGGCGACAGGAGCCGCGGCCTTAGGAGAGCAGGAGCCAGCGCACTTTGGGTGGAACTGGCGGGAGGTTGAAATACGTGTAACCCGTAGAGGAGCCTGAGCTGGGGCTGGGGTTTAATCCTCACATTGGTCAAGTCTATTGAAATGTAAGCATGCAGCTTCTTTCCACTTTGCTGGAGTAACTGTTTTTGTTGTTGTTGTTTTTGTTTTGGAAATTGTTACAGGAAAGGAATATCAAGAAAGAAAGGAAACCCATCATATGGAGATTTCTCCAAATTCAGAAAACATCCACATTGCTTCTTCCTGAAATGAGAACAAACAAACAAACCAAAAACCCAACGCCTTGCAAGACTAGGATAAAACTGATACGGAAAACAAATTTTTTTTTAAAGGAAATGAAACGTTTACAATACCTATCCACGGGAAGATTTGGACCAACTTCCAACATGTGATCATGAAAGACTTGATTATTCACAAAAGCAGTTAGGTGCCACCGGGTTTCACATAAACATTTCTTTAAAGTCTCTTAAATAATAGGCCACATATTAGATAAATCTCCAGATTGGTGAAACAGAATAGCTACTTTTAATGTAGTCCTTAGGCAGCATGTTACTCAAAGCAAATTAGATGCATTTTTTTAAAAGATATACTTTAAAGGCTTTCACCAAAGCAGGAAGAAAAATCTTCCATCACTGTTTGCCTCCCCCACCTCCCTTTTTTTTCTGAGCAATTGTTATTTAGAAATTATTTGTAAAGAGAAAGCTTAGTTCTTAGCACCACCCCCTTTTCTTGAGACTGCAGAGTGGACATTTCCTTTTGCTTTTAGGCCTCATTTGAACTGGTGAGTGGGATGGGATTTTAGAATCTCAAATTCCTTTACATAAGTCCACTAATTAGTCCGTTCCCTTCCCTGTTGGATCTGGAAGCATCAGCTTAAGAGATAAAATTTGCCAACTGTCTTCTTCAAATGCTGGTTCTGGGCAGCTCCATAATTAGGATGGGGTGAGGCTGGGGAACAAGGCTGGAAATCCCTTGATTTTGCATTGAAGTGCAGTACTCTTTGGCAGATTTAGGACCAGAGTGAGGCAAGGGAGGCACCTAGAGTGCAAAATTTAAGGAGGCACTCAATCCCAGATGCCTCACACTTGCTGCACTTGCCTGACCTTTAGAGTGAATGCCTCCTTAAATTTCAGGTGCCTTCTTTGCCTCCTCCGGAGAACTGGCCCAGCTTCTTGGCATTCTAGGAACTACCGGGGACTCTGGGAAATATAACAAAGTCTTGAGGAAGCTCTACCACCCAAGCCTTTCAGGACTCACAGTAGGACTTTTGCTTGCTTTTTGGAAGAGCACAGCTTGATCACAAAGACTTCCCTACTCTTCCACCTAGCGCTCTTGTACAAGAGTGTTGATTGTCAACAGATCTCTGGATAAGGGCTGCTGTCTACAATGACAACCATTTATAAAGCCCCAATGAGGCCACATCTGTTTCAGCAATTGAGAAACCAAAAATCAACCTTTATTTGTGCTGCGGGCTTCCCCATATATCTTGCCATTTGACTGCTTTTTGTCTTCCATGACGTCACTTATTTTTGTTCTGTTTGCACATTGGCATATCCATCCAAATAAGTTAGCAGGCTTCTGTTAAGGACAGAAAGGCAAATTGAAAGGAGTCCAATGGGGAGGGGAGCTTGAGGAGGGAAGTTCAGCTCAACTTATTTAAAGATCAATGTCAAACTGTATAATATGCTATCCTTTTCACGAGGAAAAAAGAAAAGCTTAGAGACTCTCTGGATAGCATTTACATTTTTAGTGCAAGAACTGCGCGTGCGTGTGTGTGTGTGTGTGTGTGTGTGTCTGAGCCTGAATGTGCCTGCACACTTAGGGAGGGCAAATTAAATACTAAGAATATTTATATTTTTAATTGAAGCCACTACAGGACAATGAAGCTCTCGGTGATTTCTTTCATCTTTAATACAGAAGTCAGATTTATCTGCGGCTTTCTATTTCACCTCAATATGTGACATGACTACATTCTCTCCCCATCGCAGTATATTCCTTTTGTTGAAAATAATGCATTTGATTAATACCTGCTTCTGTGGCAAGAAGATACTAGTCTAGTTATTACAACCTCTCCTATCGTCTTTTGTCTACATTTAATGAGTTCAATCCTAAATGTGGTATATGCTCACTCTAACATGATCGTGAGTACCTTCTGCTTTTGTATGGGAGGGGGCCTCAAAGGAGATGGAAAGTCTTTCTCACTGCAGAGACTGTGTCAGATCAATCTTACATTTTTATCAAATAGGATTCACTATTAAGCCCTAGAACTTGGCTTCCTAAATTGTTCTTGAAAGCCACTGACACTTAATAAAAGGGAGTGTCAGGTGGATAAGCCATAGTTACCTGGGCTGAGGATGTGGGGAGTTGCCTTATAGGGGATGATCACATTGCCAATTTCTAGGTTTAAATATATCATACACATGTATGTGCATACATACATACATACATACATGCAATTTGACTTGGAAGGTGCTTATGGCCTCAGCATAACATATACCAGGAGACATCAGAAAAGGCAAAAGGTACCATTTGCACTAGAGTCCTTGCCTGCCTAATGAAGAGAAGGATATTTTTTATTGTTTAAAGTATTACATGTCCTTCCCCCTCCCCCCCAATTAACCCCCCCCCCAAAAGGATTTTTTAAGGAATCTGAGAGTAGCTCCCTTAGTTAGGAAAGGTTGCTCACCAGATTTTTATTGTTTGACTTCCTCATACAGAACCCTGCACCTTTAGAAACAGCAAGTTTCCAAGCTACAGGGACACCTACCATACCAGTCTCTTAAATAAGTAAGTAAACAGCATATATATGTTTTGTTTAAAAAACTTTAAAGCAAAAGTTATACATATAGCGTCCTTTCGACATGAAATACCCACGGGAGATTCAGAGATTCAGGGCAGGTGCTCAGTCTGCAGCTCAGGTTCCGGAGGCATCTTGGCAGCACTCTCCTTGGGAAAAAGCAAAGCAAAGAGAACAGAGCGCTGGTCGGGCCTCACCGTGGGCCCCTGCCAGAGTGGCCGGAGGGTGCCAGTGGAGCCGGCTGGCCACTGGGCGGACATGACAGCCCTCTCGCAGGCACCTCATCCAGAGTCCCTGGCCACCTGGCTTCCAACGCACTGGACTTGTTTGGTGGGTCTCTCCTCTTCCCTCCCTCCTTCATGTTGTCTGTGTCTTTTTGTACACTGGATTCTGTTTCTGAGCCTGCTGTGTGCGCAGCTTAGATGTCGCACTCGCTGTCGCTGGACGTGATGGAGATGGCTGAAGTGGCTGCCTTGCTGGACAGGCTGGCGGCTGGGCTGGCTGTGGTCCCCAGCACCTCGGTAGTGCCCTCGTCCTCAGCTCTTAGCACCCGCCCGGAGCCCTGAGACAGGACTTGCTGCTGGAGTCTACAGGGAAGGAATGGAACACACTTAATATATTCCCCATTGCCCCCTGGTCCATGTCCCTGAAGCCCAGCGGCCAGCGGCTCTCCCTTAGAACCCGGGTGTTAAAGCGAGTAAGATGAGGCAACAGGGGTTGGGCAGGAGTCCTCAGCCGCCTCTGCGGAGCCCCGCAGTTGCCCCACCCTTCTTCAGAGTCCTTTCCACTCCCAGTCTCCCCAGGCTGTGAATGCTGGGCTCACAGGGTCATTCCCGGTTGTTGGCCACCTTTGAGAGATTTATAATACTATCAGGATAAATGAAGTGTGGGTGACAAGGGCGGAGTAGGCGCTGGGGCAGGGGACCCCCTTCCCAGAGAACCCCCTTCCAGAGTGTGTCTGTGTCTCCAAGGCCTGGTCGGCCCAAAGCTAAGGGCCAAAAGGGCTGCCTGGGAGTTGCAGGGAGCATCTGGGCCTGGGGGAAGAGGCAGTGTTTTTGGCCAAAATGCTCGGCTGATTGAGAGCCTTACGCTGGGAAATAAAAAAGCCATAGTCCACTCATTTGCTGTTCTGAGACTGGGCTGCCCACGCATGGGAAGAGAAGAGCTCCACTTCCCACTTCCTAGAAACAGAAGTTCATGGACAACTGTTTTCATAGCATCAGAGCAGGACGCATCTGGGCTTTAAAGAGGCCCGGACTGCCGCGCTGCTAATAAGCCAGGCTTCGCTCCATAATAAGAGCCTGGGCCAAGGCTGACAAGAATTAGCTTTGGGCCTTGAGGTCCCTCATTGTTTCTGGGATTTTAATTTCTTTCCCCTTCCCAATGCAGCCTGCATTTGGTGACTGGAACCGACTGCTGGATCGACTCCCCAGGCTCCCAGAATGGAGAGAGTGTAGAACCAAGCGCCCGGAAGGAACCCCTGCCCAGAATCCCAGAACGCGGGGCCTCAAAACCAAAGGAAGACCGCGCTCCCAACCCTGCGGAATCCAAGTCGCGGGGACCCAGGCCCGGCGCCCAGGGTGCCGTCGCCCGCCCCCTTCCCGGTGAGTGCAAGGCAGGGAGGCTCCGGGTACTGACCTGTTCTTTGCAGCCGCCGCCCGGTCCCTTTGTCGGCGGTTTTTGAACCAGTTGCCCACCTGCGTGGGGGTCAGTCCGGTGGCCTGGGCGAGCTCACGCTTTTTGCTGGGGTTGGGGTACGGGTCCTGCAGGTACCATTCCCGCAGCAGGTGCCGCGTGCGCTCCTTGAAGCAGTGCGTTTTCTGCTCGCCGTCCCAGATGGTGCGCGGCAGGGGGAACTTCTTGCGCACGCGGTACTTGTCCACCGGCCCCAGGGGCCGTCCACGCAGCTTCTCGGCCTCCTGGTAATGCGCTTCGAGCCACAGCGCCTGCAGCTTGGCGTGCGACTCCTTGGTGAACTTGTGGTTTTCCAGGATGTGGTAGAGCTCGCGGTAGTTGCCGCCGTGAAAAGCCACGATGGCTCGCGCTCGCAGCACCGATTCATTCTTGTTGAGGGCCTCGCAGGCCGCCGGGGCCACGGGCAGCGACCAGAGGAAGCGACCCAGGCGCTCCACGTCGCCGCTCTCCTCCAGCGTCTCGCATACCCCCGCCACCTGCTGGGGGCTGAAATTCAGGATGGGCAGCTGGAACA
>NW_005366214.1:3886617-3887328 GCF_000412655.1 Myotis brandtii
TTCCATCCCCCCCCTCCACTCTCCCCCTCCCCCAAGAGGCAGCGAAGCTACAGGAATCCACTTTGGGGCGATGCTTTGCCTGGGTCAAGAGGTCTCCAGAGGACAAAGCGGACTGGCCAAATTGAAATCCTCCAAGGACCCGTCATTTAGCTGTAACCACACAGCAAACAGTGCGGGGGAGCGCAGGAACAGGCAGGGAGGGAGAGTGGATCACCTCGTTTCTTCCCAGCACCCATCCCCGCAGGCCTTTCCTCCTTTTCTATCTGCCAAAGCAGCCCAGTGGGAGGCCACTCTGAAGCAGAAGGAACGGACCGGGGATCTGTAGGAGGTCAGTGTGGACTCCATACCCCACCACCACCTTCAAAAGCCTCCTGGAATCATTCAGAGCTAGGTGCTGACCATGAAGTCAAACACTCGGAAGAAAAGGGGCATCGCACCCTCCAAAAGTTTATACTTTTCAGCCTCCTCCCCTCCCCAGTTTAATGAACTTGAATAAATGTGCGGCGTAGCCGCATCTAGAGTGAGAAGTCATTGGAAGGTCAGGACAGCAACTTAAAAGCTTATTTCAAAGATGTTCTTTAAAATATTGATTTGCTTTTTCTTGAAGGCTAGTTTTTCCCCTAGTCTGTGTTGCAACATTTAACTCTTAAGCTGGGGATAGAAACTCTAACCTTGGCCTTTTTAGCGCAAAAGTAACTCAGTAAAAGTAAA
>NW_005366214.1:3887418-3917951 GCF_000412655.1 Myotis brandtii
CAGGGGTGGGAGGGAGGGGGGAGGACAGAAAGCGCCTACTAAGCTGTTGAGCACTGACTCCGCCCGCCCACAGAGAAGGCCTTCTTGGACGCTCTGCCTTCAGGCCCGCGGGTTGAATTTGTAACTTTTATTGATTTCCAACTGACGTTTGCATCACACCGTGTTCTGAGGCCTAGGTAAAAAGCAACCCCAGTCTCACCTGGGCCTTTCACGGGGGTTGTTGAGTTTGAAGAAAATGATTGGGAGGGGGCGTCCAAGGAAAACCACCTTTGGAAGGCCCATCCCAAGAAAGGAATCCACGAGGGAGGTTCTCCTGGAACTGGACTGGGCCCGGGCTGCCTTTTCTTTAGGATCAAGCACAATCTGTACGCGGCTTGTACAGCTCCGGTCACTCAGAAGGCAGATAGATAGCACAGATGGTTGGAGGTGTCGGGTCAGATCATGCTACGCCTGAGTGCAGGGCAAAGCTCGTTCTGACGGGAAACCCTGATATTATTTTCACAGATCTTCACAGTTCACTCGCAAAAAATAGCAGAGGGGAAGAAAAAGGCCCTGCAACCATTTACATCATTTCTGTGAGATTGCCCGCCGCCTCAACAGAGAGGCTTTCTTTTCTACAGAGCTCATTTTCTTGAAATGCGACAGGGCAGGGGCAACATAAAGAGAGAGATGAGGGTAATGGCAAAGCACAGACCTTCTCTAGCTTAGGGTGACTTCCAAATCCGCAGGAAGGACAACTTTAGTGAGAAACATCACACCCAAGGGCCCGCAACACGCAGTGCAGAACAAACACCAAGCGGGCCTTAGGGCGAAGGGAGACCACGGGACAAGGGCCCACAACACGCAGTGCAGAACACCAAGCGGGCCTTAGGGCGAAGGGAGACCACGGGAGGGCTGCGTGCGTGGCACTTCTGGCCAAGGATGGAAAGCATCCCCGGCTCCTGTTTACATAAGTTTCTCCGTTCCCTCCTCGGGGTGTCTCCCCTGCCCAGGTTCCCAGCAGAATCGCTTCCCACCCGTGCGCAGAAGCCGCCGGGGGTCTCGGGACCTTACAGGCCCAGATCCCAGAGGTGATGAGTTGCGGTGCCCCGGGGACCGAGCCTCCGCCCAGAGCAGCTGCCGCTGGAGGTGATGAGTTGCGGTGCCCCGGGGACCGAGCCTCCTGGACCCCTTTTCTGCGCAGTTTGAAAGCGGCGAATTGCTTCCGACCCCTAGTCTTTGTGAGCAAGTCGTGTTAACGTTCCGAGTCCAGGTGCCATAACCAGGAAATGGGAACACGTATCCCACCTCTTGGTCAATAGTTATGCAAATAGTCAATTAGAGGACGCTTTGGCTTCTGCGTGTCCCGGGCTCTTGGACGACTGGGAGCCAAAGCGAGGACTGGCTGCGCTGGAGCCACCGGAGAAGGGCGCAGGCTTCGGCGGGCGGCAGAGTCCGCGTCCCAGCACGTCCCACCCGACGCGGTGTCTGGGCGCCGGGCTGATGGGGTCTGAGAAGTGTCTGGAGGCTTCAGGAAATTCTACCTTCACCATCGCGGGGGGACTTGGTTTAATTTTGTTAACTCAAAGGAAATAAACTGCACCCCCCCGCACATTAGGGGGAAAAGGACAAACAGAAGAAATATGTTGGGCTCCCCATCCCCGGAAATGAGACAAAGCTCCGGTGGGTTCCTTAGAAATAATCTTACTGTGGAGAAGGCAGTGACCCGCACCCACCTCTAAAATGCACTTCTCTCGGGTTTCCAGGCAAAAGCTGGACCTTCGGGTTGGCTTCTCTTAGTTTCACAGCAGGCTAGATTTCTACCAATTTTGGAACTTTGCTCTCGACTCGCCATCCCCCGCCCTCACTCCAGTTTTCTTTTGCGCTTGTGACCAGGAAATCTAGAAAGCGCAGCGGCAGCCCCTGGGCTCGGGCCTGTTTGTGCAGCTCTGCAACTTTCTGCTGTTGTTTGCAGCTCCTTGGTTTGGGAGTCTTGGTCGAATATTCGATTCTCACTGGGAATCCATAGACGTCTATTCTGCTTTCTGCAGATTCAGTTTTACTTTATGGGGAAAATATGGAGAGAGAAAAAAACACACAAAAAAACAACCCTGCAGAAGACATTGCCCCCGGGGCAGATTCTATGTCTGTCTAACTGTTAAGTATGGAGGCAGCAGGGCAAAAGGCCTCTAGGTTCCTACTAGCGATCTTCAGAGTTCAGCCTGGGACTGACTTCTCGCACCCCTCATTTTGCCCCTTCTGATTTTCCCCTCAGGAGCAGAGGGACCCGTGTATCCTGGTTATACTCTGCCGAACAATTCGCCAAGGGAGAGCACTGCTTAGAGGTCAATACACTATCTCCAATCTCTTGTCTTGTTTGCTCTTGTTTCTTGTCTTATCTTTTATTGGAGTCTTCCTAAATCAAACGCCTGTGATATAAATGATGTCTTTGTTTTATTTCCTACACAATTTTGTAGTCAGGGATTTTAAGTATGTAGCCATTGAAGATATCTGAATTCCTCGATAAAGACATCTATCTGTGCTGTATGTGCGAGTCAGACTGGAAGGACAGTGAGAGCCCAGCCTTTTGTGTATGTCCATTTTTATTTTGGGGGGAGAAATCTTGAGTCCCCCCCCTTCAAAGCCATACGTTGCCAGTGGGTGAGAATAATGTAAATAAAAAGTCTAGAAAATTACTGTCTTTAGAATTCTAGTATTAAAATTTCACACTCTCAAGTATTTACTAATGAATTTAGGATTCTGATTTCAGAAGATATCATATGCATAAATATAGGTATATATGTGTATGTATTTGATGGTCTCGAGCTTCAGATTCTGGAATTAATTCAATATCCTAGTTTTAAAGTACTAACTAGCCTAATAAGCTCCCAAGGTAGACTGCTCTGTTTCATGCATTCGTCCCCTGCCAGTATGCACCTTGTCATGAAGAAGAGATGCCTCTTTATTGTGTACTTCTGAGAACAAACACCACTGGGAAATGTTTTGTAGATTGGCACTGTAAAATTAACTGACAAAAGGGTATTAAAATTAAAATATTGATCTAATTTTAAAAGATTAGGATATTTTTGTTGTTATTTGCAAAACCATTCACCAGCTATTTTTAAAATGATGCAAAATTGCTTATGTTAAGCCGAGGGAAATTTTCATAAGTTTAAATGTGGGAAAATGTACCATTTGAAAGTAACAATTAATTAGCATTAATGTGTTTTTTTTTAAATGTTAGGCTGACTATGCAGCTCTGTTTTGACCTCTTGTTCCTAGACATTTGATGAGAATTTGTATTTAAGCCAAAGAGTGTATTGCAAGTCATACTCCTTGTTTAAACTATGGTCTTGAATTCACTTTTCTCTCCCCCGCTTCTGTGGGGTAAGCCTAAATTTTCACAGAGCTTGTTTAGGGATATGTATCAATCAGTGGGTTCTTGTGTGAGGGATTAATATTTAAAAATGTAACCAGCGTGTCACTTATAAACACTTTATTATTAGTAATGAAACATTAGTTGGATGACTGAAAGAATGATTAATTCATAGTTCTCTGCTTGAACTTTATTTTTTCCACTAGCAGGTTATTTTTGACCATTTTCAAATCCAAGATCAAAGTATCTTTCTAAAATACACATAGAAACTTAAAAATTCAATGAAGTGAAAAATGTAAGTTTATTTATGTCCTCTGGATGAGCCAAATATTATCACATTAAGTTGTATGCATATCATATATAAGTATTAGTTATGTGTTATATGTGTAGTAAGTAATAATTCCCTTCCAAGTTCTGTAAAATCAAATAGAGGCATTAGCCTCCAATAAATACCCTATGTTCTCTGAGTTGATCCATATGGTTAGCATAAACTACTTTAAAAATTGCATTACAAAAAATACACTTACATGGCATCTTACTTTTCAAAGCAGCAAATCTCACCACAATAAAATTTGTTCCTAAGAACTTACTGTAATTTTGTTTCTTAAAATTTGCTGTAAATACTTATAATGACTGAATACTTAAAAATTTAAAAATATCTCTGGAGAAAGTGTTTCTATCATGTTACAATCTATGATTTTTGAGTATTTACTGAGACAGACAACAATGGTTGAAGGCTATTGGTCAGGCCCTCTTCATTTTACAAATGAATAAAATATGAAGACCAAAGAGGTTAAATGATTACTCATATTATATAACTAGTTAGTGGTAGAGCGTTTTAAAACACAGATTCAAACCTCTGTCCATTATATACCTTGCTTTTCCTACCCAAGGAAGATTATATAATTCCAGCTGAGTTTGAGGGCAGAGGATTTGAATCACATATAAATGTGTGTAAGGTCCGATGCTGTTTCCTGTTCTTGTGACTTTCAGAGTTTGGAGCACTCTAGTTCACAGATCTCAGAGAGATTTAAACTATTCTGAGTCTTGCCAAGTAGTGTACCCTTGCAAGCCCTAAAAAATCCTTGAATCTCAAATGTGGCTCAGAGACTTCAGTTGTCTTCTTTGGGTGGGGGGGTTAGAAATGTTGACATCTAGGTTTGCTGAAGACCTTTTTTCTGAGTCATCACAGGAAAATGGAACTGAATCCAGCCTCTTAGGGAGGAGAGATTGGACTTGAGGTGCTGTAAGGCTTGGTTTAAGAAAACACCCCCACCCCCCACCCCCCAAAAAAAAAAAACCCACCCACCTCCAAACTCTTTTGTCAGGTCTTTCAAAAGAATAACAGTGATGCTCACTAGCATTTCTATAATTAACAAGCTGTCAACATTTCTATTACAACTACAGAAGTCTATTACAGACCGCAGAATTGTGATAAATGTTTCTTTAGGTCTGAAATGTTAGCCTTCATCTTCTTTTCAGCTTAAGGGCAATTTTTGAAACCAATTTTGTTTCAATCATTTTGGATCAGTTGTGTGGTAATTTTGGAAGTGCAGATGCTCTAGGCCCACCTATTGAAATAAAGATTTTTAAATGGAAACACAGAGAGGAGTCTGCTTAAGCCCCAGTGGGGACCAGCTGCAAAGCTCTGGCAGGGAATTATGTAGACAGACAGTGGGAGTAGATTTAGAAATAAATAAGGGACAGAGAAATATGTGCATGTTTCCTTTAACAGCAGATTTTTTTCTCAGCTTCTTCAAACTATGGCATTCTGTTTTGTATTTTAACTGTTAATTACTTTCTCTACTATTTCTAGATATTGGTGAAACTAATATAAGAGAATTTGTCATTATAGCTACTAAAATTTGGGCTGAACTGATTTTTTTTTAATTTTTACCCTTCATTTAGTTAAATTTTCTTTCTACCTTTCTCATCTCCTTTCTCCTTGTCTACCTTTTTATTCTTTATCAGTCCTTTTCATGGGCTCTGAAAGTTCATATTTCCCAAAGATCGGTAGTTCTCTGTATTATAATAATTTGTATTTATTTTTTCCCTTTCCTTTTCTGTTTGCTCTAATTCCATGACTCTTTCCTTCTGCTTCCCTCTCTCTATTGCCAAATACCTCCTCACTGAACTAAGCCTTGTTAAAATGTCCTCTGGGATGAACCAGAGGTAGACAAAGACAAAGTGAGTGCTTACTCCTGAAAGCCGATGGGGGATGGGAGTGTTTATCAAAGAGGAAGGGTATAGTGTCTCTAGAATGATGTTTTAGGGCAGTGATGCTTCTCAAACTGAACTTCATGGAAGCATATAAAATAGTAAAAACAGCAAGGATAGTTTACTTGAAATTCCCCAAATGTTCACTGTATTAGTTTCCTGTAGCTGCTGTAACAAATTATCACACACTGGGTGTTTTAAAACTACAGTTCTCTGACAGTTTTGGAGGCCACAAGACTGAGATAATCACTATTGCTTGGTGCATGTTGTTATAGACCATTTTTTCTACACACACAGGTACATATTTTTTTCCCTTTTGACAGAAATACTGTCGTATTATTCATACTGTTTTATAACCTTTTATTGTGATAACATTTTGTGAACATTTTCCTGCTAATAATTACACATTATTTTGAATGGCTGCATCGTGTTCCACAGTGTACATACCATAACTTATTTAGCAAGTCCCTATTGATGTTTATTTAAATTGATTCTAGTTTTTCATCAGATTCGCGTGGTGGTCCAAAAACATCTGACATACCGGCCACCCCTTCCCACAAAGAGGTCGATGGCCACCCTGGCCGGTGTGCTCGATGGTTACAGCATCAGCACTAGGGTCGTGGATTTGATTCCCAGTCAGGGGCACATGCCTGGGTTGTGGGTTCACTCCCCACCCCCAGTCAGGGCACGTGTGGGAGGCAACTAGTCAAGGTGTCTCTCTCATATTGGTGTTTCTCGCTCTCTCTCCTCCTCCTCCCTCCCTTCCATTTTCTCTGAAGAGCAATGGAAAGAATATCCTCAGGTGAGGATTAATTTGGAAAAAAAAATGAGATTCATGGCCAACTAGGGATTTTCCCACTGATGCCTCTTTCCCAAGGCCCATTTCTTCAGTCTCCTGGCTGGCGCACCCATTGTCAGTTTGCAAACTGGCCCCTGTGCCCAGAAGGCAAGGAGAGACCTAAGAAAGAGGCAGATGACTCCAGGTTGATAGGCAGTTGGTTTAATAAGCTGAGGGAACATAATTACAAGGCTTGTCTTGGGGAGCTGTAAAGTGAGTAGGTCTTCACAACTGCCTGTCACATCTTAAAAGTTATGCATATAGAGGCCTTAACTGGATTCAGTCTAGTATCTAGTCAGATGGCCTCACAACTTACTCTTTCAAGGCTATGTCCTTGAAAATGGCTCCCACTGTGGGAATGACGGGCAGAGCACACATTCTAAGGACAGGGGAGGGGCTGAGGAGCCTCTGGTTGCCAGGGTCTAGCTTGTAGGTCAACTGGAGGTCATGTCCTTTTGACGACCTCCTCCAACAACTTGTATTACATAAATAGTTAATTTGGGATAAATTACATCTTGAATGTTCTCATTCAGGTACATGGGATGGTTCTCATGTATTCAAATGTCCTTTTGTGTCTTTCAATAAAATTTCCTAGTTTCCTCATGTTGGAAAAGCAGATAGGATAACTGAAAAAGCATTATGGTTTATTGTAAAGGTCTTAAGTGCTATACAATTCCATAGATTTTGAAGGCATCATTGTATTACAGTGTGGCACAATAGTTAACATTTACTATCATTTAAAACGAATGAGGAAGTTTTTCCATTTACTCCCCCTGAGTTGGTAGATATGGATAATTGGAAGGGGAAGAGGAGCAGAAAATGAGGTGAGAGCTTGAAGAACTGTGTAAAGTAGGGCATGATAATTGGCTCTTCTACCCGCCCCCCGCCCCCACTCCCATGAATGCACCCAGACTGCAGCCTAAGAAATAATCTTTAATGAAATTGAGTGATTAGCCTGGGAAGGTAAAGGTCACTTAAAGTGGAGTGTTTGTGCTTACTCTGGGCTTAGAAGTTATGCTAGGGCATTCAACAATTAGTAATGAGCCTGAGGGATTTAATGATGTGGTGAAGAATACATATGATTTTTTCTGTATATAGGGAGAAAAAGTGTAATTAGAAACTCTAGGAAGAACAAAATGTGTGCAAGAAATCATGGCTCAAATATGAAACAAACTAAAGCATGGCATGATTATGATCAATTGATAAAATTTAGTTGACTTTGATGCTTGGAAATTTGATACAAATAAATTTTCAAATAGCATATATAATGACACAAAATTTCATCATCTCTACTTTTGTGCATTTAAAAAAACTTTATAAGTGCAGGTGACATAAACCCAACTTACCCTATCTTGAACAACAATGGAATATATTGGCTTAAAGAACTGTAAGTGCAAAGATAGTTGACTCCTCTATATCTTGCTTCTGCTTTTATTTGTGTTGCCTTCATTGTAAGGCTAGTTTTTCCATATGGTGAGAAAGATAATTATCAACTGCTCAAGCTTTACAAGTTTTTGGAGTTCACAGAGACTTTTTCTTCTTCTTCTTCTTCTTTTTTTTTCCATTCAACACATACTGTTTAAGAAAAGACTGGTTCCAGAGATGGAGTGCTTTGATTGGCCAGGCCATTGGTAGGAGGTTATTAAATGAAGGATAGAGCGTTAGATGCAGATTGATGGCAAAGTCCATCCTGAGATCAGAGTCCTGTGGTAGCTAAATGCATAGTATTATTGGTTCTTGTTAAGAAAGAGAAATTCTATTGTCTGAGGGGGAACTCTTGAACATCCTGAGCCTTTATTTCTCTCTTTTTTCTTGTGAGTTTCTACCTTGCTGGATACCGGAAGCAGTGGAGTATGAGGGGGACAACTTTAAGCTTCTGAGAGATGTCTTAGTAACTGTCAGCTTAAAAGTTTCTTTTAGATAATTTAGTCTTTCTCAGATAAATGCTAAATCTGCTTCCCTCTGCCTCTCTAAACTGTCTTTTTTTTTTTTCTTTTTATGGCGATGAGGCAAATGTGACTTCTTGGGGTAGATGGGGTTTTGGATACATTTGGTGTCCTTTGGATCCTTTCTGGTCTCTGCTGTGGAATGAATGGTTTTATAGTATGGATTGGCCCCCACGAGGCCTTGTGGAGTGTTGTACAGAAACTCATTACTAGAATCTAGGTTTCTAGACATTTACTTCTGGAGTGAAACACTATACACTTTGTCCTCTGCCCATACCTCTGTAAGTAGTCTCTTCACTAAGGTTTTATCACTTGAATCATCTGATTTTGTTTCCTGCCTATGGGACTCTGACTAATACAGAGTTGCTGACTGACTTAGACCTAAAGGTCATTGAGGTCATTGATTTAATATCCCCAAACTATCATCCCAATCACATATGTATATCTTTATTACAGTATTCATAATCATCAATATCTGTGTCAACAGTCAAATGCAGAAGTTTTTGAGAGCAAGGAATTTCTTAATCTTTATAACCCTAGTGTTTTTTTTTTAATATGTTTTTTTTATTGATTTTTTACAGAGAGGAAGGGAGAGAGATAGAGAGTCAGAAACATCGATCAGCTGCCTCCTGCACATCTCCTACTGGGGATGTGCCCGCAACCCAGGTACATGCCCTTGACCGGAATCGAACCTGGGACCTTTCAGTCCGCAGGCCGACGCTCTATCCACTGAGCGAAACCGATTTCGGCTAACCCTAGTGTTTATATACTTAAATACTACATAAGTGCCATAGATTCCAGAGAAAGTGCCACAGATCTCAGAGAAAAGGGATATCTATAAATAGTCAGGCTAGACTGTTTGGGGAAGTTGGGACTTGAACTCTGAAGAATGGATCGATCTTGATTGGGTCAAGAAGAAGAAACGTTCCAGTTCAGAGGAACATTGAACACAAAGACATTAAGGCTTAAACATGCATAGTGTTTTCATGGATCAGTGAGGGAACTGGCTTGCTTAAAATGAGAGATTTTGTTGGGAAATAAAGTTAAGGTCAAATTATAGGAGGTCTTAAATAGAACAGAGGTATTTTAATTTAAAGCAGATGAAAATATAATCATTAATTTATATGGAATTAGGTGAGTACTATGATGAAATAGATGTAAGAAAAATCAGTATCGATATAGAATGGAATGGAAAGAATATAAGATTGGTTAAAGGGGAGGGGTTGTTCCCACTCTGTTACAATAATTTAGATGTGAAATGATGTAACCATTTTTTGAACACTTCTCATTCATTTAGTTATTCATTAACTTATCTATTTAGTTTCTATCAGTGTCAGGCACTGTGCTAGATGCTGGGAATATAGATAAGCAAAAAAGGTGGAAAAAAAAGAATTATGTGACATAAAGGATAGAAAAATGTGGAGTAAATTAAAATTTAAAATCCCACTAAATAGGATTTTATAGTAGTAGACATATTTGAGGGAAGCAGGTTTGCACCAAAAACAGAATCAAAGATATATGAACAGTAAGACAATGGATGGATCAGATTGACATTAAATGGTGTCTACAAGACAAAAACAAAACAAAACAAAACAAAACAAAACACACAAAAAACAGGTGGGTATTTTGCATTTGCCTACTATGGTTTGCGCACACTTAGTGGGAAACCTACCAGCATTAGGATTATTGTCAAGAAAGGATAACAGAGTTATCAAACAACTACCCATATTTTACAGCCTTGGTAATTCAGAGGTAATGAAGGTATAAATCCAATTTGGCCAGGAAAGTCAGCAGCACTAATCCCAACACAGGGGATCAAATGAGGAAACAAAGAAGGTTTTTTTTTAAAATATTGAAATGTAGATTTAATCATGCATATTTGAAAATCCTGACACACTTTAAGCCTGTTGTTTTCCCCACTGACATAACTGCCATCGATGTAAATAAATTTGTATTAGCAGATTCACATTGCTTTCCTTCCTCTTCTATGACTGTTTCTCTTATAGAGGCAGTCCTTAGATAGAATGAAGTGGCATTTATTACCTTGGAATTGTTTGTGAATTGATTTGGGATTATAGCCATTTTGACAAACTACTGATGTAACCTATTCATTGTGGCTGCCAAGGTGTTTGTGAGTGTTGTGGGGAGGAGGAACAGAGGAGGTTGGGCCTGTTCTCATGGAATGTAGTGGATGAGATAGATATTTCTGCAATAATTATACAAATAATGTAGAATTATAACCATGTTAAAGGCTATAAAGGATAAGTACATGAACTGTGAGAGTTAAAGAATGAGTAGGAAGTTATTAAAGGAAGGATAGAGCATTAGATGCAGATTGATGGCAAAGTACATAAATGTAAATATTTGGATAATTTTCAGATAATAGGAGAGAACTGGAAGTATAGATTTGAGAGTTTTAAGCACAGAAGTGAGAACTGAAGTTGTTATGGATAAATAATCCAAAGAAAAGAGGATGAAGGGTAGAATTAAAGAAAAAACTTTGATAAGAGTCCATATTTGGGTAGTGACAGTGAGAGGGTAAGAAGTAAGAAGCCAAAATCAGAGGGGCAGGTAGAAGAGATGGGAGAACTAGAAGAAAGTAGTATCTTGGAAGTCAGGGTTGCAGAGAATTTTTTAAATATATATTTTTATATTGATTTCAGAGAGGAAGGAAAAGGGAGAGAGATAGAAGCAACAATGATGAGAGAGACTCATTAATTGGCAGCCTCCTGCACAACTTACACTGGGAATCAAGCCAGCAAACCAGGCATGTACCCAGACCAGGAATTGAACCAGGACCTCCTGGTTCATAGGTCAACACTTAACCACTGAGCCACGCCAGCTGGGCAGGTTGCAGGGAAAAATAATAAAACCGAATATAGAAGAGAGTTTGGGGGGCGGGGGGAAGAGAGGGGGAATAAGACTGAGAAAAGGCCATTAGATTTGGAGCAAAAATATTTTATTGATTACCTGATAAAGTGGTTAAATATAATGGTGATAGCAGTTGAGTTGAAGAAGTCAATGAGTAAAGGAGTGAAAAGGAATTGTAGGGAGGAGACATGCTTTCTGTTGGATAAATTTAGCAGTAAAAGAAAAAGAAAAAAGTGTAATTAAAATGGGCAAGAGGTTTAAATAAAGGATTTCTTCAGATTCTGATTTGCATGTATGGAGCAAAAGAGGAAGGTGCTAATAATAGGTAGGGAGATATTTTTATGGGAGTACTTTCCCAGAAAATGATTTGCTAGGATAAATGTTTACCTGAGTTGATGTTCTATAATATTTCAAATGGAGCACTATATTTTATTGGGGGAATTTAGAGAGATGAATACAATTTATTGTTTAAAACTCCAGTACATGGAACATCATCTTTATTGCTTTTCCAGAAGGGATTTTGGAATGGGATAGGTGGTAGTGGTGTTGGTAGAATGCAGGTGTATTTTTGTGAGAGTAATTAGGATATAAATAGGTGTGAATTTAAATACAAATAAATTGATTTTCAGGTCTTTGTAAGCTGGCGTTTCTAGGTTTCCACAATTTTCATAAGAAAACCTACTGGTATGCTGAAATGGATCAACTCTTTTGACCCATCAAATTTTTTTTGACAATCAAAGCAGTGTAATGGCAGTAAAATTAAATTATAAATTTAGCCTTTATGTTATTCTCTCAGGTTTTCTTAAAAGGAGTAGTTAATAAAGATATTATAAACTAGTATACAAATAAAGCTAAGTTTATTACATCATCAAACTTATATTTGCTTTGCTAATAAAGATATTATATACTAGTATACAAATAAAGCTGCTAAGTTTATTACATCATCAAACTTATATTTGCTTTGATGGCTCACTATTATTAATGCTAATGATTAACATATCACATTACAATAAAGTTGGTTATGCATATATGATCTAAGGAACTTAAGCAAGAAAAGTTTCTGAAAGTTTCTCTTTTCATTTTAATAATCTGAAATAACTTAGGTTGTGCTGAATTGAGGCAATTATTTAGATCATTTACTGTTAAAAAACATTTTGACCAGATATATACCAATAATTAAGGCAATTTGGGGGACTGGTTTGTTGAAATTATTTTTTCTCCATCCTTTTTTCACTTTGGAGATGTAAATCTAAGAGCATAAATTATCTAAAGACAGCATTTTGGCCCTAGCCGGTTTGGCTCAGTGGGTAGAGCACTGGCAATTCTGATCAAGGGCCTACGCCCAGGTTACGCACTCGATCGATCGCCAGTGTGGGGCGTGCAGGAGGCAGCCAATCAATGATTCACTCTCATCATTGATGTTTCTATCTCTCTCCCTCTCTCTTCCTCTCTGAAATCAATAAAAATATATTTAAGAATAAATAAAGACAGCATTTCATACAGAAAATGTTAATGTGCATTTTATTAGAAACAAATGACTCACTCCCAAAATGTTTGCTGAGGGAAAACGTGTTTGAAATCTTATGCTTGCTTTTCAAGAACTTTCGAAAAATGCTGATTGCAAATTGAATTTGACTGGTGCCAGTGTTTTTACTGTTAAAGTTAATATCATTGTTATTCTCAAAAAGCTTTTAAAACGGTTATCATGAGTAGCCTTTAAAAAACACTTTCTTAAAGAAACCGGGAGCGTCTCTGAGAGGTTCCCCAGCCCTCCACTTAGGGATCCTCCCCGGCTCCCAAAGCACCCGCTTCCGGGTGGTAAAGCGCTTGGCTCCCGCTTGGCCCGGAGGAAGCTGTGACTGGCGTAGTCTCGCGGGACTTGGATCTGGCTCTTCAGCTCCTCCGCTGGGGCCCAGCGGGCAGTTCCGGGTTGGCGTCTGCCTTCCGCGTGCCGGGCGTTCGATTCTGAGTGGATTCTGGGACCCGGGAAAGGAAGGGAGTGGACGTTCGGTCCCGAGGGACCGGTGAGGTAGATGGGAAAGGGAGCTGTGTGTGGCGGTTATTCCCCCGCCGGTGACTGTGAGGTTGGGAAGCTGGCGGGCCCTGTCTCCAGAAAACAGCGGGAGGTCGCGTTCTAGGGGCTTCTAGAAACTTCCAGGCGCGTGCCGGCCTCCGCCACAGCGCGGCCGCAGCCGTGGGCGCAGCCGCGTGGGCGGAGTGTGGGGCAGACTCAGGTGAAGGGAAACACGCTGTTCCTGCCACAGAGCGCGGAAGGGCTGCTCCAGAACCGGGTTAGGAGGCTCCGGAACCCGGGTGGGTTAGGAGGGGGGCGAAGCGCGCCTCTGGCGTGTTTCGTAAGCCGACGTGGCGGTCCGGGAGACCCCCGCCTTCTGGGTTCTTGGTGGTCGATTCGTAAGCGCACAGTGGCTGTAAGTTGGTCAGGGGCTTTCCTTCGCCGTCTTGATACTCCTAGAAGGACACATTCGGAAAGGACATATTCAGAGATATTTATTTCATAGGGCATGTTCTTTTGAGAGCTCTGGGTGTCTGTGGACTCCAGAGCATTCAGACAAGCACCTATAAACAAGTGTGAGGGCGCCCCCGGGAGTCTGCCAGGCAACAGCGGTCAGCAAGTATTGGGTGAGGTGCCCACGAGGTCTCTGCCCAGCACTGAGCTGAATGGGTCTCTGCCCTCCCCAGTTCTTGCTCCATCCACATTTTCCTGTAATAATGCTATGTTAACAAATGTCTTACTGAATATGTGCTGTTTTGCATATGACTTCAGAAAATCCTTCCTGATAATTTTTTTTTTCTTAAACACAGTATTCAAGATGAATGACAGCCTATTTGTCAGTTTGGACAGACTTTTGCTAGAATTTGGTAGGTATGAAATAAAAATAAAGAATTATGTAGTTATTTGTATGATCACTTGCTATTTTAACAATGAAGTGAAGTCACAAAAGAATTATTTATTTTAGTTTTTCAGTATGAGCAAGATATAAGTACTAAAGAAGATATGATTCGACGAATTAATAGTAAGTAGTTTTGCACGATAAAAATGTCTTAGTTTTTAATTTCTTATGGCATGCAAGGTAATATGCGGTTGCCTTGCTTAGGGTAACTTATAGTTGGCATTATAACTTTTGTGCCAGTTCTATTGAGAGCCTAGTAATGTCCTATTCTGTATTCAGTATTTAATTTGTGTAGAAGAATTTTGCTTTAAGCTGAAATGACCCTCTAAGTGCAATTGAAAATAATATTTTTCTCAAATAACACAGGTTATTTCAAACATTTGAGTGAGTCAGGGGCCAGGATTGATGGATGCCATATTTTTCAGGGATGATAATACTGAAAATAATATTAAGAGTGAGATGGCAAAGCAAATTACATAAATACAGTATTTTAAGATTCTACAGAAAAACTATGAAAAGAAAATAGAACCATTAATTTCTTAATAGTTCTGAAAAGGTAGAATTTAGTTGTCTTTTCTGCAACAGAAAAGAATACAGGCTATTAAAATTTTACTTTAATCTTTTTAAGAAACTATATTTTACTTTTATCTGTTTTAGTCACTACTAAAAAGAAATGAGTTGAAGGTGCATTTAGTAATTAATTGACATGGAATTGAATTGAAATTTCACATTTGTCAAAAACAAAACTCTTATGTTAGTATCATATATGAGTAAACATTTACATGAACTCATGGCTTCATTAGATGTCATTGATCTTAGATATCACTCTAACCTTCTTACAATAAAAAAGGATGCTTATCTTTCTCTTCAATCCCAAACACAAATCCTTAGCTTATGGGTCTAGGACAGTGATGGCGAACCTATGACACACACGCGTATCAGAGGTGACACGGGAACTCATTTTTTTGGTTGATTTTTCTTTGTTAAATGGCATTTAAATATATAAAATAAATATCAAAAATACAAGTCTTTGTTTTACTATGGTTGCAAATATCAAAAAATTTCTATATGTGACACGGCACCAGAGTTAAGTTAGGGTTTTTCAAAATGCTGACATGCCGAGCTCAAAAGGTTCACCATCACTGGTCTAGGAGCAAGCCTGGCTTTGGTTCTGTGCTTTTCAGTATAGGGCCCTTCCCATCTCATTTTCGCTCCATTCTCTGGCTATCTTCCTTTTAGGTAAATTGCCAAACTCTTTTTCTATTATATTTGTTTACTTTAATTTTATGCTTTTTACCTTAAGAAAATAAATATTTTCTTTTTTTTTTCAGAAAGCTTTGAAGATATTAAACAAAATAAAGCAATAATTTGTAAGATACAGGAAACTATAAATACAACAGATGAGGAAATTGGTTATTACTGTAAACATAGTAAGGAAATCAAAGACAACTGTAGTAAGTGAGTATTTGAAAGAAAAGAACTTTGAGTAATTGTCACTAGATTCTTTTATTCAAGGTTTCTGAGTTTAGAATCTGCTGTTTTATAATAGTATTTTATATTAGCACAATGATGAATTAAGTCTTAAATTGCCTTGTAAGAAGGGATCAGAGGAAGTTCAAAAGAAAAAAAGTGCTATAAGATCTCTCTAATTCAGATCCAACTAGTCTAAATACTGAATTTTGAATAATCTAGATTCAGTATATAAAATTACTATTACATAAATAAATTTGAAATAATTTACATCTTTGAATTTTCAAGATTGTATTTTTGTCTAGTAGAATCTAGTCTAAAATTAGTAGCTTTCCAAAATAAAAGTATTCAATATGTTAAGAATTATTTCAATATGGCATCAGGTTTTAGATTCTAGTGCTTAAATCCATTGTAAGATATAACCATTTTGAAATAAAGAATTGTCAATGGGACTTTATTGTATATACAAATACTTAACAATAAAATGTTAGAGGAGAGGAGAACCAACATGGCAAGGGTAAACACTAGTACTCATCGCCTCCCACAGCCACATATAAATTACAACTAAAATACAGAACAACAGTCATTCAGAACCATCTGAAGGCTGGCTGAATGGAAGTCCTACAACTAGAGCAAAAAAGCAAAAAGCACATTAAGACCAGTGGGAAGGATGGAGGCATGGAACGTGCTGGTCCAACACCTAGGTGTGGCATTTTTTTAATCGGAAGGGTTATCTCCAAGGCTTCTCATGAGAAGAAGCGGGGCTCAGACCCACACCAGACCCCTAGCCCAGGGTTCCAGAGCTGGGAAGAGAAGTCCCTGTAACTTTGGGCTGTAAAAACCAGTGGGGATGTGGCTGAGTGACACAGAAGCTGTTGGAGTCCCGGGTGTTCTCTTAAAGGGCCTGTGCACAAACTTACATGATCCCGCTTCCTCTGAGCTTCAGCACCAGGTGGAAGCTTTGGGGGAATCTGGGACATATGGGGAAGAACTGGACTGTCTGGCATTGGGACAGGAACTAAGGGGCTGCTTTCTCTCAGACAGGGGTGCTCACAGTGGTCATTGTTCCTGTGCTGGGCCCTCCCCTGTTGCAGAGCTAACTGGCAGCCATAACTGAGTTTCCATGAGCGTGGCTTACACTGTTCACTCTGCTCTGGTGATTCCCTGAGACCCCAACCCATCCAATTTGCAGCCCCATCCAAACTGTTTGCAGCTGCTTTTCCATATGAATGGCCTGTCCTGGGTCAGTGTTCAGACTTTGCTAAAATCTCTTAAACAAGCAGCAGCTGGCATCAGCGTGCTCCAAACCTATCAATAAAAGGCCCAAGAGCCGGCACTAGCACCAGCCTGTTTTGCTTCAACGCTGGGCGTCACCTAGGCTCTTGCCCAACACAAGTAGAGCCATTTGCAGGTCATGGTAGCTCCTGCTGGATGGCCCCAGGCAGTGGCTGACTTTGCACCTCCTGGGAGGCTCCAGAGCCAGTGCACTGGTGGACAGCTTCAGACCATACCTGATTACCACTCTACACATTCACAAGTGATACATTCAAGGAACAGACTCAGTGAGCACCAAAGCTCCACAGAAACAAATCCTTCTCCATAGGGGTATCTCTTGCACAGAAGTTCTTCCATTGTAGATGCTGCTGGTCCTCATAGCCAATTGGCCTAGAGGTCAATTCCTCCCAGGGACGCCAACAGCAATCAAAGCTCAACTACAACAAGACTGCATACAGCCCACACAGGGGCACACTTAGAGTGCTCAGCTCAGGTGACTGGGGAGGCTTAGCCACTGGGCCCCATAGGACACCTAATACACAAGGTCACTCTACCAATTCCAGGAGATGTAACAGCTCTACCAAGCACATAGAAACAAACACAGGGAAGCAGCCAAAATGCAGAGACTGCTGGATACAGAGTTCAAAATAATGATACAGAGTTCAAAATAATGGTTATCTGGTTACTCAGGGGCCTTAATGAGATTTTCAAGGGACTTGGTGAGACTTCAAGGATTGTAGTGAGAATTTCAAAGATATGAAAAAGGACCAGTCAGAAATTAAGCATACACTAACTGAATAAGGAATAATTTACAAGGATTCAACAGGAGAGTAGAGGATTTCAAGAATCAACTCAATGATTTGGAATATGAGGAAGCAAAAAAAAAAAAAAAAAACCAATCAGAAGAGCAAAAAAAAAAGAATCCAAAAATATGAAGATAGTATAAGGAGCCTCTGGGACAACTTCAAGAGTACCAACATTCACATGATGGGGGTGCCAGAGGAGAAGAGAGGGAGCAAGATATTGAAAACCTATTTGAAGAATTAATGACAGAAAACTTGCCCTACCCAGTGGAAAGAAATAGACTTACAAGTCTAGGAAGCATAGAGAGTCCCAAACATGAGGAACCCAAAGAGACCCACACCAAGCCACATCAGAATTAAAATGCCAAGGGTTAAAGACAATCTTAAAAGCAGCAAAAGAGAAGTAGTTACTTACCAAGGAGCACCCATATGACTATGAGCTGATTTCTCAACAGAAACTTTGCAGGCCAGAAGGGAGTGGCAAGAAATATTCAAAGTGATGAATAGCAAGGATCTACAACCAAGATTACTCTACCCAGCAAAGCTCTCATTTAAAATTGAGGATCAGATAAAGAGCTTCACAGACAAGAGAAAGCTAAAGGAGTTCATCACCAAACCAGTATTACATGAAATGTTGAAGGGTATTCTTTAAGAGAAAGAAAGAGAAGAAAATGTGAACAATAAAATGGCAATAAATACATATCAACAACTGAATCTAAAAATTAAATGAACAAGAAATCTAATAAACAGAATAAACTGATGAACAAAATAGAATCAGAGGCATGCAAACATGGATCAGATTGACGAAACTCAGAGGGAAGGATGATTGGGGGATGGGAAGAGATTAACCAAAGATCTTATATGCATACTAGAGGCCTGATGCATGAAATTCATGCAAGGAGTTCGGCCCTCACAGCCACTGCAGCTTGCCTTGGCCCTCGCAGCCCCAGCTTCATCTGGAAGGTTGTTCGGCTGTCTAGTCTAATTAACATATTACGCTTTTATTATTATAGATATATTGCCTATGGACACAGGCAATAAAGTGGTGAAGGCCTGGGGCAGGGTGGGAACTGGGTGGAGGGGGGAAATGTAGGGACATCTGTAATACTCTCAACAATAAAGATTTTAAAAAAATATATGAAAAAAATAAAATGTGTTAAGTTTTTTGTATTTAATTTTATGTGGATCATTGTCTGTATTAAGTACTATATCTTAGATTCATATTTATTTTAAAATATTTTGTTATTCAAAATTTTAATAAGTCTTTTTGGTTTTTACCTCATTACTTTAAAAAAAAATTCATAGTTATTCTTGACATTGAGCCTGAAACCCGGTCATGGCCCTGACTGGTAAATGAACAGTGATCTCTTGGTTCATGGGTTAATGATCAAACTACTGAGCCACACTGGCTGGGCCGCAACAGACCTTTTTAATAAATTTTCAATATTATTACATACTAGAGGCCTGGTGCATGAAATTCATGCACTTGGGGGGTTGTCCCCTCAGCCCGGCCTGTGCCCTCTTGCAGTCAGGGAGCCCCCAGGGGATGTCTGACTGACGGCTTAGGCCCGCTCCCCGCCTAAGCTGTCAGTCGGACATCCTTAGTGCTGCCGCAGAGGTGAGCCAGGCTTCTGGCTGAGCGGTGCTCTCCCTGTGGGAGCACACTGACCACCAGGGGGCAGCTCCTGTGTTGAGCATCTGCCCCCTGGTGATCAGTGCGTGTCATAGTGACTGGTCATTCTGCTGTTCGGTCTATTTGCATATTAGCCTTTTATTATATAGGATACTGCATGCATATCTATCTACATATCTTTTTTTTTTACAAAGATGGGAGTATACCATATTTATTCTTCAACTTGTTTTTTTAATTTTAACAATATGTAATGTAAATGATATTACATATGTAATGATTATGTATAGGCTTCATTTTTTATCAGCTCCATAGTATTTTTTAGTATTGATGTATCCTAAGTTATTTAACCATTCTTCTATTAATAGACATTTAGGTTGTTTTCAGTTTTTTTGTATTAGAAGCAACATGTCCAGGTATCCTTTCACATTTATAGACCTAATGCTATAGGATAAACTTCTAGAAGTGAAATTGTTAAATCAAAGAGTATGCATGCACATTTAAACATTTGATAATGTCAAACTGCTCTTCAAAAAGATTATACTAATTTTATACTCCCACCAACAAGGTATGAGAGTTTCTATTTCTTCAAAACCTTGCCAGAACAGGAATTAGTAATGTTTAAATTTTTTGGCTATCTGATCTATAAAAACTATATCTTGTTGAACTTTAAAAAATTTTTTTGATTTAGGTTTTATTGTAATGGGTTTTACCAGTGGTTTCCATCAACTAACTGCAATGGGTACTGGGAAAGAACTGATAGTTTTGCCAGAGAACCTGCTGTATTCAAGATGTATTGTACTTTATACAATTTCATCTCTGCTGGGTTCTGAGGACCGTTAGTAGGATCTGTTGAGTTTAATGCCGTGACCACCTCTAGTTTATGATGTCAGCATGCTGGTTTAGAAATTTAAATGTTAAAGATGATTTCATAATAGTGCTAGAAAAAAATATGGATGACATCATAATCTTTGAGAGAAAAAAACTTTTCCAAATATGTCACCAAAAGTAGAAATCACATAGGAAATGGATAAATATGACTACATGCAGATTAAAAAGAAAGACACCCTAAATTGATACAAAAGCCAAAAGGAAACAATTTATTTAAACAATAATATTAGTTATTTTTCAGTGTTGAAACTATATGGATGATATTCTGTGCTTCCAAAGTGGGCATTTATACTTTTTGAATCTGAAAAAATAAAAAAGATTAGAAAGAAGAGTTAGAGAAAATATTTGAACAATACTTAGAATGGAGGCTGCCATGATATATGCTAATTTTAGATTTTTCACATTGGTAACACTTTTTGAGTCATGTAATAAAAATGTATAAGATGAATATTTATTTTACTATTACCATCTGATTTTATAATTCATTTATAATTCATTTTGGCCTAGTTTCTTTTTTAGTTCAGGAGGGTGTAACAACCCGGCTTTTTAAGTTTCAAAGGAGAAAAAAACCTCTCTTTAGGCCTTATCCTAGCTCTTTGAATGCTTACTCCAAAAGAATTTCTTAGCCAAGACATTTGAAGTATGATGAGAAAGAAAGCCGGATGTTGCAGTGTTGCAAAGGATATTCTAGAAATGCCATAGCAATACGTACACAGTCCAGTCATGTTACAATTGCTGCTTCTCTAGTCATGATTCCAAAATGGGTTTTATGTAAAAACTAGAGGCCCTGTACATGAAATTTGTGAACTCGAGGGTGGGAGGGTCCCTCAGCCTGGCCTGCGCCTTCTTTCATTCTGGGAGCCCCATGATCAATGGCCCTGCAGAGGGAGGCCCCGCTTGGCCTCCCTCTGTGGGACGATCGTGGGGCGATGGCAGCCCCCTCCCCCCCCCCCCCCCCCCCCACCTACCTGCCTTGGCTGGCCTGGTGCCAGTGCATGTCATAGCATGGTCATCTGGAAGGTCATCCAGACGGTCGTTCTGCTGTTCAGTCATTCAGTCAATTTGCATATTATGCTTTTATTATTATAGCTTAACAGATAATGATATTTGAGCATATGTATGATTGCATGAAGGATGGTAGTGATGATGGGAGATGGGACTATTTTTCTTGATGTAAGCTTGTTTTCTCCAGGAAGGGAAAAATTTGTTTATTTTTAAATGGTTGCATTCATTTTCATGATCTCTAACAATTCATTTATCATTCTGAGATGCTAATTATCATATTTTTTTCCGTAGCTGGAAGCCAACATGTGATGTTTTTCATAAATATGAAGACTATATGAAGGACCAATTTACTATTTATCAGGAAACAATTGAAAAAGACAAGTACAGTATATAAATGCTTTTATTTTGTTAAACCTCATCTGAGGGTATTTTTTCCATTGATTTTTAGAGTGGAAGGGAGGGAGAGGGGCAAGGGGGAGAGAGAAAGAGAGAGAGAGGAAAAAAAAGAAAAACATCGATGTGAGAGAGACACATTGAGTGGTAGCCTCCCACATATGCCCTGACTGGGGCGGGGATCAAAACTGCAACCCAAGTATGTGCCCATGACTGGGAGTAGAAACTGGGTCCTTTGGTAAGCAGGCTGATGCTCTAACCACTGACCTACACCAGCCAGAGCGAGTACCTATATTTAAGCTTATCAATCCTGTAAGTATTAATAGGATATGCTTTGTAAGAATGCAGAAATTTTGTACAGTGGGGAGAGGGGTAGTTTTTTGTTTTGTTTTTATTTAACTTTATTTTCATTGTTTATACTATAACAGATGTCTCCATTTTTCCCACCTTTGCCCACCTTCACCTAGTCCTCACTCCTCCTTCCCTCTGGTCAAGTAAAACCATGTTTTGGACTCTTGGGGTACCATTAAAGGCCTACCTATTTGTTATATAGCTCTATCAAACCCTGGATTTGTTTACATATGTCCTTAAATAGAAACTATCAATAGCAATTGCTGTAGCAGAGTGCTTCAATTAATAGTGCTTCAGTTATGACTAAGTTGTTATAAGCAAGCATCTGGGAGACTAGTTAGCTGTAGATTTAGCTTATGAAAAATTTGGAATACAGGTTTTACCCGCAACCCAAAAATAGAGCATTCTTATGAAATCCTTCATAAGCTGAAATGGCGTCAAGTGAAGAAGCAGTTACCATCAATTTATATGGAAACATTTTTGAGCATTTCTGGACCTAAAAATAATCTATTAAATCATACCAAATAACATTAACATTATAGTAAAAGCAGGAATGCACAAAGTAAATTGAGATAAAGCACAGCTGTTCACAGGCACAGTTCAAGGTTATGGTGGCTTGATAATGAGATGCTGAGTGTAGTTCCCAGGGAAGGAACTTGGTAGTGCCAGTTTCACTGCTGATATTGCAATATCCTTCATATTAAAAGAAGGTAGAGACTGAAGGTATAGATTTGATCTTCATTGGCTTTTGAAATCATGAAGATAGATGAGATAGCCCAGAAAAATGTATAGAGCAAAAATAAGAGAAAGGTAGAATACATGATCATTCAAGGAAAAGGCAGAGGGTGGAATTAGTAAAGGAGACTGTTACTTTGTCTTTTATAGACCATGCTTCCATCCAAAAAGCATTTGAGATACTTTGTATAAATAGTACCACAGTGTTAAAAGAAAACTAAATATAAAAGTCAAGGCTACAGAGAAGTAAGGATAATATAGAAAAATGAAGCCTTTGATCAGGATAGAAATTCATACTACATGGTTTTGCATATTTGTTAGATATAGGCATAAATTAGGCTTTGAAATTCCTAGTAGTAGCCAAGACATTATGGAAATGTGATCTGTTTGGAATTCAGAGTAATCATTTTAAAAACAAAAAACAGTTCAATTGCTTAGGATAAGTAGAGGTTTTTCCTGGTAATAAGAATTGAGAGAAATTTCTCCTCTTGGTTCTCATAAAGGGGAAATTATGCAATGTGATAATCAGTATCTTCAATGTTCACCCCCAAATAAAATATATATTATTGCTTCTGATAACATCTCTCAATGCAAGCCTTGGTTATAAAAGTTATTAAAATGATTCTATGAGGGGCTAATGAAAACCAGTACAAACATGGACTTTTTTTTATCTTGTTTGTTGTGGATTACTTCTCTTAGCTCACCATAGCTATTTGTTAAAGCTATATTTTTCTTTCTTAAACCAGCCACATGGGTTGATTGAGTTGATGAGTTAATACCAGGCATCTATAAAAAGAAAAGAGTCTATTTGTTGGTATCATGGGTAATGAAAGAAGTAAAGGCACCAGCTCCTTGTTTTTCCTAATCTCCCATCCCTGTCCCAGGCATTCACAAAAACTAGTATAGTTGGCAACAGATAAGATAGTAATGACTCTTCTTGAATTATGACTTGGCTATGCTGGGCTCTCTCAGAGTTCCTATACAGAGTATGTTAGAAGAGTGGGCAGGAATATGTAATAGGAACAGGATAGATGTGGTGTGCTAATCTCATCAGAAACTGGTGTCTCAGACTCAGTTTTCTTACAGGTATTTTCCCTAAATTAGCACCTAATTAGCAAATATGCATTTAGAGGAATAGGAGCTTGTTTGGGCTCAACTGCTTTATCTGGTTAAAAGGGAACAGAGTTTAGTAATATTAAGAAATTAAAACATTCTCAAGATTCAGACCTGCTAGTACAAGGCTGTTAGCCCTACTTTTCTTCTTACTATACAAGCAGTCTATGAATACTTGTTCTTCTTTACTCCTGTGCTGAAGTGAGATAACCATTATTGTATTTTAAAATAATTTCCCCATATAGTATGGCTTAATTTATAAAATTTACAAAATTTTGAGGAACATTAAGATTATTTTTAGAATATTTTCTATGAGTATTAATTCTTGAAGCTAAGTATTTTATAAGAATTTGGGTAAAAAGAGGATAATGAATATTTTAGGCTTTGTGGGCTACACAGTCTCTGTTGTAACTACTGAACTCGGCTGTTGTGGTGCAAGAGCAACTTTAGACAATATAGAAATGAATGACTATTCCAATAAAACTTGGTTGATGGACATTACAGTTTGAATTTCACATAACATTTTTAAATCTTTTTTTTGGTTAATGGATATTTTTCCATTGATTTTTAGAGAGAGTGGAAGGGAGCGGGGGAGACACGAGAGAGAAACATTGATGTGAGAGAGACAATGATTGGTTGCCTCCTACATGAGCCCCAACCAGGATGGGGATTGAGCCTGCAACTGAGGTACCTGCCCTTGACTGGAATCGAACCCGGGACCCTTCAGTCCACGGGTTGATGCTCTATCTACTGAGCCAAACAGGCTAGGGTTGAATTTCATACAACTTTAATGTGTCATGAAATATTATTATACTTTTTATTTTCTTCAATCATTTAAAAATGTTAAAAAAAATACACATTTTTAGCTAATAGGACATACAAAAACAGGTGGCAGGTTAGATTTGCCCCATAGGTCATAGTCACTGACCCCCTACTGTAGAGCAAGCAAAGGTCAAATGAGAAGGAAGAGTTAATATCATTTTGCAAGAATTAACTGTCTCACTCAAGACTTGTACCTAAATAGATGACCACCCACTTCTACCTGAGTTGGAATGGAGTTCCAAACAGTGCTGAAATTTTCTTTCTAAAATAGTTTTGAAGTATACCAGAATGGTTGTGAAACCAGAGTTCTAACACATAGAACATGACTTTTTGTAATCATTTTGGCTTAGATAATTGAAGAAGATTTAAAAGCCGTAGTTATAGAAGTAGCTAAACTGGGGAGAATAGAGACTCAGAACTCAGGGAGAATAGAAATTCAAGAAGTGATCAAAAGAACCAGGTTGTACCCTGGCCAGTGTAGCTCAGTTGGTTGGGTGTCATCCCATGCACCAAAAGGTTGCCAGTTCGATTCCTGGTCAGGGCACATACCTGGTTTCAGGCTCAATCCCTGGGGTTGGGGGGTTGGGGGGGATGCAGGAAGCCGCCCATCGATGTTTCGCTCTCACATCATTTCTCTCTCTCCCCCTCTCTTTTCCTCTCTCTCTAAAAAAGTTAATCAAAAATATATTTTTAAAAAGAGCCAGGTTCTGTAATGTCAGTTGGAAAGAGAGCTAAAAAGAGATCACTGAGTTAGACAAATTAGCTCATCGGTGACCTTGGGAAGGGTAGTTTCATCAGAATGGCGAGAACGGAAGTAGAAGTGGATTAAGGAGTGAATAACTCAGGTAGTGAAGAAAAAGTATAAGAGTTGGAAAGTGTGATGGAGTTAAGGAAAATAGGGAAGCAGGGATAAGTAGGTATTAGACTTGCCTTTTATGCTTAATTTACTAGACTTTAACAAGTGATAGTTTTAAAAAATACTCTGTGATGATGACATCATTTTTAAAAATTTTAACAGAAAAATGTACCATGGTTATATATGTCAGTATAAAGATGTTTTGAAGCAATACCAACTAAAATACTCAGAAGCACCCCTTTCACGTGAATATTATGAGAAGAAAAGAGAACATGAAGAAATTCAAAACAGAGTGTTGGCATGTACTGAACAACTAAAAATGAATGAAACTATTTTTATGGAATTTCTAGGTATTAACATTTTTATTGTATATTGTTTTAATAGTGACATCTTTTTAATGAAAATAGTAACTCAATCTAAAATACAACTTTGTTTTTCAGTGCCTGCTCCCTTTCCATCACTTACTAAATGGACATTACATATGTATCCACAATAGTACTTCTACTTAGAATTTTTATTAGATAAGTATTATTTCTGCATTTTAATTGTTATTGTGTTTCTTTGGTGAGAATCACATGGGTTTGTTTTTGGTTTAATTCAAAAATTTTAGAGTTTACTTTAAAGTTCATCTGGGATTAATTTTCATATGTGTGCATGTGATTAGAAGAGGCAATTTTAATGAGAATGAAGTGCTATATGTATCTGGCTTTAAGTGGTATGTCTTAGAAACCAAACCAATGAAAAAGTCATCTTGCTCTGTCTTACCAAAGAAAGAATTCCAATTAAGTAGTTGATTCTAATTTGTTAGGATGGAAAGCGGTAAGGAGGTGGAGTCACAATCATTCCTTCACCTATTGAAATTCATTAGGTATCTGCCTTGTGCCAGACAGTGCTCAAGAAGATACAGAGCTTTCTTGCAAGGAGCTTTTAGTAGGGAGAGAGATGAGTAGGCAAATATTTTGATACAGTGGCATTGTATTAGAGTCTTAAATAATTCTTAATTGGTCTAAGTCTCATTTGTTTGTTAAGATCTTGCCTGGTGATGAACTTGGAACTTTAATCCTCTTCCAACCTCCACAATCCTTCATATGCTTACCTATCAGATTATAACTCCACTGTTTGTACTAAGTCTTCTTTATCCCTGTACTCTACCTTTCTTCATTCTGCTTCATCCTCAATTACCCTTTTATTCCTTTGCTGCTTGCTCTCTCCGTGTTTGGGTTTTAGCTTTTTCTGTTCTTGGTTGTTCATCTGCTGCCCATTTATGTTTTAACTTCTCAATAGGAAAGGGAAGAGGTTAGGAGATGCAGAAGGTAGAGCAGTAGGGAGTTGGATGTAGGAGGGATGAGATGTATGAATGCATGGCAAACAAGAAGAGGTATTACAGGTAGGGAGATGATTTAAATGTCTATATCTTAAAATTTAAATTGATACTTTTGATAATGGCATAGCATTATAAATAATGTTCATCTGAAATTTTATGTTCATACAAGTCATATTTTAAGGCAGAATAGAAAAGGCCTGACAGATTTTCTATGGAGTTTTTGTTTACTGTCCTATTAGTATTTATTTTTAAATTCTCCTAAATGAATTGTAGAGTAACTTAGGGAATTGTAGTAGCTAATAACCATGCAGAATATCTATTAACAGCTGAAAAATTCTCTACTTGAAATTGGGTATAAATTCAGTTCAAGCAGAAAGTCCAGATAGAAGTTCTAGCTCTCTTCTGAGTTCTGCAGGGTACACTGATGAACCTTACAGAGCAGGAAAAGGGTGGATTTTTAATGTTGACTTTGGAAAAAATAAATAATATGGAAACACGGGAAATTAGATTTGAACCTGAATTGGTTGTTTATTATTAGTCATGCCGAATGACATGATGATCTTGGGTAAAAAAAACAAAAGCAAAAAACCACACTGTAAAAATACTTAACTGAAAGAAAAAAATCTTAAGTATTTTGGATGAAATGTGTTTTGTTTTTGTTAATCCTCACCAGAGGATAATTTTGAGAGAGAGTGGAAGGGAGTGGGGGAGACACAGAGAGAGACACATCGATTTGGTTGCCTCCCACGTGTACCTGGACCAGGGCTGAGGATCAAGCCTGCAATCAAGTTAGGTGCCCTTGACTGGAATTGAACCTGGACCCTTCAGTCTGCAGGCCAATGCTCTATCCACTGAGCCAAACCGGTTAGGGCTGAAATGTTATTTTTACTGTAAGCTCAATATATAACATAGATAAACAATAAATTTTCTTTGTCAGTTTGACAGATGTTTATATTCTGTTTTCATATACTGTTAGTAATATTAATTATTGTTTATGTGGAACATAAGTATATATAAATGTTACATTATATTATTTCTGATATAATATATGTATTATAAATGTAAAATCTGTTTGCATAACATAGTTCCTTAACATATAAGTGTTAATTTGAGATGTAAAACACAAGATATTCTTAGACATGCCAACAATTTTTCCAAAATTTCACGTGAATTGAAGAAAGAAGTAGATGAAGTGGAAATAGAAATTAAATATTTAAACCAGGTATATGTTATGTGTATAAATGTAGAAATGTAATGGTATATTACTTTAAGGTCTTAGAAGAGTTATTTTTAAAGAGCCTCAGTATGGACAAGGGCATATGATAATTTGTTTGCCTCAGATTGCCTTTGGAGCTAAAATGTAGGTATTGAGTATATCCAACTCTGGATTTTGGGGACTAGTTTAACTTTCTTTGGGGGCTGAGGAAGAAAATGATGAAAAAATATCATCTAGCTTAATAACAAAAATTTAAAGGCATTAAAAGAGAACACGACAGTAAATGGTTTAAAGGACTTAATTTTGAAAATGTATGACTATAATCTTTATAGAGCTAGGCTAGAACTAGTTTAGCCTTTAAGATTGATGGTACATGATATTTTCTTGAGTACATTTTTAAAATTGATTTTAGAAATAGGAAGGGAGAAAGAGAGAAACGTCGATTGGTTGCCTCATGTTCACACCCTGACTGGGGGACCTAACTCGAAACCTGGGTATGGACCCTGATGGGAATCAAACCTGCCACCTTTCAATGCATGGGACAACGCTTCTACCAACTGAGCCACACCAGCCAGGCTTTTGAATATATTTTTAGTGCCATCTATTGAAATGTGGCTTTCATTGACAGGTATGTGAACAAATCAAAGTCTAAATTTTTCAAAATTTTGAGAAAAATTTAATAGCTAATTTTCTAAATTTTCTGAAAATTGTGTTATATGGTATATTGATCATTCATAGGTATGAGGTTCAAGATAAGTAATATCATTTGACTTCCTTTAAAGTTTGTGGTAATTATGTCTCTAAGTAGGGAATCTGTCTACGTTGCTTCTAACTGTCCTTTTTTAAAAAGTGTAAATGTCAAATAAAATAAAAAATAAAAAAAAATTAAAAGGTGGAAGTTCATTGAAATCTAGGTTTGCTAATGGAGTTGTAAGGAAAAATTAAAGAAGTAGGATTTATTGTTAATTTAGCAACTTTCACTAAACAATAGCTTATACTTGCTACAATATAAATCTTGTGGTAATATAGAAAAATCATATTTATTATGTCTCTAAGTAGGGAATCTGTCTACGTTGCTTCTAACTGTCCTTTTTAAAAAAGTGTAAATGTCAAATAAAATAAAAAATAAAAAAAATTAAAAGGTGGAAGTTCATTGAAATCTAGGTTTGCTAATGGAGTTGTAAGGAAAAATTAAAGAAGTAGGATTTATTGTTAATTTAGCAACTTTCACTAAACAATAGCTTATACTTGCTACAATATAAATCTTGTGGTAATATAGAAAAATCATATTTAATAGTTAAGGTAAAGCGTGTTCCTTAATACTTTGTAGGTAATTATTTTATTTTGCTTTATCATTTTTATTTTTAGCAGATTACAAGATTTTATGAAACTAAGAATCTGGAAGAGAATACTAAAAATATAGAAAAAAGAAAGGAATTGAAAGAAAGGTATAGGTAAACTTTAAAATGGGATTTTATGTGAACAAATATTCTGCATCTAACAATTTTATTCTATATTTTATCCCAAGCCACTGATATTTATACAGAATGTATATTCATATTTTGTGCATGATATTTTCTATTAATTTCTTATGAAAAATATTAATTTATACCTTTAAATATTATGGGCTGATTTTCAAATTTGCTTGTTATTTAGTACAGCCAAGGATAATTTATAAAGAGAAATGGGATAGCAGCAGCATATTCACTGTTTTATAACCTGTCAGTTGTACATTTCATCCAGTTTTCCACGATGAGTCAGCAATGGGAAAATAGTAGGAGCAGCAACATACTTACCTTTTTATCATCCTGTCACCACCTTGACCAGTTCTTCCTTTGCCAGAGAGAGTGAAGATGAGCCAAAATGCTACTGAATTGTGGCATCATGTGTTTCCTTGTCATTCATCCTAATGGTGATAAAATAGACATCAGTGCTGGAGGCATTTAAAAAAAGATTGACTTTGTCTGTTATTGTGTGATGAAAAAACAGATGTATTACTATTGCTATGTCTGATAAACTTTCTGTTTTTCTCATCTGCCTATACCCTTTTTCATTCTTCTTAAGTTTCTCTCCTATGGCTCCATTGCTTTTATCCTGATTTTTCAACACATTCCTCTCCCAAATTAATTTTCCTGATTCCACTTTCTTGGGTCTGTTATTTTCTTGATTCCCCCTCTCCCATGTCTCACATTCACAGTAATGTGTCTTTAATTTTGTAAGTCAAATTGATTAGAAAAAAAATAGTAAATGTACAGAATCTCACTTTATTGACAAATTTTTAAAAAATGTATTTTTATTGATTTCATAGAAGAAGGGAGAGGGAGAGAGAGATAGAAACATCAATGATGAGAGAGAATCATTGATTAGCTGCCTCCTGCATGCCCCACACTGGGGATCAAGCCTGAAACTCAGGCATGTGCCCTGACCAGGAATCGAACCGTTGACACTCACATCGGCCAGGCTATTGACAAATTTTTAATATGAAAATTCTTTATATTGAAAGGAACTTA
>NW_005366214.1:3918261-3921130 GCF_000412655.1 Myotis brandtii
CATTTAAGACTTTTCTCAGGCATCTTTCATTGAAAAGTCTCCTTTGTCTCCTGTCCCATCTGGACTAGGGGCAACTCTTTTATTCCTTGGAATCCTCCATGCACATCTCAGCCCTCATACTTATCAGATTGTATTATAATTGACAGTTGATACCTCCTGTTTTCTCCCTAGAACATGAGGTCTTTGATGATGGATGATGTTTCATTCATCTCTGAATCTTTTGCAACAGATTTATCTTCTATCTCACACTAGGCACTTCATTAAATGGTTGATGCATGTATGAACAAATGAATAAATGAAAGCTTCATCCATTGGAATCAAGTTTTGATGGGATCAGAGATAATACAAAATATAAACTTCCCAGCTGAAGCAATAGATTTATGGTATCTTCCCAGAGCTTTTTCTTTTTTAAATATATTTTTTATTGATTTCATAGAAGAAGGGAGAGGGAGAGAGAGATAGAAACATCAATGATGAGAGAGAATCATTGATTAGCTGCCTCCTGCATGCCCCACACTGGGGATCAAGCCTGAAACTCAGGCATGTGCCCTGACCAGGAATCGAACCGTTGACACTCACATCGGCCAGGCTATTGACAAATTTTTAATATGAAAATTCTTTATATTGAAAGGAACTTATGTAACTAGTCCTTTTATTTAATATAGATTTTGATAGTTATTATCAAGTAATATAATTATTTAAATTATTTAATCATCAATATTAAAAAAAATTTTTTTGACTTAGAAAAAATTCAGTGAAATTGCTCTTCCAGTAAAAAACTTAAAAGACTTATGATCATAATGTTGCTTTAATGGTTTCTATATTCATGCTAGTTGATTATTTCTAAATAAATATTTTTAAAGTTTGAAGTATTTCAAAATCTAAAGCATGCTACTTATAAATATTACTAGAGGCCTGGTGCATGAATTCATGCACCAGTGGGGTCTCTCGGCCTAGCCTGAGGGATCGGGCCAAAACCAGCTCTCTGACATCCCCTGAGGGGTCCCGTATTGGGAGAGGGCGCAGGCCAGGCGGAGGGACCCCACCAGTGCATGATCAGGCCGGGAAGGGATGCGGGAGGTTGGCCAGCTGGGAGGAACTGCAGGAGGGCTCAGGGTGTGTCCGGCCCATCTCGCTCAGTCCCGATTAGCCAGACCCTAACAGCAAGCTAACCTACCGGTCGGAGTGTCTGCCCCCTTGTGGTCAGTGCACATCATAGTGACTGGTCAACTGGTTGACTGTTTGCCCCTGGTGGTCAGTGCACGCCATAGCGAGCAGTTGAATGGCCTTAGCACATCATTAGCATATTATGCTTTGATTGGTTGAACGGACGACTGGACACTTAGCATATTAAGCTTTTATTATATAGGATATTTTAGTTTAAAATATTTTTGACATGTTTAGAGTCATAAAATTACTGTTTTAAAAATGAGAATGTGGTATACTGAGAAGAGCACTGGACTTAATCAGGAAAGGTGTCTTTTAGCTGTGACACTAGTAAGTAACTTAATATTGGGTAGATCTGTTAAATTCTCTGGAACTCAGTTTTATTTGTGAAATAAGGAGTTTTAACTATCTCATATCTAAATATCTCTTCTGGCTTTAATATATGCTAATTTTTATTGAATTTATTGGGGTGACATTGGTTAATAAATTATATAGGTTTCAGGTGTATAATTCTATAATACATCATCTGTATATTATGTGTTTACCACCCAAAGTCAAGTGTTCTTCTGTCAATATATGTTAATTTTTTACTTCACTAATATTTAATGTGATTTACTCTTCTCTTTAGAATTTTTGAAAAAGATGAACAACATGTACTTATATTGAATAAAACCTCTCAGAAAAGTCAATTATTTCTTCCAAATGAATCTCAGAAATTAGTCAGACCAATAAATATTCTATCTTCAGAACCAAGAGTTATAGGTACAGTATCTGTTTATTTCCAAAAACTTAGTTTTCTTTGCAAACACCTAGAAGAAGAAATAGGAAGAAGCAATTTTAGTTATCATTTGATATAACCAAAAACAAACTGCTAGAAACCTATCAACTCAGGAAAGTACCACTTTGATTTTTTCTGAGAGCAAACAAGACATGCCTTTTGTACTTAGCTTTTTTCTTTTTGAAAGAGAAATCATTCATACTACATTTTTTTTAAAAAAGTGTTCTGAAAAAAAAAAAGTGTTCTGATCTGATTGCACAGCTATCAGAGGAGGATGGATAATTATATATTCTTTATTTGAGAAGTCTTATTAATAAGTGGGTAGCTGACTTGTGTTAATGATATTTGTGACTTAGTCACTGAGATATTTGAATCGTGATTCATTCAATAGATCTGTATATTAGATTAACTACAATTGTGTTAGATAAGTATATTGGCTATTTTTGTCCCCTGGTCATTAATATTACCACTCTGTCTTTGGTTCCCCATTATAAAGATGTAGTTTTGCCAGCTGGATTTCATTTTACAGTCATAGTTATTGTAATGGCTATTATATAGTGAGGAATTAAGATTTGTATAATAATTTCATAATTCTATATTTTAAATTAAGTATTCATGTGACATTTTTTAAATTACAAGGTTAGGTTAAATATTGGGTATGATATTTGAGTCTAATCTCTGGAAATTATTTGAAGTTATTCAATTTAATAACCTAGATAAAAAAGAAGACAGTTCTATGAAGCAGTCAAAGCTTGCCAGTGTTGACTCCAAACAAAAAGAAAACAATATGCAGGTAGGTATTTCTTTTTTAATACTATAAATTAAATACTTGCTTGCATTATTTAGGACATGCTGTGTGTGTGCGTGTGTGTGTGTATGTGTGTTATAAATATACTAGAGGCCTGGGGCATGAAATTTGTGCAC
>NW_005366214.1:3921438-3949682 GCF_000412655.1 Myotis brandtii
CATAGCGAGCAGTTGAGTGGCCTTAGCACATCATTAGCATATTACACTTTGATTGGTTGACCGGATGACTGGACACTTAGCATATTAGGCTTTTATTATATAGGATTATATCAGCCATTAGTACAACCTCAGGGTCTAAAAAAAAGGAGTTTCAACAAGGCAGCCTGAGCATATACTGTAGCCGCCTCATGTACTCCTAAAAATAATAGAAAAAATATTTAAAAATACCAAGCCCTTTACCCAGTAGACCAAAAACTGAGATATTTCTGAAGGATGAAAACAGGATTGGATTGAAGAGGGAAGTTGTAGCCCAGGATTTGCATAGAATACTCTTATTGAAGTTATAGAGCTGAGAGCAATGAATAGGGCAATTGATTGGGTTACTTCAGTAGGTGTTAGTTTCATTAACATCTGTTCATCTCATAATCCTTCTGCCTTTGGCCAGGTGTCAGCAATGGGTTTACTGTCTCCAGGTAGAAGCAGTGAATATAGGAGCTTGGGTTAGAGAGAGGTGGTACTCTGGGTGATTCTTGATTTGCATGAAGGACCAGGAGCACACCACCCAGAAAGCTAGCTTCTGGTGTGGTACATCTCTTTTCCTTCATTCTTCCTGAAAATAGTCCAGAAGGAAATTCTCAATGAAAAATATAATTGCTTTTCATTAACTCATAATTAATAACACAGATATAAGGATAGTGGTGACCAAAGTAATTAGTGAAACATTAATTCTAAATATGTATTAATTTTAAAAATTTAAAAATATGGCACTAAAATTCTAGATTATATCCAATATGGGATGAAGGTGAAAAATAAATGAGAGAAACGAGTTTACTCAAGTTCTTTTTTTATTCAGGGATGGAGGTAAGGAGAATATATAAATACTGATTAATTCTATGTTTGCTGGAAAAATATAAATTTATGTATATATTAACACTTAAGGTTAGTCAACAGTAGATAAATGGAATGTGTAAGTTTCAAAACAGTAGAAAAAAAGATGAAATGAAGTAAACTAGTCCAACAGAAGTCAGGAATGGGGGGGGGGAATAAAACAGCTAGAAAGCATTTTATTTTTAAAACATATTTTTAAAATTGATTTCAGAGAGGAAGGGAGAGGGAGAGAGAGATAGAAACATCAATGATGAGAGAGAATCATTGATTGGCTGCTTCCTGCATGCCCCACACTGGGGATCGAGCCTGCAACCTCGGCATATGCCCTGACTGGGATTCGAACCATGACCTCCTGGTTTATGGGTCGAAGCTCAACCACTGAGCTATGCCAGGCAGGCACTAGAAAGCATTTTAAATAGAAAACAAATAAGGTGCCAAAAATAGTTTTGAACAAATCAGTAATAATAAAAATCTGACATTGGTGCTTCTAAGGAATATATAAACAAAATACAACTAAATACTACTAAAAACAGAACAGCTGAAACAACTTGACAAATAAAGGCTGAAAATAAAAGGATGAAAAATATACATCAGGCAAATGCAAACAAAGCCAAACCAAATGTAACAATGCTATATAAAATAGAGTTCGAGATTTAAAAACATTAGTAAGGATAAATATATTTCATGTTTTTAAAAAGAATAATTCACCAAGAAGTCATAACCATGATGCACAAAATGATAGTTTCAAAACATATAAAGGAAAAATCGATAGAATTTCAAGGAAGCAATTGAATCCACAGTTAAAACATGATCACTCTATCAAAAATAGTGCTGACTCTGAATTTGGCTACATGTGAAACAATATAAAACCAAACCATGAAATAATAACATTAAAGAAGATAAACATTTATTTTTCTCTTGAAATTCTAAAGTGACTCAGGTTCACTTTATTAGGGCTAATAGCACCATCTCCACAATTTCATTATTTCTCAGGCTACATCTATGCTTTCTTTTCCTGCTATCCTTAAATGCTAAGCTTTTGCCTCAAGGTCACATCATGATTAGAAGCTAACCATTGCAACTTTGCCATTATATCTGCCTTCTAGGCAGGAAAGAAGGAGATCAAGGCTAGCTGATTCAGCCCCATTAAAAAAAAATTGTGTGTGTTTAATTGATTTTAGAGTGTGATTTGAGAGAGAGAGAGAGAGAGAGAGAGAGAGAGAGGAGGAAGGGGGAGAGGAGAAAGAGAAACATCGATTTGTTGTTCCACTTATTTATGCATTCACTGGTGATTCCTGTATATACCCTGACCAGGGATCGAATCCACAACCTTGGAGTATCAGAATGATTCTCCAAACAACTGAGCTACCTGGCCAGAGCTCAGCCCCATTTCTTAAAGATCTTTCCTGGAAGCTCTTTAAACAACTTATAGTAATGTTTCAATGGCCAGAACTTAGTCATATGGCTGCCTCTATCTGGGGAAAGGTTGAGAAATATATGTGGTTTTGTTTTGGTTTTGGTTTTTGAAATCAGAACACAAAAGGAAAGTAGATTTTGAATAGGATAGAAAACTGACAGTTTTTGCCACAGGAAAAAAATCAAGTAAGATAAAAAATAAGGATATAGAGGACCTGAATAACACAATTAGCAAACTTTGTTTCTAACATACATAGAATTCAGTTAAATTTTAATTTGCAGTATTCACCAAAATTGACCAATTAATACAACAAAAAGGATATCTAAACCAATTCTAAAAAGAAGCTATCTTCACTTTCCCAAGGAATGTTATGTAGAAAAACCTATCGATGCGATTCCCTACATTAACAGGTTAATAAATGACTACAGAGGTAAAAAAACAGAAACATATATATTTAAAATAGGTTTTTTTAAAAAGAATGTAGGGACACTCATACTACCAGATATCAAAATGTTTCTTTTTTACTTTTGGTATTGAGATAATTCACATATCTCGCCATTTTAAAGAGTGTGATTCAGTGGTTTTTAGTATATTCACAGGTAGTGTAACCATCACCACTACTAATTCCAGAACATCCCAAAACACTTTAAAATATTATCAAAATGTAGTAATTATAAGTGTGGAACAAAAAAAGACAAATTTATTAGTGGACTACATCAAAATAAACTTCTGTATGACAAATAATATTAGCAAAATAAAAAACAGTGATGGGCCTAGCTGGTTTTTCTCAGTTGTTAGAGCATTGGCCTTGGGACTGAAGGGTCACAGGTTCGATTCCATCAAGGGCACATGCCTTGGTTGCAGGCTCCATACCCGACCTTGGTCAGGGCGTGTATAAGAGTAATGTCTCTCTCTAACATCGATGTTTCTCTCTGTCTCTCTCCCTCCCTTCCACTCTCTAAAAATCAATGGAAAAAATGTCCTCAAGTGAGGATTAACAACAACAAAAAGACAGTGATGGAATGGGCAGGAGATTGATATCCAGAATGTATAATATGCAAATAAATACATAATAATTCTTACAAATTAAAAAAAAAGAATAAGAAATGGTCAAAGATAAGGTAGTTTACAGGAAAGGAAAGACAAAGGTCACTAAACATAACAAGATGCTGACCTCAGAAGTACAGGAAAATGCAAATTAAACCAATGAGATGCCTGGTTTCACTTATCAGTTTTCAGACATCAAAACAATTGCTAACATTTAGTGAGGTCAATGATAGTGGGAATATAATTTGATACAGCTACATTGGAGGACTGGTTCAGTGAACTAATTAAAAATAAAAGTGCACATACTCAGCAGTGTTACTTCTTGGCATCTACTGTAAACAAATACTTAAAATACTTGTACAAATACTTGTACTAGAAGACATATGCAAAAATGTATATTGTTTAAAACAGGCATTGAAAGAACACTTGTTCTTTAAGAGACAGGTGTTCCTTAAAGGTCCAGGTTTCCTATAATCTAAAAGTTCAACAAGATGATAAAATTAAGACCAGTGGCTGTTAAACAGAAAGAAATGGGATAAACTTTTCCATTAAAATAAAAATATCTTCATTTTGGGTTAAATAAGAAAAATCAGGGACTGTTTAAAATTAGTGACTCAGGAAAAATTAAAGACTTGAAACAGACAATACAAACAGTAGTAAAGCAGTGGTTTAGATATTAATATCTAAAGTTAAAAATGAAACATTAACTGTCATCCTATATAATAAAAGGCTAATATGCAAATTGACCAAACAGTGGAACGACTGGTCATTATGACATGCACTGACCACCAGGGGGAAGACACTCAATGCAGGAGCTGCCCCCTGGTGGTCAATGCACTCCCACAGCCAACCTCCCACAACCAGCCAACCTCCCCCAGTCCCTCCGTCTGGCCTGCCGGCCTCGATCAGGACTGGGCGAGATGGCCCCCATTGGCCCTGATCACTAGCCAGGTTGAGGGACCCCACCAGTGCACGAATTCATGCACCAGGCCTCTATATAAAAGCCTAATATGCAAATTGTCCCCTCAGGAGTTTGACCCGGAGACCAGAAGTTCGATCGCTCACTATGACATGCGCTGACCACAAGGGGGCAGCACAGAAGGAAGGTCCTGGCCTGCAGCTGGGGAAGGCCCCAGCCGGCAGCCGGAAGGCCCCGATCGCCCTGATCTCTGGCCAGGCCTAGGGGATCCTACCCATGCATGAATTTTGTGCACCAGGCCTCTAGTAAATAATAATGGTGATGACCAGGGTGATGATGTTCTTGGAAAGCTCTGAGCAGCCATGACAAGCCAAACATTTTTTATTATTTTGTGTATCAAATTCTAATGCTTAATTTCTTTTTTTCAGATATTTAATGACTCTGCTATGAATAACCACTCAAAATGTTCACATGTTACAGCTATTAAAAGTTCACAGAATTTTATGCAGTTCAGGTAACTTTTAAAAATAAAATGCTTTAATTTCTGAAATAATTTATCAACTTAGGAAATAATATGAAAACTATATTTACTATATTTTAGATTGCTAACCCCACAGAAACAGTCAAACTTCAATCAATGGTTTGAAAAAGGAGATACAGGTACTTATTTTCTGTTTATATTTTTCTTAAGAATTGGGACTAACAAATTATATCAGGTTTTTATGCTATTCAAATAAGTTATTTAGATTGTTTGCATCTCTGGTTAATTGACCATGCATGCCTGGTTTTTTAAGTACATTTTCCCCTAAATATAAAACAAATACTTTTCATTGTCATCACCATTTGGGAAATGGTGTAAATTTGGGAAACAGAGAAAAACATGAAAGATACAAAAATACCACCACCCAGACATAACAGGCTCTTTACACACTGGTATATATTCTTGATTTTTTTCCTATGCATATGTATGTTGTGTTCTTTGATATTTTCCCCACAAATTTGAAACATGCTATGTATATAATTTTGTATTGTTTTTCTTCCCACTTGGTATACCATTGTTGAGGGTGTTTTTCTGTGCCATTCAGTTGAATTTATTTGTAATGATTGTATAGATTTGCTACAATTTATTTACTAATAGCCTCCTCTCACTTTGAATATTTTGTTTCTGGTTATTTTGCTATTAAAATAATGCTACTATGTTCTTTTACATAAATCTTTTACTATCTTGGATTATTAACTTCGAATAAAATTATAGGAAGGTCATAGGATATATATCTATGAATTTATTATCCTAGAAACAAGTAGCTGTTGAAACTTTGACACATCCTTAAAAATACTAACTCATTCTCTGTCTCTCTCTGTATCTGTATACATCCATGTAGATATATTTTTAATATATCATGTTCATATGTATGCATATTGTGGTAACCTAGTAATGAATAATAATTATTCTACTTATAAACTATATAGAAGTCTTCACCTCTTCTTATCTGTAGCATATGGATTGCTGACTTTTATTTTGAGGTTTTAAAAATGGCTCATTCTGGTAGCATAAAAATTCTGTAAATATATGCATATTCAAAAAGGTCATGTAATATACTATTTCTCACACAGTATAGGATTCAACCAATACAATATGCTTATTTAAATACCCATGTAAATGGATATTCTTCCTGCTTTCTTCTGGAAAAAAAAATATATCTTATCTGCACAGTGATCTGTTCCACCTGTTTATAATCCTCTATACATGCCAAGCTGACTGAGTGTTAGACAAGGAAAGAATGGCTAATCTCTAGAAACAACACATCACTAGTACACTTATGTGGGGAAATGCATATATGTGGTGTAGTTCTAGTTGCAATGAGCAGATATGGCGAGGTTTCATTCTCAAGAAAGCATATAGTTATCTTAGAAGAAAAAAGACTCTGTTCAATAATTTCCAAGTGTATTTTTGAAGAAGTTAATATATGGTAAAAATAATATTTGTGGCTTAAATGCAAGAGGCAAAATAAAAAGCTTTCAGATGATAAAGTAGAAAAATATTTATTCAAGGTAAGAAAGTTCTATTAAATAAGAATTAAAAAGCCCAATCATAAAAGAAAGATTGATAAATTTGGCTATATTAAGATTCAGAATTTCTGTTCATCAAAAGACACTTAAAAAAATAGAAGCTAGGTCACTAGGTCATCAAAAGACACTATAAAAAGAATGGAAGGCAAGATGATTTAGAACTGTCAGAAGACTAGTTTCCAAATATGTGTAAAGAACTTCTACAAATCAAGAAGAAAAAGGCAATCCTATTGGAAATATGTGCAAAGTACACAAATAGGTACTTCAAATAGCGAAACTTTTGTGGAAGCTAACCATCTGAAAAGTTGCTCAGCAAATCAGGAAACTTAATAAAAACACAATGAGATACTACTATACATCCACCAGACTAGTAAAATTAAGGAGTCTGACAATACTAGGTAAGTATTGATGAGAATATAGGGCAATAGGAACTCTCATAATTATTGTAGGAACTGCCATTTATAAATGACCATGTATTGAAACCACACCTAAGTTATAATTGGAGCTAATAATTTTGTCTGGTGAAATTGAATGATTTCCTAGAGTAGCTCAGGATGGTCAGTTGCCACAACAAAAATGGATAAATAGTTTGGAAGCTAAACTTTGAAAATAGTTTAACATCTTGTAAAATGGAAGATACATATACTCTATACCTTGTAATTCCACTCTATACCTAGAGAAATACAAGTGTGTAAATGCAGGTATATATGTAAAAGAATGTGATATTATTGTTTGTAATAGCCTCAAAGCAGAAACACTTCAAATGCCCATTTTTGGTAGAATAGATAGATATATTGTGTGTGTTTGGACAATGGGATACTTTATGTCATTAAAATAAGCACCTTTGTCTATGTATAACAATACAGATGAATCTCACAAGCATATGCTAAACAAAAAAAAGCAAGATAAAGAGCATGTATATTATTATTTCATCATTATCATTTGAAAACAGGAAAAGTAAACTATATTGCTTAGGTGATATATAAAGCAAATCAAGGAAATGATTATTACAGAAGTCAGAATAGTGCTTACATCTGAGGAGGAGGATATGAGGAATATAAGACCTTTTAGAGTACTCATAATTTTCTGTTTCTTACATGGGTGGTGGTTATATAGGTGTTCTCTTTGTAATTTTGTTCATTAAACTGTTCATATAGTTTTTTAAAAATATTTATTTTTTTATTTCAGAGAGGAAGGGAGAGGGGGAAATAGAGATAGAAACATCAATGATGAGAGAGAATCATTGATTGGCTGCCTCCTGCACCATCCCCACTGGGGATCGAGCCCACTACCTGGATATGTGCCCTGACCAGTAATTGAACCGTGACCTCCTGGTTCATAGGTCGACGCTCAACCACTGAGCCATGCTGACTGGGATCATATAGTTTTTATTCTACTGTCTATGTATTGTTTTGAATTATATGAAGTTGTAGTTTTGTAGGTCAAAAACAGTTAAATATTGGCAATTTCATATGGTGTGACATGTTTTATTTATAATTAAATTGCAAAAAGAAAAAATAGTTTATCCTCATATAACAGATGCTGAGTGTGGAGATACAGGGACAGTAAGACAATTGAAAGAATCAAAATGTACTTCACAAGTAAGTCAAATGTTTGGTTTCTAATTTCTCAGCAAAACATTCCAATTTAAATATTAGTTCATATTTTTATTTCATATTTATTATAGTAAAGATTATTTATGTGAGGTATAGATGTTATTAGCTTAGTAATCAAGTGGCTATGATGTTATAGAATCTATTCATTAGAGTTTTAGATTAAAAAATGAAGCTACAAAAAGTTTATATGAAAATACACAAAAAGAGTTGTCATTAATAATTGACTATATATATTGACACCACAACTAAATTATAATGGAAGAAAACAATTTTGTTTGGTAAGATGGAGTAATTTACCAAAGCAATTTAAGACCAGTGGTTACCATAAAAATATATTCAGAATATTTTTTAATAATAGAAGTCGTTAATGATGATATATGTAGACATACTAGAGAAACAAATTGGTAATTATAAAATATTCAGGGGGAAGTAAGAAAAGTATAGGAAATATAGTCAATAGTATTATAGTAATTATGTATGGTGCCAGTTGGGGTACTGAAAATATTGTGGGGAACGCTATGTAAAGTATATTATTTTCTAACCATAAGCTGTACACCCTAACCAATGCATAATTTAAAAATAAAATAAAGAACTCAAGAAAAACAAGAGAAGCAACATAGATTTTTGCTGTAAAGAAATACAGGTAAAAAGCACATTTAGAGTTTTTTGTGGAGTGACCCAAACTGTTTCTGTAATGGAATTAGGTATAACAAACATATTTTAGAAACCACATTGCTAGCATATAAAATAATGTAAAGGAAAATTAGTTATTCAAGTTCTCAATTTTTGCTGAGAAAATAGTATAATGAATTTATAAAAGCAAAAAAAAATGCAAAGAACATATGCAATGAGAGCAAGATTGCTTAGAAGTAAATTACTTCTCCCTTTCAAGGAGATACCATATTCAACTCAACCCAGAGCATGATGTGGAAATTTTAAAAGAAAAATTGCTCATCGTCCCCCCCCCCCCATTTTTGGACAGATATATTTTGTGTGTTTGGACAATTACTTTCATTAACTATTCTTATTTTACTTATTTTGCCTATCCTATATAATAAAAGGCTAATATGCAAATCAACTGAATGGCAGAAAGACCAGTTGCTATGACACACACTGACCACCAGGGAGCAGGTGCTCAACACAGGAGCTGTCCCCTGGTGGTCAGTACACTCCCACAGGGGGAGTGCCACTCAGCCAGAAGCCCTGAGCCGGGCTCACGATTGGTGAGCATAGCAGCGGTGGTGGGAGCCTCTCCCGCCTCCGCAGCATTGGTGAGCGTAGCAGCGGTGGTGGGAGCCTCTCCCGCCTCCGCAGCAGCGCTAAGGATGTCCGGCTGTTAGCTTAGGCCCACTCTCTGCGGGGAGCAGGCCTAAGACATCAGTCGGACATTCCCTCAGGGCTCCCAGACTGTGAGAGGGTTCAGGCCGGGCTGAGGGACTCCCACCACCTCCCCGCAAGTGCACGAATTTAGTGTACCGGGCCTCTAGTGTAATGATAATACCATACATTAATATGGTATTTTCCACTTCACACATTTTTATATATGTGAGTTTATTAATGCAATAACATTCATTTTTATAGTTTTCTGTTACTTTAAATTTGCAGGTTATACATGAAGAACATTTGGGGAAGCCAATAGATAATAATAATGAAGTAGAAGAAAGGGCTGAGAATTTTACACAGACTTCTGAAATTCCTTTATTTTTAAGAACCCCTGAAGCTGTGAAAACACCTGAATCTTTGGAGAAATTACTGTTCTCTAAAACCCCCCCACTTGAAATGTAAGATTTTAATTAATAATTATAATTAAAGAACTTATGTTTTGAGTTACATAAATAATTGATAGGAATAGTAAAATGCCTATACCTTTAATAAGTTTTTATTATGGACTATGTCATCTATACAAAGGAGATACACACTAATATAATGACCCTATGTACCTATAACCCTGTTTAAACAATTATTCAGTTATTAACATCCTGCCATTCTTGTTTCATATATCTTCTACCCCATTTTTCCTGCAACATTTAGCTGAAGATGGCATAGATCCTGAGTACTTATCTAGTGCAATAGTCTATATATTTAACATTTTCCAAAGGATAAAAAAAATCCTATGGAAAGTTTAAAATGCTATTACCTCATGTGGTAGATTATAGACATCATTGAATAATGTTACAGCAGTCATTTTTCCTTATGTTGCAATGTCTAAAGCAAGAATTGCTTTTCTGTAACTAACATCAATAGGCATAAATATCTCTAAAATGATAATTTAACTTTGAAAACCATAGATTTTTAATTTGCAGCTAAGAAAATAGTGCTGCATTTTGATCTTTTATAGTTCACTCCCTTCCTTAATGCTGATCCCTGAGATTCCTCTAAACCCTATGTCAAACAGATTTCACTCCATCAGGAATCTCTCACCTGTGTTCTACTGCTGTCTTTAAATTTTTTGTTAATTCTCACCTGAGGATATGTTTACTGATTTTTTTTTTTTTAGAAAGAGGGGAAGGGAGAGAGAGAGAGAGAGAGAGAGAGAAGAGAGAAGAGAGGAGAGAGAGAAATATAGATGTGAAAGAGAAACATCAATCGGCTGCCTCCTGCCCTGCCCAGGAATCAAACCCACAACCTTTCAGTCTATGGACCAATGTTCCAGCCAACTGAGCAACACTGGCCAGGGTTCTACAGCTATATTTTAAATTGCTAGTAAGAGTATTATATATATTAATGTAATACTGTTGACTCAAACACAGCGTGTTCAAAGCAGACTCATCATCAAATCCAAGAACTGTAAAAGGATGTGGCAATCATATGCTAAAACCTTTTTTTATGGATGAGAAAACCGATCTATAAAGTTAAGTGATTCATTAATAGTCATAGAGGTAGTTATAGAAGTTATCTTCAGATTTCTATGTATTTAACAAACACTTAATAGCAATGTCTAAGAATTTATAAATATTACTCATTTAAGATTCACAACAACTTTATGAAATGTAAGTACATTATTATCCTTATTTTATTGATGAGGAAACAGAATTACAAGTGGTACAACTCATTAGTGTTAGAGTTGAGATTCAAACCCAGGCAGTTTTGCTTCCAGAATCCCTGCTTTTAACCACTGTTTTATATACTGTCTTATCTAATTATTTTCTCCAAATCTTTTTGTATTTATATACAAATCTTTTTGTATATAAAAACTGTTTTATATGCTGTCTTGTCTAATTATTGTCTCCAAATCCCTTATGCAACAATCTGACTTCTCATAAAGATTTTAATTTTGTGACTGGCTTTCGGGACCTACAGAATCAAGGTTAAGAGTCTCGACTTTGAATCTGGATTGCTGCATCAAATCCCAACTCTGGCACTACATTATTTGGAGCAAATTATTTAACCTTTCTATGCATCAAACTCCTGTTCTATAAAATGGAAGTGATAATAATAGTACCTATTTCATAGGGTTATTTGGGGGAATAAAGCACTTTAGTGGTGTTGGAAATACCTAGAATAGAGCCTGACAGTATATTCTCAGTGGGAATTATTATCATTCCATAATTGATTGTTTTACTCTATTTAACATTTTTCACCTTAAACCATCTTTTTCTCCTTAGGTTGTCACTTCAGTAGCTACTTCCTCCCTTTCCCTACTGTGTCAATTCTTACCTCTATGCTAGTGATTTTTCAACTGATATGTGGCAATAATTTTTAAAACATGCAATACCTGACTGTTTAGTTGGGCACTGACCTCTTTTCCCTTAGATCAGTGATTCTCAACCTTCCTAATGCCGCAACCCTTTAATACAGTTCCTCATGTGTGGTGACCCCAAATTTCATTGTTACAAATTGAACATAATTAAAGCATAGTGATTAATCACAAAACAATATGAAATTATATATGTGTTTTCCGATGGTCTTAGGCAACCCAAAGTTGCCCAAAGGGGTTGCGACCCACAGGTTGAGAACCGCTGCCTTAGATGGTCAAATAAAAAAAATGACAACACAATAGCTGTCAGATGTGAATGAATCAAAATTATACCTACTTTTATTTGTAATATCAGCAAAAAATATATTTTTTGGTGTGCCGCAGAATTTTAGTAATTAGTTTATATGTGCCATGAGATGAAAAAGGTTGAAAATCACTGCTCTATGACATTTGTTATGGTACTTACCACTCTGCAATATTAAATAATATGTTTTTAACATTTTGGTGATTTCTTATTTCTCTATAACAGAAACAGAAATACAATGCCTGAAGATCAAACACAAAAGGAATCCCCTGGGTTTTCTTTTCTTATGAGTTATACTTCTAGATCACCTGGATTGAATTTATTTGATTCTTCTATATTTGATTCAGAAATCTCATCAGATAAGGTAACATGAGAAGCTAAAGTTTCATTTCTAAAAAAAAATGTACACTAGAACCTCAAGGAATTTTATTTCTTTAGTACCAAACTATCTTTGGACAAAGGCAATTTTTGAAAAGATTCTGAATATTGATAAATAGCAAAGTTCAACCATTATTTTTTATTTTCAACTTCAGGTGCCCCAAATTGACACATATTTATAAAAAAAGAATCTCAGGGCAGGAATGCTTTGAATTGCAGTTAAAGGCAGTTTAAAAATTAATTTGGTTTTATAATTTATGTGTTTTAACTTCTAAACAAATTTCCTATATTCTCAGTGTAAAAACTCCAGGTTATTAGTTGGTCTCTCTATCTACATGAGTGTATATAACAACATTATAATCAAACTAGTAGCCCTGTGCACGAATCCGTGTTCCAGTAGCTCTCTGCGGGGCCTGGCTGCTCCATGCCCACTGCCCAGAGGCTCTCCATGGCCCAGAGGCCCATCTGTGCCCCGGCCTGGCCAGAGGCCCATCTGCGGCCGGGTGCAGAATGCTTGCCTCGTCGCCACGGCGATGAAGCAAACATTCTGCTAGGCCTCTCACGCTGCCTGCTCTCAGCGGCCGCCCCCACCCCTGGGACTGGGGGACTCCAGTGGGGCTGAAAGGACTGGGCACCTCCATCTTGTGACTATGGGCACCACCATCTTTGTGATGGAGTGATGGTTAATTTGCATATTACCCTTTTATTAGATAGGATAATTTTAGAAGGCCTAAAGAATTTCCATCTAATAGTGATTTCTCCTGTTAAGTGATAGAAATCATGATAAAGTACTTACTTCTGTATTTAGCAATTGAAACTGAAAATTAAGACTATGTACTTTATTTGATTAGTAGAGATAGTATAGCATAGTGATTAACACTAGACTCTGACACCAGACCACTTGGGTGTATACTGGATGTAGGATTTTGAATATGTAAGACTCTATTTTTCATCTGTAAAATGAAAATAATAACTTTTACCATAGGGTTTTTTTTTACTGTTAAGTGGATTTATGTATATAAAACTCTTAGAAAAGTTCAAACCATTTAATGCCATAAGTAGCAGTGTAATACAATATAAATATTATATTGTTATTGCTCATCTAATTTAGTCACAGTTAGCCAATTTTATGTGGATTAGAATATTTTATTCCTACATCTAATACATAATATTAAAATGTTGATATTATAAATTTATTGATGGATGATATAGTATTAGTGTACAATTTGTAGTATTTTATGTCTTCACTTTTGATCTCAATTTATCTAAATGATTATTTCAAAAACAGTAATTCCTAGAGGAATTAAAAAATAGACTATAGTTAGTTAATTCTCATTTACAATAGTAACATAAATGCAAAACACATGTATGTAACTTTGGCAGGAAATTTGTCCATTTGGATAAAGAAAAAATATAATTGAATATCTCAATAGATATATGACATACCTGTATAGGAAGAAAATATTGTAAGTATATATTTCTTCCCCAAATAACTTATAAATATCCAATTCTAATTGGAGTCCCGGCAAGCTGATTTACCTTTAATCTTTTGATTTTGTAGTAGTAGGGTTGAGGAATGAGATTGGCGTAATAATTACTAAGTTTTCTGACTAAGAGTAATAAAAATGTTAAAAAATAAGATTTGTAATAAACTGAAATGGAATTCTAAGATGACATTTAACCCAAAGGAAGGCAGAGAAGGAACAGCATAACAAGATACATAGGAACAAAGTGAAAAAAAGTAGTAAAATGTTTGATGAAAATATGAAATTTTAAAATAATTCCATTCACCATAAATGGACTAAACACTCCATTAAAAGGTAGAGATTGTAAGAATGGATAAAAAGCATGACCCAACTATAAGTTATCTATAAGATAACACTTTAAATATAAAGACAAAGACAGATTGAAAGTAAATGGATGGAAAAGGTTTATCATGAAAACTGTAAGCATAAGGTCACAATGGCTATACTAATATCATTTTAGGTAATCTTCAAGGCAAAGAATATTGACAGAGATAAAAAGGAACATTTCGTAAGGATACGAGGGTCAATTATTAAGGAAGAGGTAACAATGACAAATGTGTACATGCCTACTAACAGCATCAAAATACAAAACAAAAATTGACAGAATTAAGGGAGAAATAGGCAAAAACACAAACTAAGTTGGAGATTTTTAAACAATTAAAATCTGTCAGCAATTTATATAATTAGACAACAGTCAATAAATGTATGTTATAAAATCTGAACAACACTATTGATCCCCTTGACCTAACTTACATTTATAGAACACCACACCCAGCAACTGATGGTGCATTCACCAAGACAGATCATAATCTGGGCCATAAAATGTCTTAATAAATTTCTCAGACCACAATAGAATTAAATTAGAAATCAATAGCAAGGTATTGGGAAAATCCTAAATATGTAGGTTATGGGTCAAAGAAGAAATCATGAAAAAAAAAAGAAAAATTTTGAAGTGAATGATTGTAAACATTTAGCATATCAAAAACTGTGGAATGCTGCCAAAACCAGAGCAAAATGATCACTTTAAGTAATTGATAATTTAGATAATTAAATTAATAGAAAAGAAGAGAGGTCTAAAATTAGTGACCCAAGGTTCCATCTTGAAAAGCTAGAAAAAAGAACAAAGTAAAAATAAGAAAGATAAATCAATGAAATAGAAAACAAGCAGAGAAAATTAACAAAGCCAAGTTGGGCCTTTGAAGAATATTAACAAAATTTATAAACTCTTGCCCAGTGGTTGAGCATCAACCTATGAACCAGGAGGACACAGCTCAATTCCTGGTCAGGGCATGTGACAAGGTTGTGGGCTCCATCCCCGGTGTGGGTTGTGCAGGAGGCAGCCTGTCAATGATTCTCTCTCATCGATGTTTCTATCTCTCTCTCCCTCTCCCTTCCTCTCTAAAATTAATAAAATATATATTTAAAAAAAGAAGAAAGAAACTGCATTGTATGTCACTATGGAGAAATATTAAAATGCCATTAAAAATCAGGTTTTGGAAGAATAATAACATAAAAAATGCTCATAATGCAATATTAAGTTTTAAAAGAACAGAAACCTGTTGTAAGGATTCCTTTTTTTTCTTTTAAATCCTCACTGAGGGTATTTTTTCCATTGATTTTCAGAGAGAGTGGAAAGGAGGGGGAGTGGAGGGAGAGTGAGAGAGAGAAACATCGACGTGAGACACATTGATTGCCTCCCACATATGCTCCAACTGGGGCCAGGGATGGAACCTGCAACCCAGGTCCATGCCCTTGACTGGAATCGAACCCTAGACCCTTTGGTGCACTGGCTGACACTCTAACCACTGAGCCTGCCAAGGCCATGATTCTATTTTTTAAAAGCTTGTTTTACAGAGAAAACAGGCTTTGGCAGCAAAACTTGAGCTGAAGTGACGTGAAGCTATCATACTTCCTATTACTTTAAAAATATATATCTTTATTATTGAAAGTATTAGAGATGTCTCCTTTTTTTTCTCTCTTTGAACCCCTCCATCTCCTTTGGACCTCCTTCCCAGGCCTACTGCACTATTGTCTGTGTTCAGTAGTGCATTATGCATATAAATTCTTTGGTTAATCTCTTCCCGCCCTCATCCCTGCCCCACTTCTCTCTGAGATTGGTCAGTCTGTTTCATGATTCCATGTCTCTGGAAATATTTTGTTCTTCAGTTTATTTTGTTCATTATATTCCACATAAGAGAGATCATGTGACTGGCTTATTTCACTTAACATATAGGCAGGAAAACAATACCAAGAGCCCTAACCGGTTTGGCTCAGTGGATAGAGCATCGGCCTGCAGACAAGGGTCCCAGGTTCGATTCCGGTCAAGGGCATGTACCTTGGTTGCGGGCACATCCCCAGTAGGGGGTGTGCAGGAGGCAGCTGATCGATGTTTCTCACTCATCGATGTTTCTAACTCTCTATTCCTCTCCCTTCCTCTCTGTAGAAAATCAATAAAATATATTTAAAAACAAAAAACAATACCAAGAACCTGATTTGTAAAAAAGGCTTCAGAATAAAGCAAAAGTTAATTAGAATTTTAGGTTTTTTTAATATTCCAAAGTAGGAACTTCCTTAGTAAAATTTATGTTGCCTACTAATATTTTATCAGTGTCCAGAATCAAATCAATAAGACTTATTTTAATATAATCAAATGATAGGTTATGAAGATAAATCTCTTTTTAAGTACAATAGTGTATTATATAGAATGTTGCTGTTTTGTCTACTCTGATTATTCTTACTAGAAGAACCAGGCTTTAAATTCAAATATAAATGCTATGTATACTGTTTTACTGATTTTATGAATAATACTTAATGGAAATTATTTTTCAGTTTAATGAACACTATTCTGCAGGAAATTTAAATCCTCTCTCATCACAACAAGAAGTTGGTAAGTGATACGTAATTTGCATCTACTGGTATATTCATGAGGGATACTAGTCTGTACTTTACTTTTCTGGTAGTGTCCTTTTCTGGTTTTGGTATCAAGTTAATGCTAGCTTTATACAATGAGTTTGGGAGTGTTCCCTCCTCTTTGATTTTTTTGGGAAGAGTTTGAGAAGGGTTGGTGTTAATACATCTCTAAATGTTTGGTAAAATTCACCAGTGAAACCATCTGACCTTATTTCTGACAGTATTATTGATATCTCTTCATATCTAAAATACCTGTTGACATTATAGCCGGGCTGGTGTGGTCGAACATTGTCCTATGAACCAAAAGGTTGCTGGTTTGATTTCCTGGTCAGGGCATGCCTAGTCAGGGTGCGTGTGGGAGGCAACCGATCATCTCTCTCTCTCTCTCTCTCTCTCTCTCTCTCTCTCTCTCTCTCTCTCTCTCTCTCTTGATTCAATATTTTAGTTCTTTCTGGACCTGTAGCTATATTTTATCAATCTTCCTTTAAGTCTACTGAATGTCAGTGGGACAATAAAGTGAAAAAGGCAGAGAGGAAGTACTCAGGTATCTGTAATCAACCCATCCATCCACCTACCCACCCACTCACCCTACTGCTGGCTGGTTCAGATTTATTTAGGGTGAAATAACTGAGATGTTTAAAAATATATGAAATTTCTAAGTGGCACAAATTAAATTGTTTTGCTTAATGTACTCATTGAATTGGTTCTCTATGAAAAAATATAGGTGCTTTAAAAGACTTGTTTCAGGTAAGTCTTTGGATTACTGTACATTTTAAATTACTTAACAACAATTATAATTAAGATGTTGAAAATATATCTATAGTATTAAATAATAAAATGAATGAAAAAGAATATTTTTCCTTAATAACAATTCTGGGAATTGTTATTTTTTATGTGAAGTTGATTTTTAAAATTTTATTTTAAAACTATAGAGCCCTTTTTATTGTTCTGTCATTTCCTAGACCAGTGATGGCGAACCTTTTGAGCTCGGCATGTCAGCATTTTGAAAAACCCTAACTTAACTCTGGTGCTGTGTCACATATAGAAATTTTTTGATATTTGCAAGCATAGTAAAACAAAGACTTATATTTTTGATATTTATTTTATATATTTAAATGCCATTTAACAAAAATCAACCAAAAAAATGAGTTCGCGTGTCACCTCTGTCATAGGTTCGCCATCACTGTCCTAGGCCAATGTCATTAGCAGTAATTGTAGTTACTCATAAATAATATTTGAATACGTTTGACTTATGCGATGTCTCTTAGATCCAATATTTCTTTCTCCATTCTTTTTGCTGTGACTTTAGGTAAGGCCAAGCTTTTATCATCTCTTTTCTGTTATTTCCACTTCTAGACACTCTCCTAGCCTTTCTACATATCCTCTCCTGAATAACTCTTATATAAAGAAGTACAAGTCCTGTCATATCTCTTCTTGAAGATGTTTAGTGGCTTTCATTTACTTACCAAATGAAGCCCAGTTCTGTAGCTGGACATACAGCAGTTTTTCCAAGCTTATCTTCATTAATTCCCTTTTAATAACTATTTATTATTTCTCAGTGCTCTTGAAAGCTGAATTGTTTTCTGTCACCTGTATATTTTCTATGCATACCTGTTTCTGTGCTATATTCTCCATTTGAGTTCTTTACCCTTCCTTCCACCTTATATACTACTTCTTTATGTACTTGAGTACAAATTACTTTAAAGTAGAATTTAAGTTTGAATCTCTATAACCTTCCATACTACAAAGGATAGTACTTTGCACATAAAAGAAATACAGTTAAATATCTGCATGATAGATAAATGATTCAATGTTATCCTATTGTAAGCTGTATACTGTAATTTAGTAGGTTATGCAAATTACGTAACATGAATAGCATGATATTATGTATATATTTTCTTCAGGAAACTTATTTGGGAAACCAGAAGATGCCTTTACATTTTCTTTTCCATCAGACTCTTCAACTCATACATTTGGAGCTGGAAAAGATGATTTTAGTTTTCCATTTTCATTTGAACAGGATCAAAACTCAACACCCCCTTCTTCTGTAAAAGGTTTTTCATCTTCCTCACAAAATACAACTCAGTTTACTTTTTTTTGAACTAATTACTAAGTTCTTGAATTATTTTACTGCTCTGTAAACCTCTAGGGCAGTGATGGCGAACCTATGACACGCGTGTCAGAGGTGACACGCGAACTCATTTTTTTGGTTGATTTTTGTTAAATGGCATTTAAATATATAAAATAAATATCAAAAATATAAGTCTTTGTTTTACTATGGTTGCAAATATCAAAAAATTTCTATATGTGACACAGCACCAGAGTTAAGTTAGGGTTTTTCAAAATGCTGATACGCCGAGCTCAAAAGGTTCGTCATCACTGCTCTAGGGCATAAATTTACATTATTAAAATATGAAGACTTTTTTGTTGATTAAAGCAATAATGGATTATCATAATTATATTATTTTATTATATTATTTAAATATTGAAGGAAATTAAGCCCATGTCATTTAATTTTGTTTTTATTGTGGTATTAGCTATCACTATCATTATTTTGGTTTTGATTTTGCAAACCATATTCAGGCAGAACTTTTACTAATCTTAATAGAATTTGATATTTTTTTCCTTTAGTCTTTATTATAAATATTAAGCCTGCTTCTCCACAGAATCTAAGTTTCATTTTGGTAGTATTTTAGGTGCTTTGATAAGAAAAAGAACTCCTTCATGCCATCAGAAGACCTTTTAGCAGTAACTATGCAGAATTAATGTTGAGATGTACTTAGTTTTTAGCTACTAAAAAGTGCTTTTAAAATTACTGTGTTTCACTTACGCTTTACTCTCGCAATATAAAGAGTAATACCTTAATAATATGTGTTTTCTTATAATACAACAAAGGATAAAATTATAATTATATCAGGTTTTTTTCAGTTTCTTTAGTGGAAGAAAAGGAAATGTGAAACATAATTTTCTGAAAATCGGATTGTTGTCTTAATGGTGACACTGTTAATGTATTTTTTTGCTTAAATATCTTTAAAGAACATTTAAAATTTTGTTTCCTGTCTTCAACAAAAATATATTTTATGAACAGCATTTGCTTGTTAATCAGTTCTATAGCTTAAGTGAAGATATTTAAAATTTTATGAAATTATATAAACACATTGCTCAATATCATTGTATTTTGTGTTTTTTTAATTAGTTGTATCAAGTTATTAAGTAATAAAGAATTTGACTCCATATTTTGGATTTTAAGCCTCACCCTGTTTTCTTCCCCTTTTGCCCTATATTTGGTCAAGCTGATAAGAAAGCCCAGATGTTCCCTCCTTTGGCACCACATTAAAACAATCTATAGAAACTCTTGCTCCAGCTCCACCCCTACTGATATAAAAACCCAAAGCCAGTCTTCTTCCCCTGCTCTCTTAAGCCATTTTCATACCAGCTTAGAATGTCTGGCCTTCTCTCCTCAGAAAAATCTTATGCAAATAACAAGACTTCTCGTATCCTATTGGAGTGTGTTTGGTGTTATATCTCAATATCCTAAGCAAATTTGGAGTGAGAGTCTATCTTGCTTCTTTAGGATGTTCACAACATATCACAATTGTATTAAATTAAGACTTCTCAAAGTGTATTCTTAGAAGTATAAGGATGACATATAACTAATGATAGAAAAAATTTAAGAGAACTTTGGACTGTATTTTTAAAAACAAAACAAAACACAAAACTTTCAACAACGGTTGAAAGATGAACATTTCAGTGAAGCTGGAGGGGGTTGTTTTTTGTGGAGTTTGTTTCCTCATAAAGGAATGGAGAGAGAGACATAGAAACATCAATGATGAGAGAGAATCATTGACCAGCTGCCTTCTGCTCACTCCCTACTGGGGACTGAGCCCCAAAACCCGAGCATGTGACCTGACCAGGGATAGAACTGTGATCTCCTGATTTATAGGTCAACAATCAACCACTGAGCAACACCGGCTGGGCTGGAGGGTTTTTTTAAAATCCTCACTGGAGGGTAGGTTTTTATTGATTTTGAGAGGGAGGGAGGGAGGGAGGGAGGGAGAGAGAGAGAGAGAGAGAGAGACATCGATCTGTTGCCTACCATATGTACCCCGACCAGGGATCGAACATGGAACCTGGGTATGTACCCTGACCGAGAATCAAACCTGCAACCTTTTGGTACGGGACAATGCTCCAACAAACTGAGCCACATGGGCCAGGGCTGGAGTTTTACTTTTTATATCAAGTATTTTATTGACTCTACAATTGAATTAAATGATAGTTTTGGTAAAAACATTGACTATATTTGAAAAAGAAGAAAAATGTTATTGACTTATTGGTCATTTATTAAGAGGTTCAAAATGGGTTTTAACCTTGAGAGACCCAGTGATTCTATGGTTTATTTTTACTTTAAATAAATGCCTACCACACCAGTATAGTTAGATTTATCATGTATTAATAAATGAGGTAAAGTAAAATACGTATTTTAAAAATATCTAAAGTGTGCATGATATTTTGAGGGCATATAGAAGAGCTAAAAGAAATAGTGTTGTTTTTTAAATTGAATTTATTGTGGTGACATTGGTTTGCAAAACCATACAGGTTTCAAGTCTACAACTCAATAAAACTTCACCTGCATGCTGCAAATGCACTCACTGCCCCAAGCAAAGTCTCTTTCTGTAAAAGTCAGTCTTATACTGAAGGAACTTATATTTTAGTTGAAAGGACAAAAACTTATTAAACAACAAAAATGTTACAATAAAGTAGTTTATAATAAAATTCAATAGTTTATAACTTGGTCTGTGGTAGAGAAGAGACTGAGTATTTTAAGAGTCAGGAAAAAAGGCCATCATGGAATGGAAAGCCTGGGAGGATTCATTGAGGAGATAGCATTTAAATTAGGACTTTAAAGGTATGTAGATTGTAAAATTATTCAGTGTAAGGTTGATGCCTTTTTTTAGCTTTGCATTTTTTCTGCCTAACTCTATGGGAAAGTGTTTAGTAGGATTTCATTAAATGCTTATTGAATTAATAGAATTGACTGTATTGGTAAAGGAAGCAGGGAGGACTTTCGAGGTAAGGGGAACAATATGAACAAAAGAAATATACAATCACAAATATAGTATGTGTGGAGGAAATTTAGAATAGGCCTAATTGGAGTAGAGAGTAGGAAAATGAGTCTATTACATATGATAGGACTGATTTATAGAGGATCTTCAAGTGTTTTGATTTGATTTCTGGGGCGAATAAGGAACTTATATCCTAAATGCCACAGTTGCAAGAGAAAAAGTTTGGCTAAGAAAGATTAAACTGACAATAGTCAGAGGAAAAATGAAATTAGGAGGTAATTGCAATGGTCTAGGTATGCAAATGAGCATGTGAAATGATGCTCTACAACATATGTCATCAGAGAAATGCAAGTTAAAATAACACTGAGATGCCACTTCACTCCTATCAGAATGGTCAAAATCCAACATGTTGACAATACCAAATGCTGACAAGGAATGGGAGCAACAGGAACTTCCATTCATTGCTGTGGGAATGCAAAATGGTATCGCTAATTTGAAAGACAGTTTGGCAGTTTTTTTACAAAGCTAAGCATACTCTTACTACTAGTATATAATCCAGCAATAGCGCTTCCTGGTGTATACCTAACAAAGGCAAAAACTTAATGTCTACACAAAAACCTGAACATGGATGTTTAAAGCATCTTTACTCATAATTGCCAAAACTTGGAAGCAACTAAGATGTTTTTTAGTAGATGAATGGATAAACAAACTGTGGTATAACAAGATAATGGAATATTATTCCATGTTAAAAAGAAATGAACTTCAAGCTATGAAAAGATAGAAAACTTAAGTGCATATTAGTAAGTGGAAGAAGCCAGTCTGAAAAGCATACATACTGTATGATTCCAACTATACAACATTCCAGAAAAGGCAAAAACTATTGAGACAGAAAAAAGATAAGTTGTTATAAGGGGTTAGGAGGGAGGGAAGAATGAATAGGCAGAGCACAGAGGATTTTTAGGTAGTGAAAATACTCTGTGATAATACAATGATGGATACATGTCATTATTTATTAGTCCAAGCCCATAGTATGTACAACACAAAGAGTGAACCCTAATGTAAGCTATGGACCTTGGGTGATAATGTGCTGATGTAGCTTCATTGATTATAACAAATGTACCACTGTGGTGGTGAATGTTAATGGGGAGGACTATGCATGTGTGGAAGTAGGTAGGGAGTATATGGGAAATCTCTGAACCATCTGTTCAGTTTTGCTGTGAATCTAAAACCTCTCTACAAAATAAAATCTATTTTAAAAAACGAATGAAAGGCAATTTGGACACCACCACCCCCTTCTCACACACACACACACACACACACACATGCACATGTTACCCCCTTCTCACACACACACACACACACACATGCACATGTACATGCACATGCACACGCACACACACAACCTTACTTAGGCTTACGCACATGCACACGCACACACACAACCTTACTTAGGCTTTTTACTATCTTGCTGATTGCAGGGTTGTAAATCCTTTTTGAGTAATAGGAAATATAAATATTAATTTTTATTTATTGTGACTGAGTAGGTATTAGAATTTCAGGGGCCTAAACAGACAGCTGACCAGAGAGTGTTAGTAATTTTGAAGTGGTATTATTACCACTTTTAATTTAAAAAGCAAAGTTTTTCTGATCTTTTGAAAGAATGAATGAGCAAGCAATATATAAACCTGGCTGGCATGTTGATGCTTTCCCTTTGAATTTCAATTGCTGCCATGTAACTTGCCTTGGAGGCTGAATGGCTCATTTAGAAGCATTCCCATTGCTTTGCTTTTATATTTTGCTCTTGATTTCTCTAAAGTTGACACAAGTCACATGTAATCAAATCTATATCCCTGGTGGATAGGCCTGTCCTAATATTTTCTGACTCACACCCAGGTTATTTGCAGCTCAGCAGTTCTTCTTCTAAATACATTACTTTGTATTCTGATGTTAACATCTAGCTGAGAATTTGTCTCTTAAAACACCATTTCTTTAATAGTGTACCTTTTTTGTTTTGATATGAATATGATACTTTTTAGAACTTAAGTTAACTTATTTTTTTGAAGGTAGTTTTTCTAAAGAATTAGCTCACATTTTTATTTTTATTTTATTTTTGATGTGTTTTAGGAAGTGTGTTTTAATGAAGTATTTGTAGCTCCAGACTGATGAAGCGTTAAGTACAGCAGAGGAATGATAGGAAGAATATTCCATAGTGTGGGCCCTGGAGTACTGTCTGGGTTTAAACACGGAGAGATTCTTGCTCAGGTCTGACTGTGGGCCAACTGCTTACCCTCTTTGCTTCAGTTTCTTCATTTTCAAAATGGGGTTGATGATCCTACCTATCAATAGGGTTGTTAGGAATATGATAGTGTTTGACCTGGTGCTTAGCTCATGGTAAGTGCTTGATGAATTGTGGTCTAATTTGTTTTACAGATAGAGATTTTCATGCAAAACAAGATAATTTGATGTTCAAATTTTTAAAACATTAAGAAATACGAAGCACATCAAATGATAGAGACACAAGATATTTTAAAGTAACTTTTAGAACCTGTCCAATGGCAAAGCAGGTATTCAATAGGAAGGTATTTTATATTCAGTTATTCTATAGTCTGAATGGGTCTGAAAAATAACTGCTTGCAAAAGTTATGTGTGTTTTGTTCCAGGCAAGGAAATAATTCTTTCTTCCAAAGAAAGAATTTCTTTACATATCATAAAACAGTAACATTAAATTATTTACTCCCATCCTAGCTGGTTTGGCTCAGTGGATAGAGTGTCAAACTGTGGATCAAATGGTCCTTGGTTTGATTCCCGTCAAGGGCATGTACCCGGGTTGCAGGATCCTCCCCGGCCCAGGTCCTAATTTTATTTTTATTATTTTACCAATTGATACCTTCTGGTACTATAAAAATATTTGAATTGTGTGTGGAGGTTTTAAATTAATAATATTCTACATATATTTGATTAGTATGTCTTTTTCTTACTTTCTGTACTTGATGTGTTGAAAATTAAAGGGCCTCAAAAGGGAAAATATGGCAAATCTAATAATTCAAGAAATATTTGGTAAGATCTAAATGGGAATGATAAGCAGTGCACAAAAATTGCATAAATATTTAAAATGAACATAAAATTGGCATAGATTTTGAGGCAGGAACTTGGCTTCTTTAAGAAGTAAAGGATTAATACACTATATTTTCCTTCTCATTCACCAGGCTGGAGCATAGTGAATAAGAAGGAAAATACAGTGTATTAATCCTTTACAGCAATAGTAGCGTCTCTGTAAGAACCTGAATTTATTCATACAGAAAACCAAGAAACATTTCACAGGAAATTTTTGACCAAAATAATTAGAGAGGTAACATGTTTTAAGATTTAAAAACTGAATTCTTTCAAAGTTTATGTTTAGATTCAATTCAATCCCAAACAAAATCCTAACAGAATTTTTCTTTTAAAGTTCACAAGTTGATCCTAAAATTTATATGGAAAAACAAAACCCATAATAAATATAAAACACAGCTGATGGATTTACAGTATCTGATTTCAGAATTTACTACAAAATTACAATAATTGAAACAATGTGGTCATGTCATAAAGACAGATAAACAGATCAGTGGACCAGAACAGAAAGTCCAAAAATAGACCCTCTCATATGTAGTCACTTGCTTTTTTCCCCAAAGATGCCAAAGCTATCTAACAGGGAAAAGAAAGTCTTTTCAACAGATGGTACTATGACAAGGGAATAAATATGTGGAAAAATGAACTTCAAATCCTATCTGCTGCACTTCACAAAAATTAGAGATGTATCATTGACCTAAATATAAAATCTAAAGCTATAACTTCTAGAAGAAACATAAGAGAATAGCTCTGACAACTTAAGATAGATAAAGATTTATTAGAGGACACAAAAATCATTAATTTTAAAAGAAAAAAATTTTGATAAGTTGGACTTGATCAAAATTTAAAACTGCTCAGCAAAAGACACAGTTAAGAAAATAAAAACACTGCCAGCATGTCTCAGTAGTTGAGCATCGACTTATGAACCAGAAGGTCATGGGTTCAGTTCTTGGTCAGGGCACATGCCCAGGTTGTAGGCTCAACCCTTGGGTATTGTGCATCCAAGTCCTAGGGATAGTAGCTACTCATTCTATGTACTATATTTATTTTTAGAGCTCTCTTTGTTTCTTACTAACCAATCTTTGGTTACTTCAATCCCCTGTTATATTGTAAGTATTCTTAACTATGTTAAACTTTTCCTGTTCAAATTACTATATGGCTTCTCTATCCTGATGGATACAAACAAGAAAAAATAATTATATCTGACATATATCTGACAAATGACTGGTATCCAGAATATATAAAGAATTCCTACAAATCAATAACAAAAAAGACAATTCAGTAAAACATGGGCAAAAGATATGAACAAAACTTTCTCAAAAGAAGATATGTAGATGACCAATACACCTAAAGATGCTCATCTTCATTGGTTGTTAGGAGGATGAAAACAAAACCACAAGGAGATATTATTTCATACCCATTAGACTGCCTAAGATTAGGAAGATTGACATTACTATAGTGTTACTATTATTACATGTCAGAATGGTGATGGAGTCCAGCCAGAGTGGCTCAGTGGTTGAGTGTTGATCCATGAACCAGGAGGTCATGGTTCAATTCCCACTCAGGGCACATGCCCGGGTTTCATGCTCAGTCCCCAGTAGCGGGCGTGCAGGAGACAGCCAATCGATGATTCTCTCTCATCATTGATGTTTCTATCTCTCCCTCCTTCTCCCTTCTCTCTGAAATCAATAAAAACATATTTTTTTAAAAAGTGGTATTGGAATAGCTTTCAACATATTTCCATGGCCCACTGTGCCACCTCAGCCAGAGTCCATAGCATTATATGAAGACTAGAGGCCAGGTACACAAATTCGTGCACCAGTGGGGTCCCTTGGCCTGGCCTACGGGATCGGGCTGAAACCAGCTCTCCAACATCCTCTGAGGGGTCCCAGACTGCGAGAGGGTGCAGGCCAGGCCGAGGGACCCCACTGGTGCACAATCTAGGCTGGGGAGGGACATGGGAGGTTGGCTGGCTGGGGAGGGACTGCAGGAGGGCTCCAGGGTATGTCTGGCCCATCTCGCTCAGTCCCGATCAGCCAGACCCCAGCAGCAAGCTAACCTACCAGTTGGAGTGTCTGCCCCCTGGTGGTCAGTGCACATCATAGCGAGCGGTTGAGCGGCCTCAGCATATCATTAGCATATTATGCTTTGATTGGTTGAACAGATGACAAGCCAACTGGACACTAGCATATTAGGCTTTTATTATATAGGATTAGAAAGAAACTTGATGGGAATATGCAATAATTTTCCTATGAAAATATTGAGGAAATATATTACAGAGGCATTTCAGACAATTAATTAAAAGATTATATTTTCTAGATTTTGTGATGTTTGTAGTCTATGTCTGTACTTTATTATTTACTTTCTCATTCTAAATAAATATTCATTTTTTACTTTAAAAAAGTTAAAAAATTGAAACTTTTCGAAGGAATTTCATTAATATATTATGTTAACAATGGAATGATCACTTAAGCTTTATTAATGTTTTAGAAGAAATGTTATGAAAACAATAAATTTATTTTTTAAAGATGCTCAGATATCAGCATTTAATATGTCTGGCATATAGTAGATTCTCATTAAGATTTGTGAGGGAGGGAGGAAGGGAGGGGAAGAATGAATGAGTTGTACATAGCGTACACAGGACCACAATCTGTTTTGCATCAAAGTAGACGTCTCATTATCACTACACTTTGTTGAAAATATCACAGCACTTTGAGGAAAGAACAAAAAATAAAATTAAAAGGATTAATTTATTTGTTTGAATCTAATGGTCAACATGCAAGGTTTTCTAAGAGAAGTAATTTTTGAAACATTAGTAAAGTCTCTTAGCTATAAAATAGCATTACATAAACACAAGGAAAACAAGCAGAATTGTATCTTTTAAAAATAACTTTTCAAAAGAGACATATTTAGCAAGGGCAATGAAACTCTTGATTTGATTAGATGCCAGCATTATGTATACTTAGGCATATCATTCTCCTTATGATGAAGCTGAGTGAGGTCCCTTACTGCTGCAGATACTCTTTTGAATTGGCCTACCACTTGCTTAATCCAATTTGCTAAGTGATAAGTATAAGCTCCAAGTACTTTTAGAATTACATTGATTTTGCTTACAAGATCCTAGTGACCGAAGTTGATAGTACTATAAAATTAGATGAATCAAATTATAAGATATATTTCTTTTTATTTTTTATTTTTTAAAATAAATCTTTGTTGTTCACATTATTACAGTTGTTCCTCTTTTTTCCCCCCATAACTCCCCTCCACCTGGTTCCCACCCCACCCCCTGTCCTTACCCCCC
>NW_005366214.1:3951309-3975533 GCF_000412655.1 Myotis brandtii
GGGGTCTCAGGGAATCAACAGGGCATAGCAAACAGCTATGGCTGCTCCTCAGTCCTACCCTAAGAGGCCCCCGGGTCTCAGTGTCCCACGGTAATCACTGCAAGCACCTCTGAGAGAAAGCTGCCCTCGAGTTCCGCCCGATGCCAGACAGTCCAGTTTCTCCCTGTATGAGTCTGGATCCCCAGGGACTCGCTGAACTGCAGTTCAGAGCCGTCAGGAGCTTGATACTCCCTCCCTATTGAAAAAGACAACCGTGTCCTCCGTTGCCAGCCCTTTCCTCACGCGCCTCCATACCTCTGCACTTTACTTCCGCACCTCCTCTGAGTCTCAGTGTGCTTTTCTCTTTCCTTCTAGTTGTAGAATTTCCACTCAGCCACCCTTCCTGTGGTCCTGGATGATGTCTGTTTTGTCTTTTAGTTGTAGTTTTGAAGTGGTTGTGTGAGGCAGCAATTTCAGGTGTTTACCTATGCCGCCATCTTGGTTTCTCAAGATATATTTCTTTTTAAAATGAAAACCATTATTAAACATTCTCCCTGTTGTTGCAGTTTTTGTAACTATAGAATCATTACCTATTAGACATGTAATCATACTGAATGTAAAAAAACAAAACACAAAATATGGGGAAAAGAGCAAAATAGAAGACTTCATCCAAACAAAATATCCATAAATTTCTGAAAAAATTGCAAAAGATTATTGCATAAAAATGATTAATAATTAGTGGTGGTAGGTTTTTTACAGATGCAAAGGGAATCCTATCTAATAAAGAGGGAATATGCTAATTAACTGCCCAGCCCTCAAAGATGGTGAAGCCCACAGCCACAAGATGGCGGTGCCCAGTCCTCTCAGCCCCGCCAGGGTGGCAGGCACATGGCAAGCCTATGCGTGCCTGCCTCCGGAGACCCCCCCCTCAGCCCCCCAGCCTCCGAGGGCCACCTGAGGCTCAGGTAACCAGGGTCGGCAGAGGATTGCGCTGCCGGCAGTGGCAGCAGCAGAGGTGTGATGGGGCATCACCTTCCCCTGATCACCAGGTGGCCTCCTGCCCCTGAGGGCTCCTGAACCATGAGAAGGGGCAGGCCAGGCTGAGGGACCCCCTCCAGTGCATGAATTTTCATGCATCGAGCCTCTAGTATTAACATAATCCTATTAGAGCATAGCTTTCATTATGCATACTTATACCAATTAGCAGAACTTATTAACTAAAAGGTGTATTTTTAGCACTAACTGAAAAACAGACTCTGATGCAAAATAAAAAATAATCATCCAACAAATATCAAAGTTTATTAATGAACTTTATTTGATTATAATTTTCTCTAATTATATTAGTAGGATGACTCCTGGTACATTAATATAACTATTTGTTACATTTCTTTAAAAAATCAGTAGGCTGAAAAGAAAAATATATATAATTTCCATACTTTCAAGTTTAACTTTAAAATGTGAGCATTTTATCCATTTTTTAATTGTCACAACCACCTAAATATTAGAAAGTAAGACTAATCTTTTTTATTTTAAACATTTCAAAATTTTAGTTACTTCTCCAAAGGATAGAAAGGCTCTAAAATTACCTTTTTAATTTTGTTCCATCCTATTAAGAATATAGAGAAATTAAACTGATAGGCTGAACTCACTTTATTCCATGATGTTAAACCATTGACCAATCAAATCTCTACAGTCCACTGAAAAACTGAGGATTTATTAAAAGGAGGAGAAAAGGAATAAAAATGAGAAACTTAAAAGTAAAATGTTGAGTAACCTTTTAAATCCTCTTTTCTTTTGTTAATCTTCACCTGAGGATAGTTTTCCATTGATTTTTAGAGAGTGGAAGGAATGGGGGAGGGAGGGAGACAGAAGGAAACATCGATGTGAGAGAGGCACATTGGTTGCCTCCCACATGCCCCCCGACCAGGCTGGGATCGAACCTGCAACCCTGCAACCCAGGTACATGCCCTTGACCTGGAATTGCACCTGCAACCCTTTGGTGTATGGGCTGATGCTCTAACCACTAGGAAACACGGGGCAGGGATAAATTCATTTTAAAGAGTTAAATTTTAATCACTTCAAGAATACTACTGGAAAGGAATGAATTCTAGAAAAATAATGATAGACACCAGCTTCTTTTAAGTATATTAATTTATTCATTTACTTGCCAACTTATTGTTCAATAGATACGATCGAACACCCACAGTGTACCAAGCACTGTGCTAAATTCTTGGGATATAGTGGAGAGCCCAGAGACGTGATCCCTGCCCTAAAGGCGCTTCAGCCTCAGGATGCTTTCTCTGGAAAACAAAGGAACATGCTACGGAGCCTCACAAATCAATTATAGTTTTTAAAAACGTTTTATTTGGTTTTGGAGGGAAAATCTTATAAAAGTTTCAAAATGTAAAATAATTCTATAAGTTCAATTAAAATGATCACTTCCCTAGCTGGTTTGGCTCCGTAAATAGAGCGTTGGCCTGCAGACTGAGGAAATCCTGAATTCAATTCTGGTCAAGGGCACATACTTTGATTGCAGGCTCGATGCCCAGCCCTGGTCAGGGCACGAACAACAGGCAACCAATTGATGTGTCTCTCTCACATCCATGTCTCTCTCTCTCCCCCTCCTTTCCACGCTCTCTAAAAAAATAAGTTAAATAAAACAATCAGCCTTTCCAGCTGATTGATGTTTCTAACTCTCTATCCCTCTCCCTTCCTCTCTGTAAAAAAAATCAATAAAATATATATTTTTTAAAAATAATCAGCCTTTGTGAAAAACAAGAAGAGAAACAACCTATTGTTCTACCTATACCGTACTTGAATCAGCAAGAACTATCAGAGAGGCAGCATGGAGCTTTATTGCATTCCTGCTACAGACTCGCTGAATCTATTTGAGCAGCTAAGTCAACAGCTGGGCTTACATTTTATCATTTATAAAATGGAATTATTTATAAAGACTTTTAAGCTAGTGGGACTACATATGAGTGCTCACATGAGCCAGCCACTTCAAAATATTATTGTACATTAATTTATCATTGATGTCAATAGGAAAGATAAGGAAGCAATATCCTGACATAAAATCAAGTTCAATGTATTGTGTAAAATCTGGTGCTCATAAGAGACTGGGGTTTTGCTTACTCTCAGACTATTAGAAATAAAAGTTTTCTACCCGCCCCATTGTGTTTGGTGGTAATAAGGAGTGCTGGCCTGGGCCCACTTTCCCCAACAGTGTCTCATCTCTATTATTACCGCTGCACAGACCTGCAGGCAGCCATCTTGCATAGACACGTGTTAAAGAAAGTCAAAGGCAAAGTATTAACACCTACATAAAGGATGCAAACCAGGCCATCACATTAAAGAGTACAAATTGATAAAATGAAAATGTAGTAAGTGACATCCTAATGGTCCTATTCTGGCTTCCTAATTCTCTGTGCACAAGATGCTTTTATGCACCACGGAAGTAGAGCCATCACAACCTCCAACTAGCTCCAGTTAGTCTAATTACAGCTTAATGCTCCCCAAATATGGCTGGCATAAAAGCCTGCATAACTTCCTTTCCTTAATTTAGATGGGTCAGATTGAGCAATTTTTAAAAATCTGAACCATAGTGTATAAACTTATAGTACGCACAAAATATACGTTCTTAAGGAAAGTGTGCATTTAAGCTATCTTTGGTATGGTAACCTGTCTCTGTACATAGATTGAGAATTTATAAAACTAGGAGGAGTATGAGGATTAATGAGGCCATACAATTAAACTGCTGTAAAAACTCTAAACTTTAAACTCTTTTTTTCTGCCAAGGGCCATTTGGATATTTATAACATCATTCGCAGGCCATACAAAATTATCAACTTAAAAATTACTCTGCTATAGTTGATCACACATTTAATTAACTCACCCCTAATGCCTTGGCAGGGCCAGACCAAATGATTTCATGGGCCTTATACAGTCCACAGGTCGGACGTCCCCTACCCCTGCTCTAAGTAAAAGGTATCATTTAATCTCCATATCCTAACTTTTTATTCACTTTGGCCATGCAGTTTTGTCTTAGTAAGACATGGAAAAATTAGTCAGATAATTGTTTCCTCATATTATCAGTATACTAGAGGCCCAGTGCATGAATTCATGCACCAGTGGGGTCCCTCAGCCTGGCCTGTGGGATTGGGCCAAAACCAGCTCTCTGACATCCCCTGAGGGGTCTCGGATTGCAAGAGAGTGCAGGCCAGGCCAAGGGACCCCACCCATGCACGATCGGGGCTGGGGAGGGATGCAGGAGGTTGGCCAGCTGGTGAGGGACTGCAGGATGGCTCCAGGACATGTCTGGCCCTCCTCGCTCAGTCCCAATTAGCCCGACCCCAGCAGCAAGCTAACCTACCGGTCGGAGCATCTGCCCCCTGGTGGTCAGTGCACATCATAGTGAGCGGTTGAGCGGCCTTAGCATATCATTAGCATATTATGCTTTGATTGGTTGAATGGATGACTGGACACTTGGCATATTAGGCTTTTATTATATAGGATTAATAATAGGTAATAAGCATTAATTGCTTTACATTAGGTTGACTTATTTAATTCTAAAATAACTCTAATCAGAAGGTACTATTAACACTATTTTAGAGATGAGGAATCCAAAGCATCAGAGAGGTTACCTCAGACCACACAACAGGTAAAGGGTAGACCTGGAATTTGAACCCCGGCAGTCAGTCTGTCTCAGGTCAGATCTTTTCATTACCACACCAGGCTACCTGTATGGGTTAGAAGTGCAAGTCAAGGCTCTTCTACATTAAGAACCCTATTGTATCATTAAGGATTCTTAGAATGTATCATAGCTCACAGAATGTCCAGGAGGGTCAGAGAGCCAGGCATGGGGCCATCCACACAGAAACGGTATTGAAACTCGTGCCACAGATCTGGTTCCTTAAAGCCACCTTAGTTTTCCCTCTGGGTACGACATCACACTTGAACCGCTATCAGCAAAGCTCCATCCTGGATGCTGCTGCTAGAATCTACCTCAGCAGCCGACACTGGACGTTGCCACCCCCTCACCAGAACTGATTCTGCCAAGTCTCTACTTCTTTGCATCCCTTGGTCTTGCCTCCAAGTCCAGCCTCTGTGGCTGACAATGACCACAGAGAAAATGTCCTGCAAAGACGTTGGGGGCCACACATTTGTTTCAGGTGAAACAATGATGTAAACCTTTGAGAAAGAAAGCAATTTTTAACTGTTGAGATGTGTTGCCACTGAGAAGAATTTAAAGTCACCAAGAACATTTCCATTAATTAGGCACCATCAAGCTGTAGAGATCATGGAAAACGGGAGTGCTTCCTCACGGATATATTTTCCATTCAGATTAGCAAAAGGTATCTCCGAAAATCCTCAGAGGAAGTGAGGAGTCAGTCACAGCAGTATCTACGGAGTCTACATCTTTCTTTGCACTGTAGAATGTTTCACCTCAGAGGACGCTAATGGAGAAAAAAAGAGTTTGTTGTTTGCGTGTAAAGACTAAATAATGATAAATTGGTTGCCTGAAGTGCAGTAAAAAAGAAACAAATGGATGTGTGGCATTAACAGAGTTAATTATAGATGCAGATTAAAAGGCAAGATTAAGTAGTGGAAGAAAAGCAGAGAGTCACCTTCGGCCCAGACCCGCCAAGCAGGAGCGGTCAGTCACCTAGCAACAAGTTTCCTATCCCCGCTGTGCTCTCTAATTCAGCAAATCTGCTCAGGATGGCAGGCTGTTCTCCTGACAAAACGCATTATGTAGGAGACTGAGGGCTACAAAAATCCACTGTGTACAGCACTCTGCTCCCTATTGACCACTGATCCTTTCTCTCAGTCCACAAAGGAGGCTCACATAATGCCCTGAAAGGAGAAGAGCCTCCACAGAGAAAACATTTGCTTGTAATTGAGATTGACTACATAATGAAAATGATGTTCTTTTTAAAATTCTGCTTGTTGAGGCCACACTTTTTGTCTCCGGGCACTCAAAACACATCCCCGCTGGGAAAAGGGGCAAACATTGTAAAAACTCAAAACTGTGATTTTTTTTTCCCCTTTGCATTGAAAACACCCATTCTATAACGAAATGGCCAGGTCTCTCTCCTTAGAACTTAAACAAGTGGTAAGAAGGTAAACAGGAAAACTATTCAGAGTTGCTGTCACAAACGCTTGCTTTGCTGAAGGCATACAGGCGGGGCATGCTTATTCATCTGCACAACAACTAGAGAATTTTGATTTCTTGATTGTACCCTCTGTGAAGAGACCATAAGTGGCTGGTCAAAACACAGCCACCATTGCAAATATGCGGGTAGAAACACCCATTGAAACTTTAACCTGCCTTGGAGGAAGGGGCAGAGACAAGGAGTTGGCAGAATAGCTCATCTTCTTAACCTAGAAGACACTATTAAGGTGGCCTGTGTTTGGCCTTCATTTGCTCTCCTATAAAAAGGTTACAGTGGGATCTTCGTAAAGACTGAAGCAGCAGAGTCACAATTGTTTTAAAATCAGATTATTACTTTGGAAATGGTACTGAAATTATTTTTAGATAGATTAGCAAACATTAATATACGTGTCTGGGTTTCTATGTTTCAAGGATTTTATAAAAAACTAGAGGCCCGATGCATGAAAATTCGTGCAAGTGTAGGCCATCCTTCCCCCGGCTGCTGGCACCAGCTTCCCTCCGGCACCTGGGCTTCCCTCCTCCAGCAACCGATAGTCACCCAGGACCCAGGCTGGCTTCCCTCTGGCCCCAGCTTCCTCAGCAAGGACATCCGGAATAACGTCCGGAAGATGTTTGGGCTAATTAGAATATTAACCTTTTATTATTATAGATAAGTGATTTCCCACACATTAACAAGATATTGTTACTGGAAGAGTATGATTCAATAAATATTTACAAGGCACCTACCTGTGCCAGGCACTGTTGCAAAGGCTGTGGTTTCAGAGATTTTTTTTTAAAAAAGAGTCCTAGCCCTCAAGAGGAACCGAGGAGTATCATACAATTAAAGCACTGTGTGAAGGGTGTTGGGATAGAGTTTGGCACAGGGTCATAAGAGAACATCTAGAATGATATAGGGCCCAAAATGTAGGGGGAGTGGTTGTCCACACATAAGAATTTTGGGGGGAGATGACACCAGAGCTAATTCCTTAAGGATGTGTGGTTAGAGATTCTCCAAGTTCTTGGCAGAGAAAACACTGTATAAAGATTCTAACTAAGAGAAAGAGCTTTGAGTGACTGAGACGAGTTCCATGTGGTGGGAAGTCTAGAGGAATTCCAGGACCAGGTCATGCGTAGCCTCGTGTGCTGGGCTAAGGACTTCTCTTGAAGTGGGTGAGGAAATATTGATAGATCTTAGGGATGATTAGGTTTGCAGTGACATTAACAGGTGATATTTATTTCCTTTTCCTGAGGAAAGCCCCCAGGTAATAAGGAAATGCAAGTTCCCCATTATAAGTTACCACTTAAATTAGATGACAAGATCAGATTTTGCTGGAAGCTCTGATGGGGAACGAGGATGGTTGGTTTTATTGAATGATGGAAGGTGAAAAATAATACTTTAGTTTTCAGGGCAGAGCAAGGTAGTCCTTGGTATTACCGAGGCTGCACCTGATTGGCATAGAGCGAAACAAAGCCCGGTGTAGTGAAGGCATTTGTGCATCATTATTTTGCTGGTTAATAAAAATGTGGCAGTGACGAAATCAGAATCACAGGTCAAAAAAAGTTATTTTCTGGTTTTCTGGCCTCACAAGTGAAAGTTGCCATATTCTTATGATGAAACGCTGGTAATTGTGATTGCCTCCGTTAAGGAACTGAATGAATGGATTGTGTGCACCCTGCATCTGGGCAGAAAAATGGAAGATTATATAAAACACAAAACAGATCCCCAAAGACTAGCTTGTTATCTACACAGAGGCATGATTAAAGACATGTCAATACACAGTATAGCTATTGTCTAGTAGTTGTCACAGGAAGGCAGGACTGTACTGTCTGCAATAATGAGCACCTGCTTGCCCTATCTACCCCCATCCTCTCTTCCCACACTCTCGGAATACAGTTGTGTCTAGACAAGGCCCAGAGGGAGAGTCCAGTATCTCTATCAGGACAAAGATGAACCAGTTCTAAAGGATGATTTTATATCCCTGCTAGGTGCTCTATCCCCATACTAGTATTTGCTACGTTGCTGATGGCACCCAAATACAAGGCCCAGCCCAAAGCAGCTTAGGCATAGCACTTCTGGGTTACCTAATTTTTAAAAAGGATGTCAGAACTCAAGAGGTGAAAAGATCATGAGAGGTGACAAAATGGAAATACTCGATGCTGTAAGGACAGGAGCTACATTAATAGCAGACCCAGGGCCCTTCCACTTTGCAGCGAGCAGTTGCGAAACCGATGCCGATGGGCCTAGCCAGCTTCAGCATTCCCCTTCTCCCTTTTTGGAGGCATATTTGCAGAAGTTTCATCGTGGGCATTTCAAGAGCTACTCCACAGGAGCTTTCTTCTCTGCTAGGCAGAATCCTTGGAAAACAGGGTCACAACCATGCTGATCAGCTCCCTCCGTATAAGGTGAATTTAAACTCTCCAATGAAAATGTGCCACATCAAGTCTGCATGAGGAACTCTGGGAGATTTATGAAAGCATTATGTGAAAGGTTGTGGAAATGGAAGAGTTAGGGAGTCTCACTCCAATAGTTTCTTTCAGAGAGTATGCTTAAGAATGTTGCAAATGTTACCTTCTCACATGTATGTCTAATCAGTTAAACCACATTATCCACCCTCTTAGCTTTCTCATAGAAGATTATCTGACATTTAGCATTCACCAGTTCTTCTGAAGAGGTTAATAGTTCACCAGCCAAAGTTAGAACTAAACAGAATTGATCATTCCTAAAACTCGGTTGAAATGTGAGGGCTTTGTGTTGACAGCCTAGGAGTTGTAATGAGTCTCTAGTACATTCTTAAGGCTTGTTTCTTTTGCCCTGTGAATGGAGAGAGTAAAATAATAATCTCTAGGTGTTTTCCACGGTCCTTTCACACGCAGGCTGTCCGACACCAATTAAAGAGATTATGTCATCAAGTGAAAGGAAAGCTATAACTTGTATGTTAATGCTATGATTACTTGAGACAGGGTCACAGGGCCCAATAGCATAGGAGCTGACCTTCAGAAAATTAACTTTGAGCTCAATTCCTAATTAACCTTTTTCAATACAAGAAAGTATAATTTCAGGCCATTGGCCCCCTAAAATACTCACTTTCTCTTATACGATGATTGTGTTACCAAATTCAATGAGTAATTGTCAAAAGATTTTTTCCCCTTAATGATGTTATCTTTAAGGATTAATTTTTATTTCCATTTAAAATAGTCTGTTTTCTCAGTGAACAAACCTTCAGGAAATACACTTAAAACTACAAAAAATAGTAGTGTTCAAATAAGTTCATGTCAATGCACAAAAATGTCAATAAGTATACTGCATGCTCAGCAATGTGAGATTACAATCATTTGGACAAATGGAAATTTGTGTAAGTTTTTAACAATTATGTTGGAATCCAAAAACTTCACTGCTTTGAATTAATGTTTTCTGTAACTCTTAAAACTCTGCTTTGCTGTACAATGCATATTTCATTCCAGAAACTGCTCTAGGATAAAAGTGCTTCAATTATATTAGCTCTCATTTAATCAGGCCTGAAGGTAATAGCTGATGGACTTCAGATTTCTCATCATCTCTGGCACCTCCTGGCTGAACAAAAGAGAAAGTGACTCTTAAGTTAGTGCCTTTCAGGGTTCGGCCCTGATACTCATGATTTGCCTCTGGAGACGATAAGAATTCCCCAAATAGATGATTTTCACATCATTTAGTAATTACTCTCTTATGACCTCCATATTAAAGCAGCATTTATCACATTTAAAAATCAAAACCAGCGTTTTTGTGCCATAGGTTTAGAAAAGACTTTAAATGCGACCTGACCGTGTGTTCTACTGATCACTTCTTTGACTGTTTTGAATTCAGATTGTAGATAACACAGGCTAAAACGTTGTTTCATCAATACATCATTCAGAAACTATCCTAGCAACATCTTTATTTTTCTATTTTACATTTCCCCCAGTTTTGCTATAGCTGCCCTTTGTATTCTGTTAGTCGTGCACAGTGCTACACAAATCCTGCAAGATTTTAATGGAAATAATTTATCATTATTATCCTTCTGGTTAAAACACCTCAATATCCGGGTCAGAAGTGGCCTTGTGGCAGAAGTGAGCAATAGCCTTTTTAAAGGGCCCCACAACATGCCTGAAATACGCTGGCACGTATGAATTTTCACCTACTCTTTGCCTCCTGAGCAATGTAGGGCGGAATACACTGCTGTTTTGTGTATTGGTTATATTTCCCTCGGACATTCATATACATCAGGATTGAAAAGAAGAGCAAGGACCAGTAATGAGACACAATTAATGTCTTGCATACATTTCATTCAAATCAGAAAAATGACACCAAGGACATGGAAGCGAGCACAATAGGAAACAGCTGGAGCACAGCTGGAAAAGTTGCCTTGATATCTAAGCATGCACTTGGCATTGATCCTTAGGCTTTTCAGATGAATGGGGGGGAGGGTGTGTGGAATCTTCCAGCTCTCCACCTGATCTATAAAATAAACACACAATGTTGGGAAAGCAAACAAAAAGTGTACATTTTAAAAGCAAGTTTTATGTAGGCTTAACTTTGGTCCAAAATAAGACATAACAACTCTAGAGAGGACAGTGCAGGCTACTTGTAAAATGTGTGTGTGTGTGTGTGTGTGTGTGTGTGTGTGTGTGTGTGTTTATGTATGTACTTGTCAATGGAGGAATTGGGCACAGAAGGACTTTAACGTGGTTATGAAATGGAATTGTCAACTTCAGAGAAAGGCAAAATGATTTCTAAAATCACCAGCAACACTTTGTTCCACTCCAGGTGGGATCTTTTGTAATGTTTAATTTCCTCGAATTCGTTTGAAAAAGAAACAGTGTTGTGACAGGATTTGAGATGTGCTGAATAATCCCCATTCCTCAGCTGGTGGCTAGAGTGACTTAGAGAAAGAGCCAGTAGACTGTAATGCTCACTCTTAACATTTACCTTTATTTGGTCAACTGAAATACACACCAACTCACAAATGGTATTATATAATTCAAGAAGGGTCAGTTATTAATGCATTCTTATTAAATACTAGCAGCTAAATGTGTTAAAATATTTATAATATATAAGTGACATAATTACTGGATTTTACTCTTCAACTAGAATTACCTCCCTGTTACATAAAGGAGACGAGATGCAAGGGTTTCTGAGTTCCTTTCCCAGCTCTCATTGATCTCTAGTCCACTCTTCAAGATGCTCTGGATTTGGGAGGAAGGCATTGCTCTCAAGTTTCCAAAGAGAATGCTTTGTTTTAAACCACCACCATCTGTGGCTATGCATGCCCTCCACCAGCTGTAGAGCACCTCTCCACACAGACATATGCGTTACCACCTTTCTCCATCAGCCTTTCTACATTCCTGATTCCTGTGACAGCTGCTCACCTATTCACCAGCACACCTTTTAAAGTCTCACTGAACTATTCTCCACCTTAATTCACAAACATTTACAAAGTCCCTCTTCAATCTCTAGTTCTCTAGCTCTGTGCCTTTGAGCAAAGCCCGTAACCATTCTGGGCCTCAATCTTTTCATCCTTAAAACAAAATGTCTTGTTGATTGTATATAAACTCTCTTGCAACTCTGTAAGTCCTTTATAAATCTGTTTCTGAAAAAAAGACAGAGAACCTATAGATATTAATATGTATATTCTCAGTGTGCAGTTTTTAAAATCAATTCACTTATGGATACCTATATACGTATGGCAAATACCATATATGAAAAATTAAACTACAGATAAAATATCTTTACGTTCCTCAGTTATAAATGATAGGAAGTAGGTGGTGCCACTTAGTAGGTGGTGATCACTTATAACCTAGTTTCTTTTATTTAGTTGAAATATATTTGAGGCATCAAAATTCCGAAGCAATATGTGGAGCTGGACAACGCAATGAAATTCACCTTAATACGATTTGATACTTATGCAAATGCATGTATGCAAGGCAAATGCATCACTGTTGGTGCTTGCCAAGAATGCGAGAAAAGAGCTGAAGAAAGTACTTGACAAAAGAGTTTGGGGACCTCCAACCCTTTAAATCATAGCCCTATGAGGTGAGACTCTGTGAGGGAGAGGAAGGGTCTGGCACCTCCTGCAGGCTGGCCTCCCAGAGCGGGGCTCGGCGGAGCTGGGAACTAGTGCTCACTTAATGAAGCACTTAATGAAGACATCCCTGCACCCAGACGGAGCTGGGCGGTGTGGTGGGTGTACGTCACACCTCGCTAATCGTTACAAAGATGTCCTCACGGAGAAAAGGAACTCAAGCGGGTAATAAGCCAGCATTTCTCTCTGCCTCAGTAGCAAGGTGAGAGGAAGAGAGATAAAATTTTAAAAATCAACTTTGCCATTGTGAAGCGATCTAAGAAAGGGCTAGCGTGAGCGTTTGACTTGACAGTGGGCTTAAATCTTTATATTAAGCACTGTGATTGCTGATGTTTTAATGAAACCGTGCATGCCAAATTTACTTGAGTTGATACTGAATTTTTTCAGCGGTTACGTTCCCAGTAACTTGACCGTCCCTGGAATAGATAGGGAACAGGGTTGACTTCGCCACCTGCTGGCCATTTGAGATACTGCGGCTCTCAGGAGCTCACTGCAGTACAGCGCGCCTCAGCCGGGTTGTGCAAATGCCACGCTGTAGAGAGGGGCTTCATCTGGCCTGCACTGGATCGAGCATCACAAAGCCGGGTCGGGGGGATGGTGGCGGTGGTGGTGCAGGCGTCCCAGTGTTACCAGATCTCTGGCGGCCGCCTAAGGCTCCCTCCGTGGATGGCTCCACGTTAATGTCCTCCTCCCTAGGATAGGTGCTATGAGACCTGCCTTACATAGATCAAATGGGAAAATGCTTTTAAAACCATATGCATTATGCAAGCAAACATATTGGTGAGAATTAGGGGTTGGCTTCCTGCAATCTGTGTTTTATGGGCGTATTGTCACGAAGCTTTTAAAACCCAAATTCTAACTGGAGTCGCGTTAAGTCATCTTGAGAAAAATGGAAAAGTATAAACGCATGTCTATGGAACCAGTTTCCAACATCAGCAGATCCCCGACCAGTATTAGCATTCCATCTTCCGAAAACACCTATTCCAATTAAAATGCTGACAGTTTCCAAAATTTGTGCTTTAAACAGAGAAAGTACCAGCAATCATAAAAACAAAATTACCCCCATGATCTTTTTCTAGTTATGCCAAATAGTATTCAGAGGTGGCCTTAATGGAACTCAGGGAAACAAAACCGAGATGCACAAAGCATAAAGGCCAAAATTGAATTGATTCAAATTACCACATTGAACTTTTTTTTTTCTTTCCCTAACAATTTCTTGATTTCCTAGCTACGGACTATTCTGTTTTTAAAAGTCCCAACAAAATTTCCACAATTTATCCTTGTGTGGGACTCTGCTGTTGAGATTTAATATAAATTTGCAGGTATTCACAAAAGGCAGGTCAGACAAAACCACATCCTCCCAAATTGCTTTATTTCTTCACATAAATATCCCTTAAAATAGGCTTTTTCATGCTCCTGAACAGCACTGCAATCACGCTCACAAAACAAACATAGAATTCTGAACCTAAGCAGGCCACTTAGTCTGCTTGAGGGAGACAATGTCTTCCTTGTCACTGATTTTGTCTTTTTTTTTCTTCAGCAGAGGAAAGTTTTGTCTCCCTCCTGTTTCCAGACCACCCATGAACCTTTTCATTTCTCTCTTTTAATCTGAGAAAGGGGAGAAAAGGAGACTTGTTGCCCTTAGCAGTTCTTGGGCTTTTCTCCCAATTGGGTAAGTTAATTATTTTAACCTGCTGATGAGGGGTGGCCCGGGCAGTGCGCGGGAGGGAGGGGGAAACAGGTGTCGAACACCTGCATTTCTAGGCTTAATTGCTCTGAAATCTTGTAGGCTCTCAACTGCATTCTCCTTTCTTTCCAGGGGCTCAGGGGAGGAGTCCGTTTGTGGAGTTCTTAACTAATTGGAGCATAAATATGCAACCACTTAGAGTTAAATTATTTTCCTTAAAATAAAGTCCAGGTAAATTTAATTAGGAAAAAGGTGATTGGCAGGTATGACTCTGAATGCAAGGATTAAAAGCTCTACTGTTGTTAGTAAAAGAAAAAGCCAGAGTCAAGAGTCAGCCATGTTTCTAGTGGTTCTCTTCTTACAGCAATGAGTTCAGGCCAAGAAAACCTGCATCAATGACTCTGGGATTCTCCAAGTTGTATGACACATCTACCACAACTAAGTACCAACAAGCAATTTCTTTTTCACTAGAGCACACGGGAAAAATCTGCTCTTAAAAGCTGTTTAAATAAGCTGTGGACCAAAATGAGTATTTAATGTGGTATTTTGCATTCAGCTGGAATGTTTTCATAACCTGAGTGCTTACCACGTGCCAGGCACGCTTTCATAGGTATTGTCTCATTTAATCTTCGCACCAAGCCTGTGCGATATTTCCTGTTAATCGCCCCACTTTGCAGGTGCAGAAGCTGAGGCGTAGGGAGGTTAATTAACTTACCCAATAGTAAGTGGTCGAGTAGGGATTCCAACTCAGGCAGCAAGATCCAGAGGCGATGACTCCCATTCACAGCATTTGTTTGCTAGAAGTCAGTGGCTCTGAAGTCTCCCTACCCGAAAGTGCTCCCCAGAAACTTTTCTTCTTGATTCCTGAGGGTGGTAGAGGCAACAGAGGGATTAACACTGGTGCTGAGCACAAAGCTCCAGGAGTTCCATTACCTGGCCCTGAATCATAAGGGCAGCCTTGAGCCACACACAGGAGTCAATAAATGGTATGGGAACATTCTAGAAAAAAGCACAAGACTCCGGGCTGTATCAGACCTGAAGACAGGAATTGAAACCCAATTATTTTGGAACTCATCCCCCTGCTGAAGGAGTAAGTAATCTGTGGTCCAGAGAAACTAAAGGAGATTTGTTCACGCTTTCACAGTGGGACCAGAGTCGGGTGCACGATTGTGAATCCAGAAATACGCTTCGCAGCCAGTGCCTTTTTACTCCCAGTAACCGATTTTTCTTCCTTAGGTGAGGATATTCGACCAATTGGTAGGCCAATGGTGTAATGACCTTGCCCTGTGACTTACTCCTCGTGTATTGGTGCAAAGGCACTGAAATGGAAATAACAGTTTGCTACCGACCGAATGGTTCTCATCAGGCAGCAGCTAACACACGCTCGCTTGACATAGGAAATCAGGTGTCAACACTGGCTGACTGGCAAGTAAACATCGAGCCTCAGACAAGGGAGCCTTAGTCCTTGCTTCCCATTTCCTCTCTGCCTGCCCATTTTCACCTCCGCCTTCTCAGGGTGTGGAGGTGTGAACATAGGCAAGGGGGGGATTCCCCCTGGGAATGGCCTGGGACTTCCCTCTGCCTCCTGATGGATCCCAGACACAGCCTTCCATTAGGCCTGGCTCTCCCTCCACTTCCCTTCTCACAGCCTGTTCCCAACCTCTTCTACATCATCATAGCGTGGAAGTCAGTGAGCTATATTAAACCATGAAAGGGAAGGGGTGCACGTGGCAGCGTGAGTAATGTGTCCAAGATTCCATGGGGGCACACTAGGGCTTAATGTAGGAGACTATAGCACAGATTACATGGGAAGTTTCAGAGGAAGCCTACATTGCAAGGAAACGAAACATGCGATTTATTGTACCTCAGGTGAAGGACAGGTGTGTAGAAAGTCTGTGCAGCAGGTAAAATTTGAGCACAGGAAGAGCTCATTCTAACAGCTCCGGGGCTAGTCCTGTTATTTAGAGGTTTTTTTTTTAGACCAACAGCTCTTATCACAATACAGGCACCTCTTGTTTCATTGCACTTTGCTTTATTGTGCCTCCCAGATGTTGCGTTTTTTACTTAATGAAGGCAAGACCTTCCACAAGCAAAGGGATTACCCCTCGAATTATTGCAATACTTGCTTTATGGCGGTGGTCTGGAACTGAGCCCACAATATCTGCCCGGCAAGCCTGCACAGAGTGGTCATCTAAGTAACCTGCCCCCACTTGTGTTCTAGTACTGAGTATGGGATGGAAGTGCTTCTCAAACTTCAGAGGTGCGTGCAAGCCACCTGGGGATCTTGTTAAAGATTTTGGTGAGGATGTTTCAGGTGATGGTGATGATGCTGGTCTGTTGACCCTACTTAGAGTAGCAAGTGAGAAGAAAATTCAGCTGGTGTAAGAGGGCAATTCTGTTCAATTTTTAAGGAATAAATTTAGACTTAGGGAGGGTATTTTAAAAAAGAATAGTTACCTTTTTGTGTACCAGTGAGTCCTGCAATCATTGTGTGGTTTAGCTTAAGTTTTGCAGATATTTGAACTAGTTAAGAGAATTTAAATCACAAAGTTGATAAGTAATTTACATGCTTCGGACGTTCTTATTGATTTTGATATATAAGTCTGCATTTTAGATGTTTGATCCAGGTATGTTGAATTTATAATTGTAGTTTAAAATGTGTAAGGGAATTTAAATAACTATGTAAATTGTATAGAAATTTAAGGGAATGTAATCTTTGTTGTTGTTGTTGTTAATCCTCACCCAAAGATAGTTTTCCATGGATTTTTAGAAAGAGTGGAAGGGAGGGGGAGAGACAAAGAGAGAAAAACATTGATGTGAGAAAGACACCTCAATTGGTTGTCTCCAGCATGTACCCCGACCGGGGCTGGGATACAGCCTACAACCAAGGTATGTGCCCTTGACCGGAATCAAACCCTGGACCCTTCCATCCACAGGCTGATACTCTATCCACTGAGCCAAACCGATTAGGGGAATGTAGTCTTTTACATTTAAATTAATGGAATACTGTTACAGAATTTACCAGGCGACCGAAAAATACGCAGGAGTACCGGAGGCACAAGAAAAATGCATTTATTTTCAGATGTTTCTCATATACTAATACAGGACTCAGGGGAGGCTGTTTCTCTCCAAACCAATATGGAGGAAGCTTTCCCTTTATACCCTTTGGTTTCTTTGTCCCCCAAATATGGATCATACTTCCGGACCTTTCGTGGGCTTTGCAAAAAGCCCCATGTGCTGGATGGGAGCAGTGAGACCACATCTCAAGGCCTGGCCTGGTGCCAGCACTGATAACCCCCTCTGGGGGTTGTGTATTGTCCATGGCTTATGGCCTCTAAATGGGAGCAGCACTTTGGGTAAACAGGTCTTGCAGGACCAGATAATTAAAGAAGGGGCAGCGACTAGACCAGCCGTGGGCAAACCACAGCCCGCGGGCCGGATCCGGCCCGTTTGAAATGAATAAAACTAAAAAAAAAAAAAAAAAGACCGTACCCTTTTATGTAATGATGTTTACTTTGAATTTATATTAGTTCACACAAACACTCCATCCATGCTTTTGTTCCGGCCCTCCAGTCCAGTTTAAGAACCCATTGTGGCCCTCGAGTCAGGCCGTAGTTTGCCCACGGCTGGACTAGACTGTAGGCTAACAAGAATGTGCATTAGGTTACTGGCACAGATTCAGATTGTTAGCCCCCCGAAAAGGTCTCATTTTCCCCATCAATACTAATAAGAGAATAGGACAAAGAAAGAAATATACTTAAATAATTCATAGATCAGACAAGAAACTATAATGAAAATGAAAAAAAGTGCATATTGTATGACAGCAAAATACTATATATTATAATTTGTTGGGTAAAGCTAAATTGATAGTTATAGAAAATGTCACAGTTTTTAATACTTATGTTAGCAAGGAGGAAAGGCTAAACATTAGAAGTTAGAAAGAGAACAACACGCTAAATTGAGAAAGAAGAGGAAGAAAATAATAAAGATAAGAGCATAAATTCGTGAAACAGAAAATGAAGAGAATCAACCAAGTCCCAAATTGGCTCTTTGAAAAATATAAATCACACATTTCCATAAAGATTGATCAAGTAAAAAATAGAGGACACACACAAGCAAAATCAGGAATGAAAAGGAAACACAAGTACAGATGCTGCAGAAATATTTTTAAAAGTTATGAGGATGTTATGAACTGTTCCAAATGCATTTGAAAACTTAGGATAAATGGACAAATTCTATAAAATTCTAAAACTGATTCAAGAAAAAATACAAAACCTGAATGGTTCTGTAAATATTAAAGAAATTTAATTTAGTAGTTTAAAAATTCCACAGAGGTTAAACACCAGACTCCTTCACTTTTAACAGTTTACTAACATGAAAGGTGTATAAAGAGAGGAGGACACTCCCAAACGCACATCTGCATGGGAATTCCAGACGGATTAGAGACTTAAATGTGAAAGGTAAAAACTATAAAGCTTTTAGTAGATGAATATCTTTATGGCCTGAACTGTTTCTTAAAATGAGCACAAAATGTGGGGGGAAAGACTGACAATTTTAAAAAGTCAGAATACCACAAAGAGAAAATCTGAGATAACATTTAACACTCCCTAAGTTGGCAAAAATGTTAAAGTATGACCAAATCAAGTGTTGGCAAGAATATGGAGGAGCAGAAACTCTTATACCCGGCTGGCAGAAGTGTAGATTGTTACAACCACTGGGGAAAACAGCCTGGCCTTACCTAAAAAAAATGAAGATGTGCATGCCATATGGCTCAGCCTTTAGGTACAAGCACAAGGAAAATGGTACATATGCACCAAGAAACATGTACAAGAATATTCATAACAGCAAAATTCATAATAGAAATGACCCAGAAATGTTCATCAATGTTAGAATAGATAGTGATATTAGCCATGCAATAGAATATTATACAACATTGAAAATGAGTGAACTAAAACTACACCAACAACGTACAGTAGGTGAATATCAGGAACTCCATGTCACATAAGAATATAAAAGCAGCAGGAAGCTCTACACATTCATCTGCCTGGCATTCAAATCATTCCATAATCCATAAACTCATTTATCTATCCAATCTCATAACCTTCCCCAAAGCACATTAATTAACTACACCAACAATGTATAGTAGGTGAATACCAGGAACTCCGTGTCACATACGAATATAAAAGCAGCAGGAAGCTCTATACACATTCATCTGCCTGGCATTCAAATCACTCCATAATCCATAAACTCATTTAATCTATCCAATCTCATAACCTTCCCCAAAGCACATTAAGTCATCGAATCTACTAGGCACTGCTTTTTTCATAGTTCGTCATGCGTACCATGATCCTGCCCGACTTCACTTAGATTAGCACCATGCCTGGAGTAGCCTTCTTCTCTTCTGATTCACCAGCCCAGGCCTTCAAGGCCCCCTGCCGCTCCTCCCCCACAGGAAGCTCAATGTCCCTCCTCTGAACTTCCACTGAATTTACTATCCAGACATGACGCTCTGTGATAAATTGTTCTCCAGGTAGATTTCACAGATGCACAGTGAGCTCCCATTATGTGAGTGAGCCTGTGGAGGGGCTGCAAGGGGCACAGAGATGATAAAATAGTTCTCACTCTCTAGTTCTGAAGAGTGATCGATCAAAACTGAATGGGACATTAGGCCCAGTTTTCCGGCTGAGGCTGCTCTTGAGACAACCAGGTGGTAGAGTGGGTTTGTGCATGGAATTCACACACCTGACTTCTAGTCCTGGCTCCATGCCACAGCCCAGAGGTGTGACCTGAGAAAGTTATTTTGCTTTATATTCCCACCTGTAAAAGGTTGAGTGGTTTTACCCCTTCGTGGGCTATGTGTCCCCCACACAGTGAGCATAGGGAAAACGGTGGCCATCAGCCATGAAGACGGCTAGGATTTCAACTGGTGGAGAGGATGTAAGCAGGGAAAGTTGCAATCCATGAGAAGTGTCCAGTTTGGTGACACACAGAGTTGCGGCAAGAGAAGTCGAAGTTATTTTACTTTTCTATGCTTTAGATTCCCACCTGTAAAAGGTTGAGTGGTTTTACCCCTTCTTGGGCTATGTGTCCCCCACACAGTCAGCACAGTGAGTATCGGGAAAATGGTGGCCATCAGCCATGAAGACGGCTAGGATTTCAACTGGTGGAGAGGATGTAAGCAGAGAAAGTTGTGATCCATGAGAAGCGTCCAGTTTGCTGACGCACAGAGTTGCGGCAAGAGAAGTCCAGGTAAGAGGAGTGGTTCGGATCTGTTGTAGAAAAAGAGGCTGCATCTGCTACGTGTGTGCTCAGCCGTCAGGACCATGTTTGTCTGTGAGAAGGCCCTGTGGAGAGAGAGTAGAAGCAAGGAAACTGATAAAAACCACTGCAGACGTTTACTGCTTTGGCTGTAGTTCAACAATAATAATGCCATTAATAATTGAAAGATATAATAATAGTAAGTTTATATTTTGATTCCATGGAAACATAAAAATAGTAAATAAAAAGTGACATCGACTTATAGCCATAGTTTCATTACAATTCAATTAGTAGTCACAATTTTTAATAATGTTGATAATCATTTTTATTGCTAAAACTACAATCCTATATAATCCTATCTAATAAAGAGGGAATATGCTAATTGACCCTCACACTGTTGCAAAGATGGCAGCACCCACAGCCAATAAGGAGAGAATATGCTAATTGACTGCCCTGTCCTCGAAGATGTCGGCACCCACAACCAATAAGGAGGGAATATGCTAATTGCCTGCCCCATCCTCAAAGATGGTGGTACCTACAGCCAATAAGGAGGGATTATGCTAATTGCTGCCACGCCCTCAAAGATGGCGGCGCTCAATCCCCTCAGCCCCACCGGGGCACCTGCCTCCAAAGATCCCCAGTCCCCTCAGCCCCCCAGCCACCCAGGGCCAGCCCAAGGTGCAGGCAAGCCTCAGATGGCAGCTGCTCAGCTGCCCAGGGTCGCCTGAGGCTCAGGTAACCAGGGCTGGCCAAGGCTTGTGCTGCCGGCAGTGGCAGCAGCAGAGGTGTGATGGGGCATCGCCTTCCCCTGATCGCCAGGTCACCTCCCGCCCCTGAGGACTCCCAGACTGTGAGAGGGGGCAGGCCGGGCTGAGGGACCCCCCATCCAGTGCATGAATTTTCATGCACCAGGCCTCTAGTCCTATAATAATAAAGAACTAATATGCAAATGGTCATCATGCCCTCACACCATCATGCAGTAATGGCTCAGACACTCAACACTGGGGAGAGAGGAATGGGGACCAGCCAGGCACAAATGAGCTCGCACGAGAGAAATGGGGACCAGTCAGGCTGCGGCCTGGGAGAGGGACAAGCCGCCCGCTCATGGACCCGGGTGCCTGTAGCTGCGGCCCGGGCGAAGCCACCTGCCCACGGTCCCCTGCGGCTGCGGCTGACCTGGGCGAAGCTGGACTGGGTCCTGGGTGCCTGTGACCAGCCGGAGAAGGGAATCCTGGGTCCTGGCTACGGGGTGAGGCAGAGGCGGTTAGGGGCGATCAGGCCAGCAAGGGAGCAGTTAGGGGTGATCAGGCCAGTAGGGGAGTAATTAGGGGCGATCTGGCAGGCATGCAGTTGGGTTAGGGGCAATCAGGCAGGCAGGCAGGTGAGCGGTTAGGAGCCAGTGTGTGATGGGGCATCGCCTTCCCCTGATCGCCAGGTCACCTCCCGCCCCTGAGGACTCCCAGACTGTGAGAGGGGGCAGGCCGGGCTGAGGGAACCTCCCCCACCTCCGTGCACAAATTTTGTGCATTGGGCCTCTAGTGTAAATATAATAAAGAGTTTTATCACCAAGGAAGCTGTGAGAGTCACGTGCTATTGGTGACAAACCTGGTCAGCATTTCCCTGCCTCTGGTCTCTATTCTGGGAGGTAGGCAGGGTGCTGGGGGATGTTTATAAGGATTTGAGGTGCTGCTTTGACTCTAAAATGCTTTCTTGGTTTTAAAATTATCATGGCAAATAGTTATCATGTAACAAATGATAGTTATCATCTAGACAAGAACATTGGCAAATTGACTTAAAGGGTAAACTAAATGCTTCCTAGTCTTTGCAATATCTTTGAAAATGCTAACACTTCCCCAACCCACTTTTGTGTCCATACTGGACTACAAAATCCTGAAAGATCTTCTTCACTTATTAGTCAAAGAAATAGGAAAAGAACCTTCTTCCATCACATACACTTGACTCTGGGCCTTTGAGTGCCTTTGTGACCCTGCCAAAAATAAAGAAAACACGAGGAAGAAATGTCAAGAAATGCGTTTCCTTTTGTGCTCTTTGTGACCCTGCCAAAAATAAAGAAAACACAACGAGGAAGAAATGTCAAGAAATGCGTTTCCTTTTGTGATTTTCTGGCAAGTGACCTGGAGCCCCCTAGAGTGTAGACAAGATGGGCAGCAGATTCTTCATGCGGGTGAATGTAGGCAGTGAAGACAGAGGGTTTGTCTCTTTCATACTAAGAAAAGCCTTTCCTCCTCTTCTCTAAATACCTGACTTCTCCTCCCAACCATCTCCAGGTAATGAGTCTTACTCACTGAATTTACAAGTCAATAAGCTTAGACAATGGATTCTTCATTGTGACATAACCCACTTAAAAATTAACCATAAAAGGGTAAATCTCTCCATAAGAAAGCCAATGTTTTTCTTGCATTCTACTACTGTAGGCTACTAAGAAAAATCTGCTTATTTTACATAACTACAGATTTTTTCTGAAAATCCGAAAGACTGAATTTTGCTAAGTACAGATCCTGTTCATTTCCATTGCCTGGGCGTTACCCAGAGAATGTACAAAGGAATCATTGTAACCCAACAGTAAATGCTAGAAAGCAGGTCAGAAAGTCTACAGTCAGAGGTATATGTCTTCATTGACAAAGAAAAAATATCCCTTCTTAAAAGTGAGTTTCAAAGGAGTTCTTACTTTTACATTTCACTGTGATATTTACAACAAGTAAATAAACAATACCCATGGTTTCCTTTCTTTAAAAGAACATGGGTTTTTCAGTTTTCACCATCAACTGCCACTGCTTATGAGAAAGTTCCAAATGCTGTGCAATTACCTGGCTTCCGCAAATGCTCCCTAGAAATGGGAAGAATGGGAGTTGGTCGTATTTCCTACGGAGGCAGGATTCCCAGTGCCACACGCAGCCACCGGCAGGGGCAGGGACGTTTGAGAAGAGGGGGCCTAATGGGACAACAGACAAAATGGGGACCGTGTTGTGAGAAAGGCTCTTTCCTCACGGTTGCTCTCACCTTAAAAAGCACACATACATTATGAGGATACAGAAGTGTCATGCACCATGTACAGTCACTTAATAATAGGGAACGTTTATTGAGAGTGCGCTTGGCACTGTCCTGAATACTTTCTGTGTAAGAACTTCTCTCACTTAATTATAACAACCTGATGACTAATGATCACCTCCATTGTACAGATGAGGAAAATGAGGCTTATGCAAGAGAATTGCCCAGGGTCACAAGGTAACGAAGGGGCTCCCTCAGAGGATCCAACCCAGGTTTGCTTCTCTGAGACCCAAACTCATACCTGGTGTGCAGAAAGCTCAGGTGCAGTGAGCTCTGTTAATGCCAGATGCTGACCTGGAGTGGACCTTTGCCCAGAGTGGGAACTGGAGGTCAACGCTGGCAGATCAAGTAGATCTCATTCCATCCTGCTCCTCTTGCTAGAAACGTGAGACACAGAGGTGAAGCGATGGAGCCGGGACTCCACCTCCAGCTTCCCCCTCTGGTCTTTGCTCTGTACCACACGTCTCTCTGCTTTTTACAAACTTGCCCATTTTATTGGCAGCTATTCTAACACCTTTTACTATTGGCAACGCTTTTGGGAGGGGAGCTTTACTATGTAATTGCAAACTAAGGGCTTTCTAAGTTCAAGTGCCCGAGTCAGGCATTTGTTATCACAGGTAAGATCATCACGCCCGTGACTAAGTGGCTGAGAGACCTTCCATTATGGAGAACAAGACTGCATCACAGACCAGATTCCCTGTCACTTCTGTTATTGGATACCAGATGAGTTGAAGTGTTTGCTATGATGGTCTACAGCAGCTCAGATGAGCTGTACCGCAGTTTGGTCATTTTGTTCACTTGAACATGACTTAGACCAAAAGAAAATACCTTGCCCACATAGCTATTTCTCTCTTTACTTATGACACAGGTTTCTGGAGAGTGGAGCTAGGCCACACCCACCCTCATCCCTGCACCCAGCCAAACAATGAACTTCAGGCAAACAAGGCCTTTTCATAGTTATAATCCCCAGCCTCATAGGATT
>NW_005366214.1:3975646-3977199 GCF_000412655.1 Myotis brandtii
CGGGGAGAGGGGACAGAGAGACAATCAAACAAGCACATGTGATAAAGTGTAATAACCAGAAGGGAAAGTCGAGGGGTTTGAGAACAGAGGAGGGCACCCCATTCCGACTGGAGGCCAAGGGTCGATGAAGTCTTCCCAGAGGAAGACCTGAGACCTGAAGGAAGGATGGGAATTGCTCAGAGCGAATGGCCTGAGGAAGGACAGAGGGAAAGGGAAGACAGGTAGAGGGAAGAGCATGGCAAAGGCTCCGGGTGAGAGAGACGGCACGTTCATGGAACTGGGAGGGGTCCCCAGGCTGTTGGTATCCACTGATTTACATAAGGGCCGAGGACCTCCTGTAAAGATCTTGTCCTTGTCCAACTGGGGCTTGGAGAAATACAGCTATAATCAAACGCAAAGTGCAGGAAATGCTTGCAGGAAATGTGGTGGGAGTCAGCTCTGCTTACGTCATGTGTGTGCACAGGAAAGACCGTGGCACGTTAGGGCTCAAACGTCCTTCCAATGGAACACCTTCCTCTCTGCCCTCAGCTGAGTACAGCTCAGAAGGCATATTCTTCTCACTTTGCCTGATGGGAACTTGGATCTCTGGCCTGACAGTGCAGCCCACATTCAAGTTCTATCAGTCTCAGGGCATCCCCCGTCCTGTTCCGCTCTGTCCACATCCAGGCCGTGGTGACAGTCGTGACAGGCATGAGAATAAGGGGACACGCAGGCAGCACAGCACCCCTGTGGAACTCGGGGGGTGGAGGTAGCAGGGTCCTGGCTCAGGTGGCAGGAAAGAGGGCATCACTCATATGTAGTATCTGGGAGCTCACGCAATCTTGCTCTGGGACCGAAATAGGCAAAAGTAAAAACAGATTCTCCTCTCTTCATGAGAACCACGGTGCCCACTGGCACTGGGGCACACGGCGCCTTCTCAGCCCTGCTGGTAGAGGTGTGAGATAGCACCAGGCTCTCCAGGTCTGGGCGGGTCTTATGAAATGCTATTCTTGGTAAAGTTAAAACGTAGCACAGTATTTTGCAGGCCAGCTGTAAATAGGATGAGCTGACAGGAACTCACCTTGAAAGTAGCCAACTGCAAAGAAGAAATCAACTATAATTGACCAAATAGGCTTAGCAATGGCTAAGCCTCTCTTCAGGGAGACAGAGTTTTGGATGTGAATCCCCCGTCTCCTTTACTTGCTGCAAGTAAATAAAACTACCTGAGGACAACTGCATCTCCTTCTTGAATAGAGCACCCCAAGTGGCAAACCCCTTGAGTTGGGTAACAGGGAAACCTCGGTGGGTTTGTTGGATCCTGGGATCGAGGAGTTATGATTTGGCCAGCAGCAGCAGCAAGGGATTAATCTGTGGATTCCTGTGAGGACCTCAAGGGGTTTCTAGAAACACTTCAGGAAGAGGGAACTGTGGCTCAGTGGTTGAGTGTTGACCTATGAACCAGGAGGTCACGGTTCGGTTCCTGGTCAGGGCATAATCCCGGGTTGCAGGCTCCATCCCCAGGAGGCAACCAATCAATGACTCTCTCTCATCAGTGATGTTTCTCTCTCTCTCTC
>NW_005366214.1:3978185-3982300 GCF_000412655.1 Myotis brandtii
CGCATACATCTTTTGAGGTCTATACCATTAATAATGTGTCAATTTACGGATGAGAAACTGAGGAACAAGACAGCTGAAGTTACACAGGGGCTATGTGGATCTGGCTTTCAAACCCTAAGCAGTCTGGCTTCAAAATCCAGCTATGCTGCCCCCTGCTGGGTAAATGCACTGTTGATCCTCAAATAGAACAACCAGGTTTGGCCTGTGGGGGGAGCCGAGGAGCCTGGCGAGAAAGCTCTGCCCCACGGGCATGCTTTACGGTGGCCACGTCCAATGCTCCCATTTGTATTTTCTTGAGAAAAGTGTGAATGTAAGACAATCAGAAAGAGGGTAACAGGGGCAGAGGCAATAAGGAATTTAGTTGTATTTTTGAAGTGGTTGTTTGCGGCAGCAGTCTGCGGTGTTTACCTATGCCGCCATCTTGGTCTCTTCCGATTTGTATTTTCTTGAGAAAAGTGTGAATGTAAGACAATCAGAAAGAGGGTAACAGGGGCAGAGGCAATAAGGAAACAGTTTGAGGGGAAGCAGAGCAGGAGAAAAGAGGCAGAAGGTGGTGCCGTCAGAAGAAAGCCGGGTCCCCCATGCCACTGAGCACCTGGGATAGATGACATGGTGGTCAAGTCCCCAGAGCTGCCCTTGAGAGTCACGTCTGCTGTTGGATCTGCAACAGTGGGGAGCAGTGCTCTGCTTCTCCATAGGCAGGGGTTCGGGGGGACCCCTGAGATGTTTCCTGGGTCTCCTCACCTGCCACTCTGTAAACCCAGCATCTGAGGTGGTTTGACACTCTCTTCTTTTCGGCCCGGCAGCCTAACACAATGCCAGTTTGGTGTAGGTTATGAAATATCTATTTTTCTGCACAAGCTTCTGTCTGGATCTTAGGTGTCTTTTTAGTAAGGCAGCTGTGTTCTCAAGCAAGGGAGATACTGCCCCACTAAGGGCACTTGGAATGTGCGCACATATGTGTGTGTGTGTGTGTGTGTGTGTGTGTGTATGGTGGGGAGGGGGTGTGTGACTGTCACAAAGACTCGGAGGGGGTGCTGCAGGCAGTCAGCACCCAGAAGCCAGCAATGCGAAACTAATGGCCCAGGCCTTCCGCACCCCCACTGAGAACCACTGGGTGATTCAGAGTCTACACGGTTATTTCTTCTTATAAAAATATAAATAAATCCACTTTTAAGTTTTGAAGCTCCATTAAGTAGGCTTCTCAGAGTTGAATGTGAAAATATTAAAGGGGAACAAGAAAAAAAATAGCTCATGATTTATAGGGAGCTTTCCGGACAGGCTTTTAAATACTGGGTGCTTTGCTAGCGGAAGCAGCTTTGCTATGACGGGGAGATTTCTGGCGTGTTTCTCATGCCTGCGAGCTCTAAAGATCTAAAGCCAGGATCACATTAAACACAGATGTCCCATGAGCCGGAAAGTGCTCTGTTGATAAAATTGTATGGCAGAAATTTCTTGAGTTGCAGAAAAATAAATAAATATTTTACTTAAGCCACAGGTACCTGGTTTTATGTGTCTGCTAGCGAGGACTAATGGGATGTTTGGCAGAGTCGGACGGGAGCACACGTTATGAAGGGCCCTTTCTGCCCGGCCAACTGCTGTTGCCTTTTTTGGTCCTCCTGGGTCATGCAGGAACCTATGGTAAATTTTAGGCATTCCTCGCTGCCTGTGTTATATTTGTCGTATCTGAGAACTAAGTGCCTTATAAGTAACTTGATTTTTTAAAATATATATTTTATTGATTTTTTACAGGGAGGAAGGGAGAGGGATAGAGAGTTAGAAACATCGATGAGAGAGAAACATCCATCAGCTGCCTCCTGCACACCTACTGGGGATGTGCCCGAAACCAAGGTACATGCCCTTGACCGGAATTGAACCTGGGACCTTTCAGTCCGCAGGCCGATGCTCTATCCACTGAGCCAAACCGGTAAAATCAAGTAACTTGATTTTTAAAAAAACTTGTTTGCATCCTAAGTGATTTCTGTGAAATTATGGTTCTTATGTTAAAAATATAAGCCACACTTTAAAACATATGCTTAACTATCATCAAGTTTTAAAGTTCATCCATATATTACCTTAAATCATCTTGAGTAAGTGTAGCCGTAACTATAACCTATAACGATAAAACAAAGGATTTTTTTTTAAAAATCCAGCTTTTATATAGAAAACAGAGGGATTAAAGGAGAATACAAAAACCCATGTTTGTAAAATGGGCACATACAAGTTTTATGATACAGTTGACTTAAGCCTGAGTGTGAATGTGTGAGTGTGTGTGTGATGCACACAATCATATGGAATATTCATTGTGGCTTTATGTGGCATTCTGATATTAACTTCCAAATACTCCTTAAAAAATTACTGGTAAACTGCTCAGCCACTGTTACGGCAATGAATTACTATTGCTGTCAAAAGCAAAAAAATAAAAAATTGACAGGTAGGTTAGTCTGTTCTGGCTTATCTAGGGCAGATATACAACTGCTTTTAGGCTTTGGAAACCATTGAGAAGGATCCTGTGGCAGAGATGAGGGAATAATCTTGCTTGGCCACGGAACTGAAGGTGGGGAAGGAGGGAAGTGAGAACATGAGGGGGGTGTGAAGGGGAGCTAAGAAGCGTTAATAGATTGTGGTCCCAGTGAACGTGGGTACCAGAGGCCCTGCATTTCTGTCTGACCTAAGAGTTTCCAAGGATGGAGACAGGAAACTCATGTTTCTTAATGACTCGGTATCATACTCCGACTCTACGCACAGACCCACATTCCTGTGAGAAGTTTGCATGTAGCCAAAGACCCCTCCACCAGATGAACTTAAGTTCATAAGAAGGAATTAGAACTTTCTCCTACTCTTCCAAGCATGGGTTCCTCCGCCAGCTCTGCCTTTTTCCTTGAAATTACTGCGTAATCACAATAATGGCCTCACATGTGTGGAGGGCCTTTTGTGTGTCAGGTTCTCATTCGGTCACAGGGAACGACTCTGTTTACAGAAGGTGTCGCCAGCCCCATTGCCGGGAAAAGGGGGCACAGCCATTATTGGTTTATTTTGCTTCTTGCAAGCTCCACACGGACAGGGGTCCTCACCTGCTTTGTTTAGAGTGCGAGCATCTGGACTTAGCACATAAAAGGCTCCTAATAAACATTTATTGGGTGAATGCGTGAACCCTGGCCTGATTAAGCTTCAGCGAAAAGCACTGCAGAGCGACTGAGGAGACGATAAGGAAGCCTGGGTCCCTGCCGGGTGTGACGGAGAAGAGGAGTGGGGAAGAGGAGCTTTTCTGTGGACTCTGCACGCAGGCCAGCGTGGAGCGCACGAAAGGCACCGACCCGGTGGGATCGCTCTTGCAGCTCATTTCAGAGACTCAGAACCTTAGCCCGAAAGTCTGGACGCCGTTCCTCTGCTCCCTCCCGGGACAGTCACCACTGACTTAGAGACAAGCTGTCTGATGTTACAGTTTGTCTGCCCTTCACTCCTCCATGGTCTTGGCAGCTTGAAAAGTGTAGTAACTATGGCTACTCAGGGGTCTCCATACCCTCCCCTCGCCCCAGGGAATTTCTCTGACTGCCAGTGCTGTCCAGTGTCATTTAATTGCATTATTTTCAATAAATAAAAGTATTTAAATACACATATATTTAAATGTATATCCCTTTTAAATACATGCCCCTTCATTTTTCTAGGTTTGTAGGACTTTCCCCGTCTGACTAAATCTCCCAATCAGGGGGAAAAGCCACCTGACAGATACCACAAGGTAGTAGAGTATATGGACGATGGATTTGGAGGTCGGATAGTTTCCCACCTGGACTGCGTGGCTAAGACCCATTCCACATAAAATTAAGCCTCAGGCGTGGTTCAGCATCATCTTTAGTGTCTGCTGTTTTACTAGCCGCCCTGGGCCTTGTAAGGCTGCGGGAGAGACCACAGCTCAGCCTCGCGTCCACCTCCGGGCGCGGAGAGCACAGGCCTGGATAAATGCTCCCGCGGCTCAGTAACATCTCCCTGGGACATTACGGGGGTCCGTGTCCGCAAACGGGGTGCCCCCTGGGCGCCGGCTGGGTGTGGGCGTGGAGGGCGGATGGAGCCGCCGAGAGGCCGCTCCTGCCCACGCAGCTGCAGCTGGGGAGTTA
>NW_005366214.1:3982482-3988339 GCF_000412655.1 Myotis brandtii
CTGCAGCGCCCAGCCCGCCTTTCTCTGGCCTCCGGGCTGGGCTCCGTGCGGAAGGCCATCCATTGCGGGCCTCGGTCTGCGAGCAGGTGCGGCCGCCAAAGGCGGAGAGAGCGCCCCTCCATGGGTCCAGTGAGAACAGTCCGTGATGTGCGCACCATTTTAATGCATCGCTTTTCAGTTCTGCAAATGCGAAGTGTAAACTGGGCTAGCATATGATTGTGAGTCGGACCAGACGTCAGGATTAATTTATCACCATGCTCCAGATACATCAGCTAAAATAATAGGAATTTAGGGTAATGGTTCTTCCTGCCGTTGTGCTTGCTGGAGAACTCTAAAGAAGAGATCACTAGAGAAATAAAGGAACTAAGATTCCCCTCTCTTCTTTTACTGGCCAAGCATGGATGCAATTGAACATTCTCAGCCAGGTCTCTTCCACCGATTGAGGTTGAATTTGCCCACTAACACTTTACACCCGGAGCTGTTGATAAACCTTGAAAATGAGCTTTCATTTGCCCACTAACACTTTACATGAGCCTACGTCCTGTTCGCATTGACACACCCGGAGCTGTTGATAAACCTTGAAAATGAGCTTTTTCATATTTCATATGTGTGATACCTCAAAGTCTGATTCCTCAACTGGATGTTGGTTAGAATTTTCAAGGGCATTGCCGCTCAAAATGTGGTTCATGACCCAGCAGCATTCAAGATAGAAACGTAGAATCTCAGGCCCCACTCAGACCCGTGGAATGGGAAACTAAATTTTAACAAGGCTTTTTCATTAAAGGTGAGAAGATCTAGCTTTTTAAAACCACAAATACCTTTGCCCAAACATCTATGTAAGTAGCCCAGGTGACACTTCTAAGTTGAGTCGTCAGGTTGGGAGGCCTAAGGTTCAGGTGACTTTCATGCTCATGGCAGCCAAATTTTTTGAATCAGCAAAACTGCCTTAAAGTTTGGTTGTCCGTGAATTACAGAAGCAAGAAAGCTGATGAATTATTTAGTTAAATAACAGCACATTGATTGCACCATTTAGAAAAACTCAAAACTGGGAGGTAGATTTTCTCCTTGTATTAACTGGTTCATTCGCTCCCAGCGTGAGTGTGGGCATGAGGAAGTCTTTCGCTTGGCCATTAAAGTCACCCCTCTCCCCTTTAGAATGGCCAGACTGTGTTTATCACAGTGCGTGTCATTCAGAAGGACACAGACGTCCTTCAGGCTGGCGGTCAGCACTGTTCAGGGCTGTCCTGGAGGACTGCGTCTAGTGCTGGACTTCACAATAACAGAGGAATGTGGAGACCTTGGCCAAGGCTCAGAAAACACTCCTAAAGGTTATTTTTTCATTTTAGTTTTTGTTAATCCTCACCCAAGGGTATTTTTCCATTGATCTTTTAGAGAGAGTGCAAGAGAGAGGGAAAGACAGAGAGAAGCATATCGATTGGTTGCCTCCCGCACCCACCCTGACCCTTGGGGAGGAGAGCCCGCAAAGCTCTATTCACTGAGCCAAACAGGCGAGGGCCCTTAAGGTTATTTTTAAAACAAAGTGAATCATCAAATTGTGTAACACTATCCAGAAAATGGTCATCCATCCACTGATATAAACAACATAGAGAGGTTTTCTCTTTCGGAGAAATAAACATGGTGGGACTAAGTAGACCAGCGGTTCTCAACCTGTGGGTCGCGACCCCTTTGGGGGTCGAGTGACCCTTTCACAGGGGTCACCTAAGACCATCAGAAAACACATATATAATTACATATTGTTTTTGTGATTAATCACTATGCTTTAATTATGTTCAATTTGTAACAATGAAAATACATCCTGCATATCAGATATTTACATTACGATTCCTAACAGTAGCAAAATTACAGTTATGAAATAGCAACGAAAATAATTTTATGGTTGGGGGTCACCACAACATAAAGGGTCACGGCATTAGGAAGGTTGAAAACCACTGAAGTAGACGAAGAGGAAAGGTTGTCTCCCAGGCATAAGTTCTCCACCTCGGTAGCACATTGCAGTCCCCTGGGAAGATTTATAAAATCCCAGCGCCAATTAAGTCCGGATCTTTGTGGGCAGGACCCAGGCATCGGTACTCTGTGAAGCTCTCCAGGTGATTCTGATGTGCAGCTAGGGCTGAGAAGAGAGCAGTGCGTCTCTGACTGGACTGGGCATTAGCACCGCGCAGGGATTTTGTTAAAATGCAGGTGCTGAGTCAGCAGGTCTGGGTGAGGCCAGAGCTTCTGCCAAGTGCTCAGGTGATGTCAAAGCTCGGTCCAGGCCTGAGGCGAAAAGGGCTAGAGGCCTTTGAAACTAGAATAAGCTCTCTCCCCGTGTAAGACTCCATGGTCACATGTCACACCATCTCACAGTCTCTATGGCTTTATGACATTTGTCAACATGCAAAATAGATAACTTCAGCCATCATAAACCAGTGAAAAGAAAACCAACGTCAAGAACATGACTTTTAGGGGAGGCCAGGGGATTGTCAAGGGTGTGGGGGAAAAAAAGGACACATATGTAATACCCTTTGTAATACTTTAGCAATAAAAAAATTAAAAAAAAAAAAAAAGAACATGGCTTTGCCCTGCGGGTGTGGCTCAGTAGTTGTGTTGATCTTTAAACCAGAAGGTCACGGTTCGATTCCCGGTCAGGGCATATGCCCAGGTTGCACGCTTAATCCCCAGTGTGGGGTGTGGAGGAGGCAGCTGGTCAATAATTCTCTCTCATCATTGATGTTTCTATCTCTCTCTCCCTCTCCTTTCCTCTCTGAAGTCAATAAAAAAATAATTTAAAAAATATAAAAAGAACACGGCTTTGGATGAAAATATTTAACAATGATTGATATGTCCTTGAATGAAAAAGTATTTGCAGAATTTAGGAACAGGAATGTTCCTGCCTTTTCTGGACAATATTACTATTCCTATTCTCATGTGACTCTTTCCTCAAGACGGCTTTGCTAATAGTAGAGTCACCATCATGGTATCTATCTGGTCAAGTACAAGGCAGCTGGGTGCTGGCATTGCTGCACCGGTGCTAGTCTGAGTTCTGTGCATTGTGAGAACCAGCCACTGTAGGGAGGTCCCATTGAACAGTCAACATATGGGGCCAGTAAGTAAAGCAAAATTTTAAATTTTAAAAATTAAACACATTCACAGTGATATTAATAGCTAACCTAAATGACAGAGCTTTGCCTGTACGATCTCACTTAATCCTCTCAACAACCTCCCAGGGTGGTTACTATTATTATCCTTACTAGAGGCCGGATGCACACGAAGTTCGGGAAGAGTAGGCCTTCCGTCCCCTGGCTGCTGGCACCAGCTTCCCTCTGGCACCTGGGACCCGGGCTTCCCATGCAGCCCTGGCTTCGTCCGGAAGGTCGGAAGGTCGTCCAGTCTAATTAGCATATTATGCTTTTATTATTATAGATTATTATAGATTTTACAAAGAAGACAACAGTGCTTTAGAGAAGGTGAGACACTTGCCTGAAGTCTCACAACTAGAAAGCGGTGGAGCCCAAATCGGACCTACTTCTGTTTGATGCCAGAATCCACACAGTAAGTTCATCCATGTGACGGTATATTTAGTTTGCTGATGGCATTTTTCTAGGGATAGTTCTGCTGCTATAAGCAGTGTGCTCATGTTCTTCCTAGGCTGTGGTCTAAATATTTTTAAAAAGCAGCCTTTTAATTTTCTAATTAGCCTGGTTCCCCAAAGATAAAGTTCTTCAAAGGTCAGAAGTTAGCTTAATCCTCTTTGGGTTATCACGGAAAAAGATCAGCTGAATTGACCTTGACAAAAGCGCCTGGGAGGCCCGGGGACAGACGGGCCTTGGGTGTCGGTGAACACGACAGCTGCTGATATAGGAAGGGGCATTTTCTGTGCCTTTGAGAGCAGGCAGCTATGTTTTCCTTGACAAGAGCCTGAGTAAAAAAATTTAATATCCACCTTCAGCGTGAAGCGAATCGTGTCCCACTGACATTAGATCCTCTGCCCCGGGGACACCAGGCTGGGTGCTGAGGGGCTGCATGGGCCGACTCAGTGACCATGAGAAGAAACAGAGCGTGATGGGGACAAAGTACATCGCCAGGAAGGGCGGGCTCAGCGCAGCTCACTGGCCAGCAGAGCTAACCAATCACACAAGACAGGTTCATGTAACACTTTCCTAAGGACAGTCAGGGTTTCCAAGATGTCAACCTAAAATGCAGAATTTGCCTGAGAAGAACAGAGATCTGTCAGCTTAGTGTCAACATGGGAACAAACAACTTCATACGTGACAAGCACAAAGCACTGCTGTCCGGGGCCTGTGCAGGGGAAGGGACGGGCATCCTGACCCACCGAGGCCTGCTGCCTCCCGCATCCGCGTGGCGAGAGTGGGAGCAGCTGTGACCACCATTGGCTGGTGGCAGCGTGGCTGGAGCTTGGCCAATTGGAGTCCTTTCCTGGGGGTTTTATTTTTATTTTTCAGATTTAAAAAAAATGATCTTTAGAAAGAGAGGAGAGAGAGAGGAGAGAGAGAGAGAGATCAAAGTGAGGGCAAAACATTGATCTGCCTCTTGCATGCCCCATCCTGGGGATCCAGCCTGCAACCCCAGGCTTGTGGCCTGACCCAGAATCAAACCAGCAACGTTTCAGTTCATGGGAGGACACCCTACCACTGAGCCACACTGACCAGGGCATCCCTGGGGCTGTTAGAACTGGAAGTGGAAAGGGACTCTCCGCCCTCCCAGTGGCGGTGGAGGAGGGAGGAGGCTCCGGAGCTGCAGCAGCCATCTGCCTCCCACAGGAGGAAGCTGCTCTGCCCACATGGAGGATAGAGGAGGCCAGGGCGAGTGTGCAGGTGCCAGGGCCCCGTTGATCCTGAGGCCCAGCTTCTAACTTAGTTGTTCAGTCTAACTCTGAACTAACAAGTCCCCCTTTCACCTCGCCTCGCTTGGCTACGTTTCTATCACTTTATCCCAAGAAAGTCCTGGCTCATCCGGAGGAAGTGACTGTGGCCCTCCACTTGCTGTTCAGTGTCCTTTCCTCCCAAGTGGACAAGCAGTACCTTCCTGCCGGGACACTGTTTGCTCCCATTTCACAACAGTGGGCTCCTTCCCAAAGGATTTGGCCCTCAGTTTTCTCTCATGTGGCCTTAAGGGAAAGCTGAGAGTTTCAAAATTTCTCCTTTGGGGAAAATCTGCATTTTTTTTTTAATGGAAAAGAGAATGCATTTCAACTCAATAAGCTGCTGAGTGCAGGTACTGGAGACAGTGGGTCTCCCAGCTGCTGCTCACATGACATCGCAGTGTGGACCCTAGGATGACAGAGATGGGCGTTTATGGAACCGGACAATGTGAGCACATTATACAAAATACCCTTTTTAAATTAATCTTCCCAACCACAATTAGGTAAGAATTGTGTGAGAAATACGATTTTTAACTATTTTCTAATCCCTTTACCCATATCCTTTCTCTTTACTTACTTACTTATTTATTTTTTAAAAATATAGTTTATTGATTTTTTACAGAGAGGAAGGGAGAGGGATAGAGAGTTAGAAACATCGATGAGAGAGAAACATCCATCAGCTGCCTCCTGCACACTCCCTACTGGGGATGTGCCCGCAACCAAGGTACATGCCCTTGACCGAAATCAAACCTGGGACCCTTCAGTCCACAGGCCGACGCTCTATCCACTGAGCCAACCCGGTTAGGGCCCCATATCCTTTCTCTTGCCATTCAAACATCCATGGGGACTTCCTGTAAGACCTCCCCTTAGGGTAGGACTAAGGAAGAAGGAAATTCTTGGTGTTTGAGTTCAAAGGTAGATTTTAAAAATCAATAGCAGATTCATCTGACTTTTACATGTAAGAGTCACACTTGA
>NW_005366214.1:3988357-3988977 GCF_000412655.1 Myotis brandtii
TTCTAAATACTCAGGGCTAAAGACAAGAAGACCTAGACTCTAGAACTTTAGTCTATAAACCAGGGTCAGCAGGCTATGGCCTCAGGGGTAAAGGTTTATAAATAAAATTTTATTGAAACCCAGTCACACCCATTTGTTTAGATATCAACTTACTACTTTTGCATTAGAACAACAGAGTTGAGTGGTTGCAACAAAAACTGTATGGACCTCAAAGTCTAAAATATTTATTATCTGACCCTTTTTTAGAAAGTTTGGGGGATAGTAGACATCATGACTCCTGTTTTCCAGTCTCTTCAGTCGTGTCTCTGTAGTAAATTCCTGGAGTTTTCCTGGCAGGTTCTCACACATGATACAGATCAGAGAACCCAAATGAAGGAGCAAAACATGGATTGTTTGACATGAGGAGGCCTCAAGAGGTTTTATTTTGATCCTCACAGGCCATCTGGTGCTGGTGTGGGATGATGGACAAAGAGATTGGAGATAAAAGGCAAAAACAAAACAAAACAAAACAAAAACAAAAAAACCACACAGATAAAATATGAAACCCAAGGTAAGGAGTAAAAGATGGAGGGGCAGGGCTGGGGTGGGAGGTGATGTAACCTCCTCCACTGCCTGGTTTC
>NW_005366214.1:3989060-3993119 GCF_000412655.1 Myotis brandtii
CAGCTGTATTGCCTGCCCTCACCCCTTCTTTCCTCCCTGCCCAAGCCTGTAATTACTGCCACCAGGTGCACCGTTTCCACTCATCTCCTCTGACTTTATCATTCTCGGAGCTGTGAATGGTAATTTGCCAACCTCCATGGACCTTTCCTTTTGAAAGCAGGATAAGCTGGGTGTAATGTTACATCACTAAGACTCCTCTGACAATAGAAAAGGAAATGGAATTTACCCGGGAACAAAGGAATCTGCAGCTCACTTCTCTTTAGCTTTACATAATTGTGTGGGGTCCACGGTAGGGCTCTGGGGGAAGGAAGGGGCTTCTTGCAGAAGCTTCTGGGAGTCGGTGCTGAGTAGACCCACTATCCCATTTGCTCTAGTGCCAAATTGAGGTTACGGTAAGGAAGCAAAGGCTGTGGCTCATCCACTTAACAGATTGCCAGTGGGGACCACAGAGTGGTTAGCAGAGTGGATCTGAGGGCTTAACCAGGGAGGTGTGGTGCACCTCGCACAGGTTAGGCACCTTCTCAAAGCCTCTGTTTTTCATCTGAGTGGTAGGTGATTGTCACGTGTACCTCACAGTGTTATCTGGAGGATTTAGAGGAGATGCTGCATGGGAGCACTTAGCGTAGTCCCTGGCACAGGGTACACACATGTCAATCATGTGGTGTGCTAGTTTGACTTGCTTTGTCTGGCGCTGTGCAAAGTGGTTGTGGGAGAGAGTCACCATGTTCTTTGGGCAAGTCCCGCTAAGCTGTCATATCCCGTATCTTGGAGAACGGAATGGTGCAGGACTGGAAAATGGGTTTATGTGTTTCTTGCTTCTGTGGGCTTCCATGCAGTTCTCTTTCCTTTGGAAAAAAAAAGACTGCTTCTTCCTTGCATGTCTTTACCTGGCTCAGGAGACCTACCATTCTGGATTGAGAGGTTGGGAAGTTCCCTTCAGTGAATTAAGAGAGATAAGGGAGTGATTAGTAAGTAACTTTCATCGTGGATGAACAAATGACTTATCATAATTCAAATACAAGTGACTCTGAGCTGTGTGTCTCCCTCCTTTGGGGTTTCTGGGCGGTAGGATGATGAAAGGTACATGCGTCCCTGGCAGGTCCTTGGTCTCTTTGAGACCAATGCATTTGCTAAGAAGCCAGTTCTGGAGGATTTAACTGCCCTATTTTAGAAATCAGGTCCCCCCGCCCCTCACACTCCCCACCAGCCCTTCTGTGGCCTACGTTGCCTTTAAGGAGTTTGTGAAAATGCCCATTCCCTGGCCACGTTTCTGTCTCTTAGACATTTAGAAAGGACTTAGCAAGTCAAGGATTTTGGAATAAAGTGACTTGTGATGTGCGACACCTGGGAAGGAGTAGGGACATGAGGGAGGATCAGATACCTGCCCTTGGATGGAAAGCTTGATGATCAGCAACAACTCCCCTTCCCTAACTAACCTATGAGACTTGGTGTTAACCCCTGGCCACAGCTGAAAACACTGTCTACCCCCCATTAAAACACACACACACAAAAGTCATGGATCAAAAACAAGAAATTAGGCCAAATCTAGTCACAGGGATATAATTCAGGAGTAGGGACATGAGGGAGGATCAGATACCTGCCCTTGGATGGAAAGCTTGATGATCAGCAACAACTCCCCTTCCCTAACTAACCTATGAGACTTGGTGTTAACCCCTGCCACAGCTGGAAACACTGTCTACCCCCCATTAAAACACACACACACAAAAGTCATGGATCAAAAACAAGAAATTAGGCCAAATCTAGTCACAGGGATATAATTCATGTTCGCAGCCCTGGGCAGTGGGGCAGCCCCTGAGGGTGGCCCTGGCCCTCTGCCCTTGCTCCTAGTTCCACGGGAAGCCCGACCACAGTGCTGGTTCTGCGCTTCCCAACAGCTGAGAGCCTCCTACCTATATTTCAAAGGTGACTTTTCCAAAGTCATGCTTACTACCTGGTGATCTTGAGCTTTCGTGGTGAAAAGATTAATTTGGGCCAATTTAACCTCAAGACCCCAATGGGATTTACAAGCAGTGTTTGCAGAGCTACATAAAAATATTCCTTGCTATTCATTCCCTCGCTGTGGCCTGGGAATCATACATCTGAGGCCAAGCGCTCACTGTGCGAGTGAAGCGATGGGTGGGAGTCCCCATGTGAGCCTTCCCCCTGCCCATGGGGGCCAACGGCTGGCTCTGTAGGGGCTGGGACAGTCAGGGAAACACAGCTACTTGCTGTTCAGGAAGACCTCCAGCCAACCACTATGGTTACGGCTTTAAAGAAAGTGAAGGTGGCGAGAAGAACCCAGCAAGAGAAGTTCATCTGAATCCACAAATTCCCAGGCAGACATGGGAGCTGGGGCCATGAAAGAATGGTGTCAGCTGACCTGCTGACAAGCAGAGGGTGGGGTGACTGGAGGCCTGGATGCACTCTAAGCTTCCTCAAGTCCCTGTTGAACGCCTCCCATTAGCCCAGCCAAAGCGCCCGCCTGGGGGAGTAGTTAGGGGTGGTTTGGAATGACAGTGGCAGCTCTGTGGACTCCGCTCCTGCTGTGCTTTCCCCCATTTGCAAAAGAGCAGCTGCATCACAGACTGATTGTGCGTGCTCGCCAGCGCTTCTTGGTCCAGCAGAACTGGGTGGGACTCAGCAGGCCTGAAGGTTCCAAGATGGGGCTTTGCTGTCTCCATAGTAACAACTATCATGTACTGAGCTCTAATTAGGGAGAAGCCCCAAGTTAAGCAATTGAGTGAAGGCTTGGCTGGGGGCAGAACTAACATTCTGCATCAGCTGGACACTGCCATTCTTCCAGTCCCTGTTCATTCACAGGCTTGTCTCATAACTGTGTACAACAAGCGTGTCAAACTCGAGACAAGAGGCGTGCAGCCCACCGGCTGCGAGTTTGACATGCTTGTTGTACAACATCTAACACTGTTCCTCAGGACAGGAATGAAGTCTTTCCCACATCTTTATCTTCTACAGAGGTTCGCTCAGGGGCTTGCATGTACTGTTGGAAATGTTAAGTAAAACCGTCCACTCCTGTGGTGTTTGTGATGGGACTGAGTGCCTGTCATGCTCACAGGTGACCTGGCCTTATCCCATGTGACCTTGCTGCCCGAGGTCAAAGGTTGGCCCCCGAGTCTAAGGCAGCTGTTTCACAGGCTGACTGTGGCCCAGAGAGGGAGGTCAGCTCAGCAGGACTGGAGAATCCATGTTGACTGGCCAGCCACTCAGATCCTCTCTTTGAGGGAAACTGGAATAAAGGTCTGTGGAGAGAGCCCATCAGTAGGAGTAGTAGCAACAAAGTTGAGTCACAAATGTGGTGGAATCTTGAAAGTGACCAGCAATGGCTGCCCGTGGATAAGGCTGGAGCTGTTATACCTTGAATGAGGTAACCCTGAGGCATGGCCTGTCTAGCTAAAATTACATGCTACATGTTGACTCTTCTACAACCATCATCCAAAGGTATAAATGCTGTAAAGGATTTTGGGATGAAAACAGCCAAACGGTTTCTTAGCTGAGCCCATTGTTTTGAAATTCAGGACATAGCCAAGCGCTTTCCATTGCCTCAGCCCTTCTGAACCCAATTCCACGGTCTCACGTGGCTGACTGGAACAGGATCTCTGGCCATGCAGACGCCATTCCTAGACGATAGGTCACTGCCTTGCTTTCCAGAGGGGCTGTGGGTTGAGAAATCAAGCTCTATTTGGATAAGTTGTATTTATGTTTGGCCAGGGAGGGGCCATTCCTAGGTATGGTAGATCCAGCATGGGGTCTACTGTTCCAGGTAGTGCAAACAAGAGATATCTATGCCTTCCAATCTGTAGGTGCTTGTTATTGATACCCATGTAATTTACTTTTTTTCTAATGTGCATTGTCTTTTTCTGTCATCATTATAGTTTACTTGTCTCCAGATATTGGGGAATTGAATATATTTAGTAAATATATATATATATATTCCTTATATTATCCACATGAGATGCAAACATGTTTACATGACAAACATTGCTTACAAATGTGACACGATAAACAACAAAAATGACTATATTCTAGAAAATAAAAGAAGTC
>NW_005366214.1:3993235-3994316 GCF_000412655.1 Myotis brandtii
AGCACTGGAAAATGGTAAAAATATCCCACGTTTTCAGTAGCTAACTTTGTTACTTCAGTTTGGGAAATTTAAAATGTATTGCTATTTGATGAATAAAGATGACAAGTTAATGATAAAACTCCTTTCGCATGGCTACAAGGATACTCCAAACCAAGCAATGCCCACATGACATGCATTCTATATACTAGCCTTACTTCAGGCTTAATTGTACTTTTGCTATTCTTGCTTCCTGTCCTAGTCAGGATGGGCTGCTATAACAAAGACAGCTTATAAACATAAAACATTCATTGCTCCTAGTTCTGAGGTTGGAAGTCAGCAATCAAGGTGCCAGCATGGTCAGGTTCTGGTTAGGGCTCTCTTCTGGGTGGCAAACTGCCAACTTCTTGTGTCTTCACATGGTGGAGAGAGCTGGCCAGCTCTGGCCTATTCTCATTAGGGCACTAATCCCATTCATGAGGCTCCACCCTTGTGACCTAATTACCTTTCAAAGGTCCCATCTCTAAAGACTATCATATTAGAGATTAAGGTTTCACCATATGAGTTTTATATATGAATGGATGAAATAAATGAACATTCAGCCCACTCCTTAATTCCTATTTTCTCTCTCTCAAAAAAGTCATTGGATTGTATATTTTTGAAAACTACATTTTAGAATAAAGTATTAAAAAAAGTAAAAACAGGACTCATGTTTTAAGAAAAAACCCCCAACTAGTTTTGACTATTGGAAAAAATCGGCCGAGAGACAGCTGGTATCTCAAAAAACTCGTTAGTCGGGACACTCGTAAGTCAAGGCCCCACTATATTTTTGAAAACTACATTTTAGAATAAAGTATTTAAAAAAGTAAAAACAGGACTCATGTTTTAAGAAAAAACCCCCAACTAGTTTTGACTATTGGAAAAGCCAATAATATGAAGATTAACAATGAAAGTATGTCTATAACTTTTAAAAATATATATATTTTATTGATTTTTTTACAGAGAGGAAGGGGGAGGGATAGAGAGTTAGAAACATCGATGAGAGAGAAACATCAATCAGCTGCCTCCTGCACACTCCCTACTGGGGATGTGCCCGCAACCAAGG
>NW_005366214.1:3994495-4027328 GCF_000412655.1 Myotis brandtii
AGCACTGGAAAATGGTAAAAATATCCCACGTTTTCAGTAGCTAACTTTGTTACTTCAGTTTGGGAAATTTAAAATGTATTGCTATTTGATGAATAAAGATGACAAGTTAATGATAAAACTCCTTTCGCATGGCTACAAGGATACCCCAAACCAAGCAATGCCCACATGACATGCATTCTATATACTAGCCTTACTTCAGGCTTAATTGTACTTTTGCTATTCTTGCTTCCTGTCCTAGTCAGGATGGGCTGCTATAACAAAGACAGCTTATAAACATAAAACATTCATTGCTCCTAGTTCTGAGGTTGGAAGTCAGCAATCAAGGTGCCAGCATGGTCAGGTTCTGGTTAGGGCTCTCTTCTGGGTGGCAAACTGCCAACTTCTTGTGTCTTCACATGGTGGAGAGAGCTGGCCAGCTCTGGCCTATTCTCATTAGGGCACTAATCCCATTCATGAGGCTCCACCCTTGTGACCTAATTACCTTTCAAAGGTCCCATCTCTAAAGACTATCATATTAGAGATTAAGGTTTCACCATATGAGTTTTATATATGAATGGATGAAATAAATGAACATTCAGCCCACTCCTTAATTCCTATTTTCTCTCTCTCAAAAAAGTCATTGGATTGTATATTTTTGAAAACTACATTTTAGAATAAAGTATTAAAAAAAGTAAAACCAGGACTCATGTTTTAAGAAAAAAAACCCCAACTAATTTTGACCATTGGAAAAGCCAATGATACTAAGATTAACAATGAAAGTATGTCTATAACTTTTTAAAAAATATATATTTTATTGATTTTTTTACAGAGAGGAAGGGAGAGGGATAGAGAGTTAGAAATATCGATGAGAGAGAAACATCAATCAGCTACCTCCTGCACACTCCCTACTGGGGATGTGCCCGCAACCAAGGTACATGCCCTTGACCGGAAACAAACCTGGGACCCTTCAGTCTGAAGGCCCATGCTCTATCCACTGAGTCAAACCGGTTAGGGCTGTCTATAACTTTTAAGATTGATGGGAAATAGTAGAAATCTATAAAGATGTAATAAAATACTTAAAAGGAGGGGAAGATTGATATAATGTTCTCTGAGGTAAATGCTCTTGATAACAGACTATCAATATCCACTCTACCTGCCAGGGTATACTGTCCAGACTCTAGGCAGAAAACAGGGTGGGGTGAAGGAGACAGGAAAACTTGGGGAGTGGTGAAGTCCAGAGATGGAGTAGGAGTCAGATGGATAGCAGTCAGTCAAAGGTCAGGCTAACAGTGAACTGAGAATAGGGTGAGTCAGAGATGGGGTGAGAATATATTGGGCCGTGTTAATTTTCAAAGAGCTGAAAGCTGGAAAAGGGAAAGTCTTTCCTTATAGTAGAATATAAAGATGGGAGCTGGAAAATACTGATGCGTGAAAATTTGATCTGGAACAGACTATTTAGACTCAATCTCTCCACAAATTACACATTAATTACAAGGGAGAAAACAATGACTTCACAGTGGAGGAAAAAAAGGAGGTATCACCTTATCTGAGAGATCAAACATCACATCACCAGTAATGGGACAAACAGATAACATGTGCCTCCAGATGTGATGCACTAAGGACATGACATTAGTTCTGTGGTGGTTCTGCCAGAATTGTGTAATATGAAACTAATAATGAGAATACACTGGACAATCGCAAATTGAGGCATATTCTCAGAATAACCAGCCTCTACTCAAAAGTGGCAACATCATCAAAGATGCAGGCAGGCTGAGGAACTGTCCCATAATGAGGAAACTAAAGGAACAACAACTGCGTGCCATGCACGATCCTGGGCTGAACCTTGGAGTGGGAAAAGGAGCTGGAGCTATGGGGTAATTGATAAAATTTGAATGTGGACTTAGATTAGGTAACTGTATTTTATCGTTATTATAGTTCCTGATTGTAATAATTGTACTGTGGTTATGTAAGAAAACATCCTTGCTCTCAGGAAATACACATCGAAGTATTCAGAGGTAAAGCACAATGTTTCCAATGAATTCTCAGATCGTTCAGAAAAAAATATATATGTACACATACATATATACATCATAGAGCCATCCTGGACTTGGAACAGAAGTTGACAACACTTCTTATTGTCTCCCTCTGGGGAGAGGCTAATGCATTATGTGAGGCAGGAGCATTTTGGGGAGTGTATGAATGAAAAGGATGTGGATGTTGGGAAACCAACCAGATGAATTATTGCAAACAGTTGCCATAAATTGTCGCCCATCTTTGACTCCCTCTTCCTAATGGTCCTCTGATTTCCTCTGGGAAATCTTTTATACAGCATTATGTATAGTCTTGGTGCTTCACTAAATTTTGGTGTGTGCCCCACTATGAAGCAAGAAAGGACAGACCCTTCCTCAAATGACCTTGGTTCCTACCCATTTCCAAGCCTGGCTTTCCAGCCTTCCTATTCGTCTGTGAGCTTTTAATGGCCTTTCTATAAATTTCACTTTTTGCTTAAGTCATGAAGAGTCAGGAGCTATTGCCTGGAAAGGAAAGGCATAACTGATCCCCCTGCTGAGTGGGAGGCACAGTGCTAGGTGTTTTGTAAACATTGTCTCACCAACTCTCAAAGCCACCTACCAGCCCATGGGGAAGACAGGGATATGAAGGCTAATTGCTGGTAGCAAGAATCATAGAACCCATGGGGAGCATAAATGTTGTTATTACTGTAGGAATAAAGGTGGATCTTCACCAGCCAGGCAATATGAAGGGGAAGAAGCAGTTTGCAAGTGTTCCGTCTCCAAACTGTGTGTCCAGTGTCAGGTGAGGCAGGAAAAAAGAAAAGAATACCTCAATCCATCATCATAAATAAAGCGGTAATCTTTTCAACAAATGGTACTGGGGAAACTGTGTATCCACACATGAAGGAATGAAGTTGGACCCTTACCTTACACCATATACCAAAGTTAACGAAAGAAAAAAATGTATCAGGGGTGGATGGGGAAGGATCCCCACCAAGATCCCAGGTGAGGCTCTTGCCCCGACCCTGGCCACCAGCACCCCCCCGGCCAGCCTGGCTCAGCCATGATCAAGGCCATGCTCATCTTCAACAACCACAGGAAGCTGGGCTCTCCAAGTTCTACAGGCCTTCCAGTGAAGAAACACAACGAATCATCAGGGAGACATTCCATTTGGTATCCAAGAGAGATGCACATGTTTGTAATTTCCTAGGAGGAGGATTATTAATTGGAGCTGACAACAAACTGATTTGCAGACATTATGCAGTGTTATATTTTGTCTTCTGTGTGGATTCTTCAGAAAGTGAACTTGGCATTTTAGATCTAATTCAAGTATTTGTGGAAACATTAGACAGTTTTTGAAAATGTCTGTGAACTGGATTTAATTTTCTATGTAGGCGAGGTTCACAATATTCTTGCAGAAATAGTGATGGGGGACCAACATGAATGAGACCAACATGAATGAGATTGTTACACAAATTGATGCACAAAATAAACTGGAGAAATCTGAGGCTGGCTTAGCGGGAGCTCTAGCCCATGCTGTATTAGCAGTAAAGAATGTGAATCTTCCTGAGATCCCAAGAAATATTAACACTGGTGACATCAGTATAAAAGCACAAAACCTGCCTTCTTTTAAATAAAACAATTTAAAAGGCCTAAATTGTAAAACCCAGGGGGGAGGTGGGGAGAAATCACCTAAGTGCAGTTGTTTGTCAAAAATAGAGGAGAGTCTTAACTTTTGCTCTTGGATTTAAGTCAAGGTACTGTATAGAAGTTGTGTAAAATTAGTATGGTAGCTGAATGTTGTTTTTCTTGCACAGTAATTTTGAAGAAATTGAGTAGTTCTAGTGTGATTTTTTTTTTTAAAAATTAGTTATTTTAGAGAAAGGATGGGAGAGAGAGAGAAACATTGACGGGTTGCCTCCCACACTCACTCCAACCAGGAATCAAACCTCACAATCTGGGCATGTGCCCTGACCAGGAATTGAACCCACCACCCTTTAGTGCACGGGATGCTCCAACCAATTGATCCACACCAGCCAGGGCCAGTGTGACTTTTTTTCTTTCTTTTCTAAACTGCATTCCTATGACCACCTAAGGCATGCCTCCATGTATTGGCGACAACTATTTCGAAAAGTGTTGGAAACATTTCTTTAAATTATGTATGACTCAAAATGTTGGTGTTTTATATGGATGACAAGTGCAGCATTCCTTAATTCTTTCTGTTACTTGTCCCTATTTAAAGAACCAATTATGTATTGCATGGAAACATTATGACCTTTTCCTCTTAGTTTAAATAAACCCAGGGTAACTGAACTTCTAAAGCACCTTTCTGTTGGTCTGATATCTACTTTGGCAATAAATTATGTTTTACAGCCCTCTGACTCAACAAAGTAAACAATAGTATATTATATCACTGCTAAAAAAAAATAAAAATAAAAAATGGATCAAAGACCCAAATTTAAGAGCTATATAACTCTTAGAATAAAACATGGCTGAAAATCTTCATGACCTTGGATTAAGCAATGATTTCTTAGGTATGACACCAAAAGCACAGGCAATAAAAGAAAAAAAAAATTGACTTCACCAAAATTAAAAACTTTTGTGCATTAAAATACACTAGAGTAACAAGGTAAACATCCACAGAGTAAAAGGACAACCCACAAATGGGAAAAAATATTTGCAAATTACCTATCTGATAAGGTATTAATATTTAGAATATATAAAACTCCTATAACTCAACACACCAGAAAACAACAACAAACCCCACCCAAACCACCCTACCACAAAATGGGCAAGGAACCTAGACATTTCTCCAAAGATGCATAAATAGCCAATAAGCACATGAAAAAATGCTCAACATCATTAGTCATCAAGGAAATGCAAACGAAAACCACAGTGAGAGACCATTGCACACTGATTAAACAGAAAAAAAGTATTATTAGTGAGGCTGTGGAGAAACTGGAACCCTCATGCATTGTTGGTGGGAATGTAAAATGGAGCAGCCATTGTGGAAAACAGTCTGGCAGTTCCTTAATAAGTTGAACAGAGAATTAAAATATCACCCAGCAATTCCACTCTTAGATATATACCCAAAAGAATTGAAAACAGGGGTTCAAACTTATACACACCTACATTCATAGCAGCATTATTCACAATAGCTAAAACCCAAGTGTCTATCAATGGGTAAATGGATAAACTAGTATATATATCATGGGAATAATATTCAGTCATAAAAAGAAATGACATTCCTACAATCTATAACATGGATATAACTTGAAAACATTATGCTAAGTGAAAGAAATCAGACACAAAAGGACAAATACTGTATGATTTCACTTATATGAAATATCTAGAATAGGCAAATTCCTAGAGATAGAAAGAACAGCAGTTGCAAAGGGCTGAGGGGAGGGGAGAATGGCGAGTTATTGCCTAATTGGTACAGAGTTTCTGTTTGGGATAATAAAAATGCTCTGGAAATAGATAGTGGTGATGATTAAACAATATTGTGAATGTACTTAATGCCACTACATTTTATGTTTAAAATGATAAATTTCATTATGCATATTTTATAATTAGAATTATGTCAAAAGGTAATAAAGCTGGTGAGATCTTCCCTAAGAAATTAATTAGGGTGGTTAATGTTAATCAAAGATGTTTGAAAAAAAATTTTTTTCCCCAGTTTGAGATTTTTTTTTACAGGTTATTTTAAATCATGCTGGGAAATAAATCCAGTACATTTTAATTGTTAATATTCAACATATACAATAATTCATATTTTCAGATTTTCTATTTGTCTTTTCCCCACACCACCAGAAAATGAGTAGAAAGACTGACATCAAATTAGGGGGGTTAAGGTAGTCTAACTTAAAATATAGGCTCCGTGGCAAACATAAAATTCTCTTTAGTGACCCAGAAGCACCTCAAAGAGATAAGTATCATTATCTAGAGAGGATGAGATCATCATGTTCCTGCTGGTGTGTGAAAGCAGACAGCAACGGTTTCCACGTGAACTGTCTACTCGTCTCAAAGGCAGAAACACCAATTGCAGGAGTGGATGGCAGTGGAGAAGACTCTGAAAGGGGCAGCTTTCATATTTCAGGGTTAGTGACGGCAGGGTTTATTTATTAACATTGATTAATAATTCTCCCCTGCAACGTGAGACAGAACAGCTGGCGCAGCAGGAAGATGAAATGTCCTGTGAGTGAGCAGAGCCCACACTGTTGGGTTTTGCTTTTGTTTTTTACTCCCACTATATTCACACACTTTCTACTCCAAAGAATCACATGTGCTAAGAAAATATGTTGTTTTATCTCATGTCCTAGCCACAACTGGTATAGGTTACTGCTTTAGAATGGAAGGAAGTAGAGCACTGTGGATGGAGGGAAGCTTTCTGATGAAAACAAAAGGTCTTGTAATATTTACATCCAAATTATATTCACAATAAATAGACTTGGGTAATAGCTTTAGAAGCTAAAAATATGCACATAATGATACACTTTAAGATAGTCACTTCAGAAACAAGTTGCTAATAAATTGAAGGCTATGTTTAAAATTATGAAATACGCTGTCCATTGTTTAAAACTTGGAATATGATGAACTATCAAATACCTAACTGCGTTTAGCTTTAACTTCACCTCCTGAATGCTAATGTTACTTCATTTTGGCTTGGAGGGTGGTGGTGGCAAAGGAGCAGCAGCAACAGTGGAGCTAAAGCAAACAGGAAACCTCAAACAGCATTTCATGTGGTCCCCGCCCCTCTGCTCACATGCACTTGCCTTAAAGTGCACAGTTCAAATTACACCACAGCTCCTAGCTCCTGCTGGCCAGGTGCTAGCCAGGCAGCCCAGTGAGGCTCACTGAGGTTATGAAGAATGTCTTCTGCGTGGACCCACAGGTCTGCCAGACCACTGCCAAGGCTCTATACAGCCCGCATCTCTTCCTGAGGCCCCAAACACTTCATCTGGGTGGGGGGCATAACAAATTTTTCTGATTGGACAATCAGCCAAAATTACATCAAGACTGTTAGGTTTAGGGCAGCACTGCACTGGGTGAAAAACAAATTCATGTATTATTGAAATGGCACTGCACTTGAGAGTAAAGCTGATTTGAGATAAGCAATATCATTAACATAAGAAACCTCGGACATGAACAGCAGGCCTTCTTAGGGATGTACCTCTCAGTCCCCTTAGGAGGTCAGTGTGTGTGAAGTTCCTGCTAAGACCAACATCCTCACTGGCCTCACCGCCTTCCCTACTCAGCCATCCTATTTCTTCTGCTTGGAATCTCTTCCTACTTAGCTCTCTGCCCATGCAAATTTCACCTCGCCCTAAACGCCAGGTGCTCTACTTCAGCTGTCGCCAACCTTTTGGACCTCACGGACCACCAGTCTACTTCATCCCCAAAGATGCAGGAACATTGACCTCTTTCTAATAATGAGTACTTACAATGAGACGCTCCCTTATGGTCCTAGTCTCTCTGCTACTGGCATTTGTTCAAGTAAGACTGTCTCCTGGAGTGTACATAACACCAATCTCATTTTCTGCAGGCGCATACAGCCATTGAATGCATTTTAGGCTGTCATGGTTCACAAGTATTCCTTTCTGTTTCTTTTAAGTCCCTCTTGAAGTTAGATGTGACTTTGGCCAAAAGCACAATCCAGGTAGAGGGAACAGCTAAAGCAAGTGCCTGTAAGACCCTGGGGTTTGAGTGAAACAGGAGAGCCAGGAAGGAGACCTGTGTGGGTACAGCAGACTGAAGTGAATCCAAGAGGTCACAGGGATCAGATCATATAGGGGGCTCTGTAGTCCACTGTAAGGACTTTGGCTCTTACTGAGTGAAACAGGAGCCATCACAGGCATTTGAACAGAGGCTGTTAGGAGGGGCAAAGGAGGATGCAGGCAATCAAAGGGGCTGGAGAGGGAGGAGAGAACAGACTTTCAATTGTTATCTTCCAACCTAATCTTTACTGCTGAAGGATTTTAAAAAAATTTCCCAGGTCATTTTATCTTGCCGGCAGGTGGCAGCTTGAAGACCAGAGAACAAAACTGATAATAAAAGGGAAATCTGCAATCCTTATCTTAAACCTAATTTTAACTGCTTTGCTAATCAAACATACAAGTGATAGTTGACAACTGAAATTAGATTACCTCCCCTTTCCCCTAATACTTTGAGGGAGAACAAAGAGACTTGACTAACCTACCAACCAGTGACGCAGACTGACTGCTATAAAACCTAATGATTTATTGGGCCTAAACTGATTAATTCCATTTGAATATCAGAAAAATAGAATTTTATTTACTTAAAAAAAACACCTTGTTTACTTTAAAACCTCCTCTTTTTGCCCTTCCTTTCCAAAAAAAGAAAAATGTAAACTTAACTAAATTTCAAGTAAAAAGTCTAATCACAGATTCTAAAATTAAAAAGTACAATTATTTTTACATAAAGTATTCAAATTTTTATACCTGAACATGATTTTTGAATGTTTGACTTTCAGTCAGTCTAAGAAAACTAAAATATCAAAAGAGTTCAAGTAGATTTAGAGAATCAACTACGTGATCTTAAAAAATTGCTATAACTTGGTCCGTGTTGCTCAATGGTTAAGCATTGACCTATGAACCAGGTCATGATTCGATTCCTGGTCAGGGCACATGCCCAGTTGTAGGCTCAATCCCCAGTAGGGGGTGTGCAGGAGGCAGCTGACCAATGATTCTCTCATCAATTGATGTTTCTATATTTCTCTCCCTCTCCCTTCCTCTCTGAAATCAATAATATGCCAAATCTATCCGGTTGTGAAGCAGGCAAAACTCTCTGAAGGTCAAGTTGAACCAGTAACACTAGTGACAGGGACTATGGAGTTGGAAAGGGTATTGACTGATACATGCATATGTAATACGCTTATAGCCATATTGTCATGTTGTAAAAAAATCAGCATAAAGTACATGGCAAATCCTTATGATATTCAAGGATGCAGAATTCAACGCCCACTGACTTTTCTGAAAAAGTATTCACAAAGGCCCTAAAGCAGAATGTAGTCTAGGAACTTATATATTTAAAACAAAACCAAAGGAAAAGAACAGGCAAGCATTCTGATTTTCAGACATAAAAGTAAATATTAAGAAAGGAGACCAAGCAGCCTCTTTGTGTGATCTAGGCACAGAATCAGTTTCATTTCCCTTATTAAATGCTAAGGCCTCTCTCTCTTTTTATTTTATTAAGGATCATTGCAGCAAAGTCTGTCAAAATACATCAAGAAAGGCAGACAGTTATAAACGTTGAATTTATATCAGTTACATGAGACTTTTATTTGTCTAACATCACAGTTTCAAAAAGCCAATACCCGTGTGCTTCTACTACATCCAATCACCAGAAAATCTGTTGTTAGGAATGTTCTGGAGATGTTTAGTTTTGAAAAACCTTTCAGTTTTGTTAGTAAGCAGTTAAAATATCAAAGGCTAAAATAAGAATAATTCTGCTTTTATAATGACACATAGTAAATCTTTGTTTTTTTCATTAAACATAATCAAATTACACATTCAAGGCTGTTATACTGAGAATTTAGAAGACAAACAATCCTGGAATGGTTTCAGTAAGCTAATGTAAGGTACACATACAACTCCTTTGACCTAGAACAGTCACAATTCTTCTAGCAAACCCTTTGATTTTTAAATACTAGACAATTTTAGTCAATGGTTACCAAAACAAATAGCAAAATATAATATAAAAAAGATATTTAGGAAGGGCACAGCATGGCTGCAATCTAAGCCAGAGTTACTCACCTAGAACAAAGTTAGAGCCCTTAACAAAGATTGCACTTAAATAGTTCAGAGACTTCAGTGAGGATCCTTTGGGTCCACACATCTCAACACCTTTAATAAAATATTTGAAAGAAACTCTGCATCCACCTCACTTAATTATATAATTCAAAATAAAACATTAAAATCATTTTCCCATCTTATCTTTGTTTTATTATAAGCCTGCCTGAACACTAAATTCAGTATTATTTTCTTTCCAGGTTACTGCTGATGTAACATTTCTCATACCAATGTCTGCGCAGAAGTTGAACATCTATGAAAAATTGGACAATAAATTAGTAATTTAAAATAAATGATATATTTGATATTGTCTATTTTAGCAAACTTCGTATTTGCAAATTTGTTCAAATATATATGGCTTTTCTTTAAACCTGTTATCTACCTAGTTCTAAGGATTGTTGCAGATAAGCTGCCAGGCGGCGCGGGAGAATTAATCAGCCGGCACTCAGCGGATATTCAGAAAAGTAGCCTTTATTTGCAGATGCACTAGTGCCGTGACTCAGGGGAGTCCGTTTCCAAATCCTGAGTGATGAATATGGACGAAGCTTTCCCCCTTTAGTTTCTTTGTCCTCCAAATATAGATCAGGCTTCCGGACTTTTCATGGGCTTTGCAGCCCGCCGTGAGTTGGGATGGGGGAAGTGAGATTATACTCAGAGGCCTGTCTGGCGCCAGTGCTGCCAACCCCCACAGGGGGTTGTATTTGGTTCATAGTTTATGATCTCTGTAAAATGGGAGTATTCCGGGAAACAGGTTCTGGCAATGCAGGACAGGCATCACAGATAAGAATGGTGTTTATTGGCAAGTAAGAGTGTGTGTCAGAATGCAGGTTACTGGCACAGATTCAGATAGCTACCCCCCCCCCCGCCCCCCCAATGTCTTATTTTCCCCTTCAGGATCAATTCTAAGGAGACATGATTAAATTGAAATATAAATGAGAAGTACTGACTTGTAATCTGGCCATTCAAGAACTAATTTCAGAAACTGGTAAATTGATCCAAATAAAACTGCCATTTTGGCCCTAACCAGTTTGGCTCAGTGGATAGAGCGTTGGCCTGCAGACTGAAAGGTCCCAGGTTCAATTCTGGTTAAGGGCATGTACCTTGGTTGTGGGCACATCCCCAGTAGGAGGTGTGCAGGAGGCAGCTGATCGATGTTTCTCATCAATGTTTCTAACTCTCTCCCTCTCCCTCTCCCTTCCTCTGTAAAAAAATCAATAAAATATATTTTTTAAAAAACCCTGCCATTTTGGTAGATGGTCAAATATTGGAAATTTCATTGGCTTGAATTAACACCTGGAAAATATTTTGGGTAGTTACCAGGAAAGTTATAGGGAAAGTGCTTTGGTCTGAAGACCCAAGCCTGGACCTAAAATATAGCAGAGAATAGATGACACACATGGTGTGCTTAGTAAATCCACTATTTAGGTAACAATACAGCTATTAACATGAAACACATGAACTAATAAAAAGCTTTTTAGAAACTCTGAATCATTTTAATAAGGTATCAGGACAAATAAATATAACTCTCATGTACACAACAAGCAGTAGCATAGCACATGTTTTGTGGCAAGTAAACAAAAGTCCTATGGAGGGCACGCAAGCCAAGGTTTTCTGGGGTAATTAATCTACAAACAGACTTTTTAACTGGAACAGAAATTTCTGTGATTTGATGAAAATTTCAGTATGAGCTAATAGCAGTAAAAAGGGAAAAAGAAAAAGATGAGTACCCCAATATTAGTTTCTCAGTGAAGTAATCAAGTATGGGGGGGGGGGGGAAATAACTGAAATAAATGTTTTACTAAAAACAAATAAACCTAGCTTCAACTTTCAAATGAAAAACTAAAACAAAAGGATACACCTTGGCAAGTGAACAGGTATTAGCTACATATAGCTAAGTAAATCCTTATTTGCTGCAATCTTACTTTGGTTAGGAGGCCTCATTATTGTGCTTTCATTAAAAATTTTACAACGAACAAAATAAGTTCTTGCAGTCATTGAAGTTCACTTACATCACTAATTCAACTTACTCTAAAGTCCCTCTAATTTAATTGTGTAAGCCTCTAAGTCACACTTTTAGACAAGAAAAAACACAGGTAATACAACCACTTAACATAATCAGTAGAGGAAGTAAGCATCCTAAAACACACACACACACACACACACACACACACACACACACACACACACACACGCATGTCTACCACGAAGCGGGCTGCAATCTAAGTCAAAGTTTACACCAGAGATACTATATGGGGAAGTTCTACTCCTAATTCCCAATCTCAACTCTTCAAGGGAATAAGAAATATATATATATCATCTGTAAGAAGACAACGGGAATGATCTTGCCAAAGGAAGTAACTTTGGCTTCTTTATTTCTGGAATGTGTTCATTGCAAATAACCATCAATCCAAAGTTACTGACTTTCAGTATTCTTCCTTAAATCAAGAAGAAATAGGTGTAGTTCAAACAGTTACTATCAGATCCATTGTTTTATAGCAAATTAACCAATTTCAATTTTTAAAAAATTTCTTAAGGTCTCCTAATAACTAATTAAAAATTTCCAGCCCTAGCCAGTTTGGCTGTGGATAGAGTGTTGGCCTGCAGACTAAAGGGTCCCAGGTTTGATTCTGGTCAAGGGCACATGCCCGGGTTGCAGGCTCGGTCTCCAGTGGGGGACATGCAGGAAGCAGCCAATCAGTGATTCTTTATCATCACTGATATTTCTGTCTCTCTCTCCCTCTACCTTCCTCTCTGAAATCAATAAAAATATATGTTTTAAAAAGTCCAGGTTTCTTTTCTAGCCAGAACAAAAATGCTGCTTTTAATATCAATCATAAATACTCACACATTATGCAATTGCCTGTTTACTTAGTGGCACCAGTTTTGCAAACTAGAGATTATTTCTACTTTTCATCTCACATATAATTTGCAACCATTCAAAGGCTGAATGAAATTTCTCCAACAGACTTGAAAACAAAAAGTACATTCTTAAAGTTAGAACTGAATTCACTTCTTTTCCTTGGAACAGGAATTGGTACATAATACAAAATATACATTTATGAAATTTCTTCAAAAGTTTGGATCACAAAAACTGTAAAGAGTGGGTGAGTTACTGTAGAGAATTTTGTTATACACTGTATTTAGGAAAAATATTTCTGCAGTTGTATTAGTTTTTTTACACTTACAGATTTAAAAAATCTATATATTATACAACATGCTTCTAATATGTATATGGTCTCTCCACCCATAACATTTATACAAATTAGGAGAAATCATTTCAAGAGTGAAACTAAGCAGAAAAGGACATATTACTACAGACAAGTTATTTTCCTAAGTTAGTCAACAACATAGACAATGAGTGGTTTTTGCTTTAAAAGTCCCATAAATGGGAAGTAAATAAGCTATAACTAAACATCCAATTTTGGCAACAAATGCTACAAGCTAATGAATTTTTTCATGGTAGTTATATTTTAGTAGAAATCACATTAATCCTGTATATTGGTGGCTGCATGTTAACATTCTGTATCAGTAAGTAGATATATAATTCTTTGGAATCTGAAGTGAATTAAACATTTAATGAACTCTAACACCAGGAAGCTCAAAATCTGAGTGAGATCTGACTTAAATATGTTGGTTGTAAATATATTACATCTGCACCATGAAGGTCGGAAACTTTCCAGAAACACTCAATTTCTGTTTTAACTCTTTCCTGTTGACTTTCGAAAGTGGCAAAATCAGAGAATAATGTTATCCTCTGAAACTATCCTCATACTAGTTTTTCACCTTTAATTACTCTCCATTTCCTCAAAACACAACCTTTAAAAAGCATATTTTAATGTCAGATTCCAGGGTAGGCCCACTTCTACCTCCTCTATTTTTCAAAAAGTGGAACAATTCCTTAAGAGTCCAATTATTTTGATGCCCTTGAAGTATTTCTTATGGCTTTGTAGGAAAAAAGCTGATGCCCTATTGTGCTATTATATGGGATCTTAAGCAGGGGTCCCTAAACCACGCAATATTGTATACTTTGTGGAGTTATGTAAGGAAGTCCCTAGGATTCACCAGTCTCAAAGGGCCTATAACCCTAAAAGATTAAGAACAATTGCTATAGTGAATTTATGCTTATACCTAAACCTAATCATTACCCAATCTCCTACAAAATCTAACTTCAGATAGTACCATACAAATGCAAACGTTAGTAAATGTCTTTTAATGGGTCAAGAGAACTATGTAAAAAGAAAGGAAAAACTAAATTTTTCTAAACATTTAGTTCAATGACAAAGCTATTAGTAAAATACTGGGTTTGGAGCAATGAAAAGAACTGAAGGTTGGGTTTTGTGGTGAAGAAACATTGCATTCATTTTTCTCAGTAGTTTCTATGTTGAAGGAGCAGTAGTTTTTTTTATCATTATTTCCCTTGGTGGAAAAATCATATTATCTGAAGAAGCAAAGTTGGTTCTTGCAGGTTTACGTAATGCAACAGTTTTTAATATATAGCTGGGTCCAAGAAAGACCTTCCTATGACTTTAAAAATAATTAATTCTCCTCTTTATCCTCACTGGCATATCCCCACTCCTCCACCTCCCAAGTTTTCTTAATTTTGGCCGTTTTATATACTATTTGTTGGCTTTGGTGAGGTAATACATTAAGTTTTCTTGCTTAAAAAAAGGAATTGGCCAGTTTCCATCTGAAAAAAGAGAGAAAACACCAAGAGGCTAGTACAGGAAATGAAGCAACATTTGATACAGAATAAGTGGGGGAAAAAAATCTCTTTGTTATTATATCAATTTAAACACCCCCCCCCAATTAATTAAAAGTATAAGTTTCCAACTACAACTTCAATACAGTTGAATTTTTCTAATTGGCACACTCCTAACTGCTGGTAATATAATTAGAAAAAGATGAGATCAGAAGCCACGAGTTTAATATATAAAGCATGTAAAAGAGAAATAATCTGTGTTGAGGTGAATAAAAGTAGAAATGTTCATTTGACAATGAAGTGGAGGCTAATGCTTCTCATCATTTCTGCATAGAGCATTCTATCAGTAATAACACTTAACTGACACATTATTCTCATTAAACAATGAAGTATTATAATCATAACATTTAGAAAATGTATTCTTAAATATTTCAAGCATATTCTGAAGTAATGTTTAATTTAAAACAAATACAATTCAAAACTCATGACACATTATTGAAAGCAATAAAGTAAAATAAGGCTTCTAAAATTTTAAGCTATAAAGAAGTCTTCCTAAATCCTAAAAACAAACAAACAAACCCACAAGAAAACCCTTACTAATGAAAAGACTAGATGACTCAATTAAAAAATGGTCACCTCACCAGCAGGATCTGCAAGCAAAAGTATATGAAACTCTTTAAAGTTCCTTAGACCTCAAATGAGTGACATTTATATCCTGAAATATTTACAGAGTATTTTCTAATACCAAATCCTAACATAAAACTGTACAAATAGCAACTAAAACATTAAAAGGCTTAAACCTTTCACTCAAACTTTATGAATTAAAAGCATATACATCATGAAATTCAAAATTAAAACAAAAGAGAAAACCCTTAACCAATTTAATCATTTCTTTCAGAAATCACAAACTGAATTCCCATATGAATTTGTCCAATAAAAATAGGCAGTGAAGTTATTTTTAAAAATTAAAACACATAGTAATCATTTAACTAAAATTAGATATTAGCACTGGCAATATGTTTTCAAGTAAAGAACAGTGTTTTACTTAAATAAGATAAATTTAGCTAAATATATATATTTTAGCTAAAATTTCAAAATCCACCAAAATTTCCAGGATTGCAGAGTGCTATGAAATCCATTACCCTTTTCTCTGACTTGCTGCTCTCAGCAGGAGAGTAAAGGCTATCTGTTCAAGGCAGTCAAGCATACTGAATAGACTTGAGCTTCATCAGTCCAACCTTATTCCTATGCTGAGCAAAATTTTCTTTTGAATGAGATTTTTAACTTTGTGGAGAAAATAAACAGATTTTTAAGTGAATAAAGGAAGTACAAATCAGCTGCTTAGGGTAGAGACCTGTGTGTTCAGGAAATTATCTGGCAGACAGTAGGTGGACATTAACTATTTTTTTGGATGAGTGACCCAGTTTTATTAACATATATTAGGTTGTAAATTCTACTCAAATGTAAACTCCTTGAGGGCAAGGACCTATTTATTCATTTCTTTATAGTACAAGATGTTTTGTCTAGCACAGTATTTTGCAGATAACTACTCAAAACATTTTGTCGAAAAGCTGAGTTATTAATTGGTCAATAGATGATCACTAAAAGTACTGCTATAATTCAGAGCATCTGAATTACATACTTGATTTATTCTTTGACCCAAATTGGTTATTAAGTTAGTTTTTTTAAAAAAATTAGCGGCGAAGCAGTACACTCATTGCATAGTACTCTAGAAGCAAGTTAATGCTTTATAATTAAAAATATGTTTCAAATAGTTCTAAAGCTGGGTAAGAAAAATACCTCTAGGATTTTCAAAAGTTAACACTAATATTAAGACCTGCTTTTGTTATCTGTAAAAGTATATTCCCTAAGAAAGTAGAAATTAAGAGTTTACCTTGCTAAAACAATAAGAGATCAGTGAAATTCTTTAATGTTAGGGTAACAAGAGTCTGCTATACAAAATGAATCTCCCACTAAAAGCAGCAAAGTGGGTTCATCCTATTAAAACATTTAAGCGAAAACACATGTTGAATAGTATATTATCATCACACATGAACTTTTTCCCTCCAAAGAAAATAACATACAACACATCAAACAAATTTTGAGGCATTGCCCTGAGATGCTAATTAATTAGCACACAAAAGGGGGCGGGAGGTCAAGAATTTAAGTGGTACAAAAATGAAGTGCACAACAGAGGTGCAAAAGTGCCTTTTAAAAGTGTGGTTGGTTCCCTACAACCACCATTACCCCCAGGAATGAAGAACACAGTTTGCTGTTACAATGTATATTTTCTTCCTGTATTTTAATAATGAAAAACTATACCTAATATGGCAATGCTGACTCATGTAGAAAAGATTTAGTTTTCTCAGATCACGCTTCATACAGTTTTCTCTCACTTCCAAGCCTAATTTCAGTACTAGTAACTTTAACAGAGGAATATTTTGATTTTTTTCATTTAAAGATCCTTAAATTTAAAAAGGCTCTACATATGCTGTTATGGTTTAAAATATAGCTTTCTATCATATATCTTACTTGTGATTTAAGATTTTTCATTTCAAAAACTAATTGAAGTTTCCAGAACTAAAAACTGAGTCTACTTAAAAAAATTAAGGACCTGGCTTCTTGAAATAGGGATTTAGTTTTCAGTACCAGTATGTCTGGTAATCAATCTATACTACAAGCACTGCTATTCATAAAATGCACATTTAGATGCTTGCAAAGCCATAACTTAAAACATTATCATACTTCGCACTTTACCACAGATTTTAGACATTAAGCATTTATTTGTAAGTTAAGTATGGAATTGGTTCTGTAATTCCAATTGTTATGAATTTCTAAATATAAATAGTACTTGTTTTTCTTAATTCATGCTAGATTAAAATATAAATTAAATACAGTTAAGTTACATTTAATCACCTCATGAATAAGAGGGATAATGAAAAGATTTTGTTGGTATGTAACTACTTAAATCTGAGACATTTCACATCACTTTTCCCACTATTCCCCTACCTTTAGATTAGTTTTAAGGCTATATATACAAATATGTATATTTTCAAATTATGTAAAAACAAAAGGAAACTAGTTATATTACCTTTTATACACAAAGTTTTGACCTTGTATTCAAATGTATTTTAATATTTTTCTAGTGGGGAATCTGCCTACTGAATGATTAAATTACATGGTATAAATACAATATTCAACCTAAAGAGACAAAAAATACAGAAGGGCACAGAACAGTAGTCTTTTCAATGTGACAGATTTTAAAACTTACTTTCACATGCTTAATCAGAGGAATTTAAGCCTAAATTAAATTAGTTTTTTTTTATATCTACAGTTCTTTAAACTTTGACTTATTTTTAAAGGCCAACAGCTAAATATTATCAACATGCTATATTTCAAATCACAAATACATCTTAACTACTTGGATTCTAAAGACATGGGCCAATTAAAAATCACAGGCAAACACACTCACAAACACACACACCTACCACAGAATGTTAGATTGTCAAGCTCTGACAATTATTTTAATTAAACAGTAGGCAAATTCGAGCTGATACATATCTTAATGAAAAATAAGCAGCCAGAAAGAAACCCATTTAAAAAATAGATTAAGGAACAACAGAGACTTAAATCTTTTAGTCTTGCTAATGGAAAAGAAACAGTTCCCTCTATGCCTTGAGTAACAGGATGTTCCAATTAAAAGAGACTAACATCTTTTCCCATAGAAACTTCTCATTTACAATGGCATGGTGTTTTAAAAGGGCAAGGTAAAGGAGGAATTACACATACATGATTAAATTTCTTGTTCGTTAAATCAAGCTTTATTGATAAAATGGAATTCAGAATATCTTACTAGGAACAGCAGCAGGCCCAGCCAATCATGACAGCAAAATGTGGCAGTCTCCTACTATCTGTAGGAAGCTGCTGCTTATCAATTAATAATTAAATGTAAGGACTTGTAAAAGAGGTGCAAAGAATCAAGGCATTTTAGCCCCAAGACTGATATTCTTATGAATATACTGTATAACCTGCAATACTCATGGCAACAAGTAGAGAACAACTTAGAGACAATTAAGTGAAGGGACCAGCTTTATCAACAATGCCAACCCCACTGCCAAGAACATTAAGATAGTTTCTAATTAACTCCCTGGATGCTCGGCTTTATAAGATTTTGGAATTTTTCTCCATAATCATGTGCACAGTTGAGCGTCTAGCTGACATGGCTGCTGCTCTCTCTGTCCCAACCCCAAGTCCAAACACAACATGACTTGAAAGATCTATATATCTGTTGCGTCACACAACAAGCCAAACATTTCTTATAACTTTGATAATGATTTAAAGCAGTTCATAATTAAATATGAGCATTTTGTACAAGGACAGTTACACTTTACAAAAAACAAAATCATACAACAAAAATTGCTGGAGTCTGATTTACAACATGAATTATGATTTAAAATCACGTTTACATAAGTCTCAAATTTACAAAAAAAGAAAATCAGTTCTGGGCTAGCTGTTGTACTGCTGAAGTTCTCTGGTGTAATCACTCTCACCCATGTCATATGCCCTTCTTTAAAGATGAGGATGAATGTTAAAAGGTTCAATGAAGTTGAGCTGTACTCTCCTTTGGAGGTGAAGATAAACTCCATGGCTAGATGAGCAGTTTTACCACATATCATCAGTCGATGTAGAGTCCTTTATAAAAGGAAACAAAGCAAAACAAGGAACTAAATTAAAGCACAGAGGTGCCAAAATACAATACTTTCTGGACAATGAAGAAGATAGGTTTTGTAAAGTTGACTTTCAGAATATGTTTCTTAAAGCTTATGTGTATATGTGTATATGAAATATCAATATTTAATCTTTCAAAAAATTGTTAACCCTTTGTTTTGTTTTCGAATACAATAGTACTTGAAATATGATTTTTCCATGAGTTTGACCAAAAGTATTTCTAAGCCAATAAAACCACTAAATATTTTTTCTTCAATAAAACTCAATTTTTAGAACACTACTTTTATAAACTTTTTATTGCATAAGAGATTAAGACCTCAAATAATATAAGATTCGAGGAGGCTTCATTTGCAATATATAAAATATTTCAGGACTTGCCCAAATGATTTGAAGTTACCACTCTTCTACACAAACCATACTATAACACAACTGTAATAGGAAACTTAATTGAAGAATGGCATTCCAATGTCTATTTACATAAACAGAACTCTCTACTTTAATATTTAAATGAAGTATTAGTACTTCAGGTTCTTGGCAAAAGTATTTCCAACCATAAAAAAGTGGAGATGGGCATTCTGAAGTTCTGTTGTAGCTGCTTACAAACTCAGATCAAGATTCTGAGTAGATATATTATTCCCAACTTCAAAAAAATGTTTAGTGGAGGCAAACCTCTTGAAATTGACTGTTTGTAGAGGCTTAAAAAACCCACAATAATTCAAAGGGACTTTCTTCTTTTTTGAGAGAGGTGGCCACTCACCATGATTATGTCCTCAATCACTAGAACTGTGGTGCAGGCAGAGTTCAGAGCAATCAATCAGGGGTGTGTGTAAAAGAATGGGTGCAGTGAACAACTCTGCAAAAACAGGTAGGAAGGATATGCATTTAGAGTGGAGGGGAAGGGAAAGCAGAGGGAACTAAAATGCTACTTACAGTGTCATCATTTTTGTAAGGATTCAGTCTATTGTAAACGGCTTCAATTATATTCCGCCTAAATTTTAAAAAATGCAGAAAGTTAATTTTTCTTCAGAGCATAAAGTTGTTTAATAACTCACAGCCAGGTGTTGATTAAAATGTCAAAGATAATTTTATACTTGGAAATTATTTTAGTTCTATTTCTAGCTGTCAATAAGTGAGCCTCACTTTAAGATACTTGAGGCCCAAAGTTAAGTAGAGGTAAATTTACTCTAAAATGTAATATGCCACCAACTTAATTAACAGAAGACTAAAAGTAATGAAAAAAAAAATCAGCCACTATGATCCATTTCTATTGGAACTGTTTAAGTGGTTTTAAGTTGGCAATGATGAAGCAGTTCTTAAGACATACTAATATATTCTGGTTAAAAGTTGACTGTTTTGAACTAGAAGTTAACTTCAACCTCTGTGGTAGTAAAGTAATTTACATATATTTTACATTTCAGTTTGTGCTTTTTGTAATGCCCCTTTAAAACAGTTTTATTAAAACTGAAGTGTACCCGGCCTGTGTGGCTCAGTGGTTGTGTATCAACCCATGAACCAGGAGGTCACGGTTTGATTCCCTATCAGGGCACATGCCCGGACTGTGGGCTCAAGTCCCAGTGGGGGGACATGCATGAGGCAGCCGATTGATGATTCTCTCTAACATGGATGTTTGTATCTCTCTCTTAAAAAAAAAAAAATCAATAAAAACATATCTTTGGGTGAGGATTAAAAAAAACAAACTGAAATGTAAAGTATGACATTTCCCTGACAAGTCTAGGAATTCGTTTTTGAATAATATTTCATAAAAAAAAAGTCTATAGTGGTATTTTAGCTTCCCTACTTCCAAAATCAATTTGAAAATTTTATAGACATTCATTTCACAGAAGGTCATATGGGAAAAAACGTTTCCTAAAAACAAAAGCTACAAACAGGAAGTTTTATAATGACTAAATGTGAAAGGATGATAAAAAAATATGGCTACACTTACAGAATACAGTGGAGAATCAATGAAATTAATCAATATATCCTTATAGGTCAATTATATAGATACCTGAGGTAAAAATGTTTAAAACCTTAAATTATAAAATGCCTTAAAGTCTCCACTTTAGTTTATAAAGATGTAAGCTTAATATTTAACATAGTAAGTCCAGCTCTGTGAGATAAAGTGCAAAGAGAAAAAGGCAAGAAATGTAACCTTACACCAGCCGTGGGCAAACTACGGCCCGCGGGCCGGATCCGGCCCCTTTGAAATGAATAAAACTAAAAAAAAAAAAAAAAGACCGTACCCTTTTATGTAATGATGTTTACTTTGAATTTATATTAGTTCACACAAACACTCCATCCATGCTTTTGTTCCGGCCCTCCGGTCCAGTTTAAGAACCCATTGTGGCCCTGAGTCAAAAAGTTTGCCCACCCCTGCCTTACACCAAAACCCAACCAACCAGCAATCAACAACTAAAAACACTGGGAAAGTCAGATGTAAAAAAATGGATCCGATGGAGGAGGAAAAAGATGCTAATCTCTGGGGTAAATTATCCAGGGCTTGACATGATCAAATATAACAATAGGAATAATAATGACACTTAGAATTTTGTAGTGCTATAGAATTTAATTTAAAAAATTCTTTCACTATATTATCTCAGTTATGCTATATAAGGAAATCCAAACCTCCACTAAGGACAGCTTTCAGTGTAATTAGTTAAAAACAATAACATTCTGATACCTATTCTAAACAAGAATCATATATCATTAATACTGGAAAACACTGAACCACAAATAAAATGTTCTGAGGATACAGATATTGCATCACTTTAGAAATTATGTACTAGTAAATATACATTTAATCAGCAAACACATAACATTTTCATGTACTGAGATCAAACATAAGAGTATGCAGAATGTAACTTACTTGCTTGCCAATTCACCTCCTGGTGGGAGGCTGGGGATGTTCTCACTTGCTAATGTGCGCATCACATGGACTAAGTCAGGGACGCCTTCCCCCTGCTTCTTTATGATTTCTGGGAATCAGAAGTACTTTTTTTGTAAGTGTTATCCAAATTTAATTTTAAAAAAACTGAAACAAAGATAACTTAGGTTTTTAAAGATGGCATTTACCATATCTGAGATTTTCTAAACTGGTGTAGGGGAAAAAAAATCAAGTTGACCTTTGAACATTTGTGACAAAGGGATGTACAAAATGACACAAAAGATATTTTCCATAATTAATTGCAAAGTGAAAATAAACAAGACAAAAATGTGAAAACAAAATTTCATGTTAAAATCAATGTATTGTATAATCAGAAATACGTGTGTACAAATGAGTATTCTTCTTAAGATGCGAACTAGTTACTTCTGAAATCAGCTCCTCTCTTTAGACTAGAAATATATTTCCTGAACTTTGCCCTGAAAATACACAGATTTTAAAAAAACATAAACAATTTCAAGATTTGAAAAAAAATTAACGTTTAAGTACAGAGGAATTTACTGATTATATATTAATGCAAATTACTTTTACATATAATTTTATATTTCAAAATGATTCCTAAATAGCATGTGCAGATTAGGTTATGTACTAACACATCATTCTATTTAATTTTTGTCTAAAGTATCTTTAAGCAATACAGAGATACATAATACCTTTTCCTTCCTTAGTTGATTATTTGAACAAAGCCTATAGAATGTAAAAGTCTAAATTTCATGACAAAATTTTTAAAAAGAAAAAAACTGATAAATCATACAACTGTATTTGAAATCAATAATTCAGTTATTAAATGTGTATAGTGATATGATCTGCAGTGTTGCCATGCAGGTGCATTCATACCACAGAATACCAACAATTATGTACACGCAACTTAAAGAACTCTCAAACTAATCACTTTAAGTATAAGTCTTTACTTGAAGTTTTAGAGTATTTAATTCTAAATGCAAGATCATGCCAAAGGTATTTCTGTAAGTTATATGTTCAAGTTTGTTTAATTTTTTGCTTTAGTAATGTTTATTATACTAAGATATTTTCTTTGTCACCACTGGGGCAAGAAAATTATCATTCTAGTTCTCAATTTGTAAATACCTTTAAAATAACAATGCATATAAAGATCTTTCATTCTTTGATCGAATCTCAAAATATTAATTCATCCGTAAAGCCACCTATTAAAAGACAGACAATACTACCCATGTTTCTTTAAATGGCTCAAACTATCCTTTTGGAATTAAGGCCAAATTTTACCATCTATTATATTTTGCCTTTAAAAAAGAACAGTCTTAAATCTGAACAAAAAGCAAGGATCTCAGATTTGGTTTGCCAAGTTCCTTTATTGTGTAATCTTTAACATCTAGTATATTTATTCTACATGGTTCTAATGCTGGAAATCTGCTGTACAAAAATAAAGGGATTTGATGTTTACCTAAACTGCACAATTTCACAATCTAAAGCTGTTATTACACTTAACATACAGTCTCTGCTAAGCCAATACAATTACTGGGTAGGTAACTAGACATAATAGAAATGAACACTGATGATAAATTCAATCAATGATGGTTTCAGGTCTAAAAAAATCATTACCTTGAGTCGTCTATACTTGATGTTATCTTACATCTCCTTTGTTAAAATATAAATTAGGATATTTTAATTGTGAAGAAAATTACAGGAAGACAAATTCTTAAAAAAATAATGTAAGACTTTAAAAACTGTTAATATCTCCTATTCCACAGGGGATAATACATGTAAATTATCTGACCATTAATACTACACTAGCCTTGTTTCTTTCTGCTTTAAAAAAAAATGAAAAGAAAGAACTTTAATAAGTATTCCTTAATTGTTCTTGGACTATACATTTTAATTAGAATTGTAAAAAGACTAAATGCCTTTTATTGAACAACACTTATGTATAGAAGATAGGTGTTTCACATACTCATATATAAACACATTCTGCTCTTCTATCCACTAAGTCTGAGAGATTCTAGCAGTTATCTCCAAATTAGCAACTTTAAAGCTTGGGCACTCAGTAGCAAAGATTTAAAAAATATGTACATACAAGTATAATCTTAAATTGACTTAGTAGGACCACAATCTTACGTGATATGGTTTAAATTATGAGCTCAATCTTTTCACAACCCAAGAGAGTCAAGTTTTAGATGGGCACAGATAATAGCAGGAGAGCTGAAAAGTCTCTGTTCTTTTCTGTGATGTGGACAGAGAAGCCAAAAGTATTCAAAACAAATAAAATGAGGTTTAGTAAGTCACAGCAATTTACTGAAGGCATGTATTTAAATAAATTTTTAAAAAAAGGTATTCGATGTCTATTTTAGAAGCTAAGTGCAGTACTTTTCACTTTTTAAGATATAATTTTTATAATACAAATAGTTATATCCTTTCTGTTTTTTAAATATAGTTTTAATTAATGTAATATTTATTCTCTAGTTGTAGTCTCATCAAATCTCAGTAAAGAATATCATATTCTTTAATCTCCAACTGAATGGTATAAGTGTAATAAAACTACAACATATCAAAAACATTGAGAATTAATGTAAACTGTTCAGGTGGCAATTCTTGTTCAATAATAAGCAATGTAAAACTCAATAGTGTACCACAAAATTATATATCTACAGCAATTATTTAGAATTGCATCAAAATTAAGAGTGCACATTGAAAAGTAGCAATTTATTTCTAAAATTTGATCCCATTTCATAGTAAATGAAACTACTTATTGTTTCTTTAAATCGATAAGAAAACATATATGCCCAAGTTACTTTAAAGTGCCAATAAATTAAATATCAACTTATCCCAATACATATTTTTCTTATGGCTTCATACTTTTTCACTAACCAGCAGTTTAAACCAATGTGATATGACTTGGTATCACTAAATATTTTATTTTACTGTATTATATATAAATAACTTACATTTAAATTATTCATTTAAAATATAAAAATTCTATGACCCTTCGTGAGGAAACAAACTCATTGAATAGTATGTCCAATGAATGAAATATTAAACAGTAACATACACACAGTACTAATATATCACTATCAAGTGGAGAACTATAAAAACAGCAGCTATAGATAGTACTGCAAATCAAAACCAATCATGATTTTAATATCAGACTGATTATAACTGATATCAAACAGTAAAAAGGGAGAAAACAAAATTAAAGTGCAGATTGATTTTAATAATGCAGGCACAGCAGGATATAATAGTGTGTAGGTCAATGCTTACATGCTATTAGAGGTCTTTAACGTGCAAATTAATGACATTAGGAGCCCAAAATGCATTTTAATGCTATTATAGGCATGCCAAGTTTTTCCGCTTAAAGAAACTGCATAATTTACATGCTTATGGCATATATGCAGTAAACTGGAATTCTCTGAGGAGATTTAATATTTATATCAAATAGTAATTGCATTAAAGATCATTTAATTTTTTTCAAGGATCTAAAGGCATTACATTCGAGAGTTACAAACATCTTTCTAATCATCTCAAAATAATTTGCAGAATTCTGACAAATATACTCCTAGAATTCCAAACTTATTTCTTGATTTTATTCAGCATTTATATTTCTGCTAGGTAGAAACCTAGTATGTCTTCTATTCAGGTCTATGTTGTCCAGGTGTGGCAGTTTATGACTTTGGCAAGAAAGTCTTAAAAGAGTTTAAAATAAAAATTTTAAAGTGGTGGCACATGGAAGTTGTTAACAACCATGCTGTGATCTTCAAGTTATTAAAAAACAAAAATAAAAAAACAAAACTCTTAAAGATCTCAAATTCATATACACGGCTTTACAAAGATGGTAATCAAATTATCACCATCATAAATAATGTGTTTATAAATAAATAAACCACAAATTACTTTCCTGGCATAAAATCACTCAAACCAGTGAATTCATCAAGAATTTTAAAGCATACAAACACTTGAGCCTTTTAAAACAAAAGTATCCTTAAGAGAATGTACAGGACCACACCAGTTGTTATTTCTACTGCTAACTGTGATAAAAACAATCACAAACATCTAAACAGCTACTACAGAAATGCTCTTTCCCTCTTCTGTACACTAAACACTAGATGTCAAAGGCATGTAAAGATATAAAAGCTAAAATGTTAAAGTTTGATTGTGTTGAGGTTTTCTTTAATAAAGAAACTTATTTTTTGTTAAATGATCCACCTTCTACTCTGCTTTCCAGGTACTTGTCCAACTCTGCCTCCTTCTTCACTGCTTCTGGCAATACTTTGGGTGCATTTGGGAAACAGATCAATATCACACTCATGTTGTCTCGACTTCCCTGGGAAGAAAAAAATTTGAGAAAATATTTTGGTTTTCTTTTTGCTCTTGGAAGCCTTGAGAACCTTTACAGCCATGCCAATGATAAATATAATTGTTTCAGTGAAAATATATAGTTTTTTCTATATATTTTCTATAATTTTCTAAAGAAAAATTATAGAAAATATATTTTCTATAATTTTCTAAAAAAATTTATGAATATGTGGAAGGTACACCCCTCCTAACACATATTGTACATATAGTACACAGTATAACCAACACTATAAAAAAACAGGACTGAAACACTACAAGTTAAATTCTACTGCAACAATTTTTTAAAATTCTATAAAACAAAAATATTTCTGAACATTTGTTGGTGGCCTACTTAACTTAAAGTGATATGATATCTAAAGACAAGTACACATATACACAGACATTCATTTAATTCAAGAAAATAGAAAATTCCAGTGGTGTTTTTTAAACTATATGACCTGTAGTTACATGTATACTTGACAAACTTCCATTTAGAATAAATTATAAGGAATTGTGGGGCTAATTTACTTTAGATTTATATAAAATAAATCAATTAGAAGCAAAATTACATATATCAAGTTTATAAACCAGCTTTTAACTTTCAAACTTCAAAAAAATTGGCTTTTTGAAAGCACATTCATTTTTAAAAACACCTAGGTATTCAAAATACTATAATTAAAATACTTGAATCAATGTGGAGTGCCCACACTTCCCCTTCCTATTAGTAATTGGAATTAACTTTTTACATTTTAAATATTTAATCTCACTATATGGGAAAACCGACCTTGTATCATTAGTTTAAGCAAACAATACAAAGATTTAATAATAAAAGATCTTGGGGAATTTAAGTGTGGCAAATGATAAGGTATTGAATAATCCTATATAATTAAAGGCTAATATGTAAATTGTCCCCTCGACCAGGAGTTCAACCAGGAGTTCGACCAGGGGGTGGAGTTAGCCGGCCAACTGCCCTGCAACCCTTCCTCTGGGCCGGCCTGGCCTGATTGACCCTGATCAGGGCAGGCCAGCCGGACCCCACCTGTGCAAGAATTCGTGCATTGGGCCTCTAGTTTTTTATAATAGCTTATTTTTAAAGAGAGAGGAAGGGAATAGAGAGAAACATCAACATGAGAGCACAACATCAATCAGCTGCCTCCTGTATGCCCCCTACCCAGGATTGATCCCACAACCTGAGCATGTGCCCTGACCAGGAATCAAACCAGCAACCCTTGGTGCATGAGATGATGTCCAAGCAACTAAGCTACAATGGCCAGGGCTGAATAATTTTTAAAATAGAGTAGAATGCAGAAGAGAAAAAGTGGAATCTGAACCATATTTACTAATATCTGAAGCTGACAATTCTCTTAAGAAAACAGCTTTTAATTTAGCAAAAAAGCATTTAATTCTCAAGTGCTACAGAATAAACCCAACAAATAGATGCTATTTTTATGCATACTAAAAGGGACAAAGAACACATGCATCATTGTTTGATTCTCCTCAAATTAAAAAATTAATAGTGTACACTACTAAGTTGTGGCTCTATTGAATTTTTAACTTAAGTGCTGAATGTTACATAAACTTGATTCATGTTGGATGATACAAAAAAACTGATCTCTAAGTACAATCAGATTTTAATTAAGTTTAAGTAGAGCTGGCAGTGTGCATATAAAACTAGAGTATTGCCCTGGCACATGTGTTCCATGGTTAGAATGGTGGCGTGCACACCAAAGGCTCATGAGTTTGATTCCCAGTCAAGAACACGTACCTCAGCTTTGGATTCAGTCCCCGTCCCTGACCAGAGTGCGTGCGGGAGGCAACCAGTCAACGTGCCTCTCTCACATCCTCTCTCACATCAATGTTTCTCTGTCACTCCACCCCCTACTTTCTTTGAAAAGCAATGGAAAAAATATCCTCAGGTGAGAAAAACAAAAAATTAAAATTAAAAAATTTAAAACTATAAAGAGTATTATGTTGACTTTCTATTTCTGTATGTTAAAAGAAAATCAAATACATATAGCCTCAGAAGAGTTGTACATAATCAATATTTGCTTAAAACAATCAAAGAATTAGTCAAGGAGCATTACTGACAAGAGAGAACAGTGTGGTAGAAAGAACACTAAACCTAAGTCAAGTCTTAGATTCTAGCCTTAGTGCTACCATAGAAGTAAATTGTATAACCCTCTAGAAGTCATTTTTAACTTCTCTAAGATAGGGAACAGCATGTACTCAGTACACACTATTTGGTAAACTCAGCACTTCATATGTGTACATTAGTTCATTAATTTAGTTACTTAATAATCCCAAGTTAGATATTATTATTTTCATTCAAAAGCTGAGAGGTTGATACTTTGTTCAGTACCCTAGAGTACAAAAGTAACAGAAGTAAGTAAGCCTTGATTTTAGGTGTGTATGCCTAAGTCACAGAGCCTTCTCTGGCTTCAGCTTCCTCTGTAAAATAAAGGTGTTGAGCTGGGTCATCTACACACATGAACCCATTTGATCATGCCAACAACCCCATGAGAAAGTGTATTAATATTCCTTACCCTTTTTTTCAATTAAAGAAACTGATTTTCTAGATAAACAGCTTACCCAAAGTCATACACATTCTCATACCAATTTCTTCTGACTCTATGTCCAAGACTATTTCTATTACATCACACCAACTGATAGCTCAGTTCTCTTTGTTGATGCTACAGATTCATTAGACTATAGTCTCAAAGCAATAAATATACTGAGATATCCCAAGGTAAAAATAAAACATTAAAATTCTAAAATACTTTTCATTTACAGATACTGAGGCCTAACCTTTTGCTATCCTCCTTTTTAAAACATGCATTTTTTATACAATCATTTTATCTTTGACAATGTTATACAATATTAAAAAGCTCAAGTAGTCATGGTTACTAAAAGACTAAACATTCAGATTATAACTTGTATATTTGGTAACAGGGTTGTTTATTTATAAAAAGTGTTCCTATAGTTTCATAGTGAAGAGTATCCTGTAATTATGGCAAAATCTTATTTCTGAGAACTACCAGGTTCTAAGATGATTAAATACTAGAGTAGTAATTAAGATGGCATAAAATCATTTTATCTTAAAAAAAAAAAAAGTCTAGCTACCTTATACAAACACGTGTCGACTACTTCATTGCAAACTTTCTCAAGGTCATCAGTGACTTCAAGTCTGGATCTTACAAAATCACAGAGCTCTTCATTTCCCATAACATCCCAAATACCATCACATGCAAGGATAATGAACTGATCATCTTCTTCAGATCTTTCAATATCATGGACTTCAGGCTCTGGTGAGACAAGCTGCTCTGTAGGACCTTTTCCATGGACACATTTGTAATCAAAGTCCCCAAGTGCCCTCGATACAGCCAGAGAGCCATTCACACGCTGAATCATTACAGAGCCACCTGCATTCTGAATCCGTTCTTTTTCCAGCGGATTATTTGGTTTGTGATCTTGTGTGAAGAAATAAACTTTTCTGTTCCTACAAAGTAAACCTCTCGAGTCTCCACAGTTAATGAAGTAAGTATGGTGAGGAGAAATTAAGACACCCACAGCTGTTGACCCACTTCTATCTGCACCATGTTTCTTCTCTGACATAACTCTCATGTGTTCATCAATCTCCAGAAAACCTGTTCTGATTCCATTCTTTACATTTTCAACAGAAGGTGCTCCTGCAGACCCTTTAAAATCCTGGTTATTGGTGATGTGATCTAACAAATGCTCACAGCAGTATTTGGCAACCTGAGAACCAGCATGCCCATCATACACAGCAAAGAATGACCATGTTTCAAGTCCGCTTGGCAAACCAATCACAGCTGTATGTGCATCCTCCATTTCAACTCGCCAGCCTTGCATGCTGCTTAGCCCATATCGCAACCCATTACCCTGCCCCTGGGCATTATGTTTTTCCATCTTTGGCTTGTCTAAAAATGCTCCCATTATGTCTTGATCCTTTAGGTCTGCAAAGGAAGAGAAACAAGAAAATTAATAACTATTTTGTAAACAAAATACATATCCAACAACCTTTTAAAAGTGAAGGAGATACAAAAAAAACTTTCAATAAGAATTTACAACTCTTGTGATTAGCAGACACTCACTGTATTGCTTACTTGGAACCTGGATATTAAGAAGGAAGAATTGGAGGAAAGACTGATCAGGAACAGCTAAGAATGGACAACAAGCAGAAAGAACTAAAGCATCAGGATAAAAATGGAGGATCAAACACTCTTTTTAAGGCATAACCACTTGAGGAAGAAAGACTTGGCAGAAGCCATTAACTTATATAAAGTAGGCTTCACGTTTGGGGTTGCATTAAACATGTGAATCTATCAGGGAATCTCAGAACTAACTTGTATGTGTATATATTAAGAAAAGCCAAGTTAATTCACAGGACATACGAAAGGCTTACTAAATCAAAAATCTTAATGAAACATTAAAACTTTTCAAAGTTTGATTCCAAATCACCTAGTTTTATTCCTACTCCATCAAACCTATGAAAAAGTAAAAAGTGATCTACTCACAAAGGTCCAAATCTGCACCCTTTGCTTTAAGCCTCTGCTCATGTCAGTCCCTTGCCTTTCCTCCCTACTTATAAAAAAAGCATACCCCTCCTTTAAAGTTTACTTAAATTCTACCTTTTCTATAGGTTTTTCAGTCTTTGATACAGTCAGTAAGTTATTAAATTATCGTTAAGTGGTCCAGCTTCAAATTTCAAGTTGCAAAATAATTATACATACATGTAACAAAGCTTACATATTAACAAATCTACTGTAATGTATTCTATTAATCTAGTGCTAATAACAAGTATCACTATTATTATACTCTACTAAAGGCCTGGTGCATGGATTTGTGCACCAGTGGGGTCCCTTGGCCTGGCCTGCGCCCTCTCACAATCCGGGACCCCTGGGGGATGTTGGATAGCTGGTTTCGGCCCAATCTCCGCAGGCCCAATTCAGACAGAAGGGAGCCCAATCCCCGCAGGCCTGATCCAGACAGGAGGGAGCCCGATCCCCACAGGCCCGATCCAGACAGGAGGGAGCCCAATCCCTGCAGGCCCAATCCAGAAAGGAGGGAGCCTGATCCTGTGCATTAAGCGTCTGTCCCCTGGTCATCAGTGTGCGTCATAGTGACTGGTCGACTGGTCGTTCGGTAGCTTAGGCTTTTGTATATATAGATGGTCATTAGGTATAAATTGTAAAGGAGATGAAAGGGACTACAGACAGCACTGTGGACAAGCCTGAAAGTTTACCTAATCTAATGCTTAGCAATAATAAAAAACTAAAACTCCTGGTGTGAAAGGAGCCCACACAAGGCAGGGAGACAGTTGGTCAGGATTTAGATTGGCTTTTACTTGAGTAATAGTCTAAGAATGTAGAGACTTGGGGTCCAAGTCATCAAATGAGTCACAGCTGAACACAAAGCAATCTGAAAAAAAAGATAGAATGAGATTTGATGGAAGTGAAGGGGAGATGGGTAGTAGGGAGTAGGAATGGGAAAAATTACCTAGGTAAATCAGGATACAGTTATGAGACTAGGGGATTGATGAAGTTGGTGATGCTAAACTCTGAGAAGAAGGTAGGAGAGAAAGGGAAAGAAGAAAAATGAAAGAAACAGTTTACCAGCAACCTCTCCCTGTTCCTTTTCCTACTAGGGTCAAACAAATACACTGGTAGAGAAGTCTGGTTGACTGGTACTATAAAATAATCTCCTGCCTACTCCTCTGCCCCTGTTGTAATTCCACTAATGGAAGGTAAATAATGAAAACTAATCACCATTCATTTCTTACGTTGGTATTCATCAGAGTACTGTTCTGACACAAAGTTGATACACAGTACTTTGGTAAATGTAGGGTGAGTGTTTTGACTGAACAAAAATTAACATGATGACACCTTAACGGCCCTAGCTGGTTTTGCTCAGTGGATAGAGCGTCGGCCTGCGAACTGAAGGGTCCCAGGTTCGATTCCGGTCAAGGGCACATGCCTGGGTTGTGGGCTCGATCCCCAGTGGGGGACTTGCAGGAGGCAGCCAATCTATGATTCTCTCTGATCATGGATGTTTCTATCTCTCTCTCCCTCTTCCTTCCTCTCTGAAATCAATAAAAATATATTAAAAAAAAATAAGAATTCTAAAACGTCGTCTCAGTGTATAAGCATTATCTTATTCATTTTCCTCAAAAACCCTATAAAGTATCCTTTATAATGAAGAGGTAATATGCAAATTGACCATCACACCCTCACAATATGGCTGCCTACGACCAGGTCGTCAGGGAGGTTAGTGAGGGACGACCAAATGACTGAACAGCAGGCTGCGTGGGGCGACCAGGCCGGCAAGGGGGGGGGCAGTTGGG
>NW_005366214.1:4027343-4037051 GCF_000412655.1 Myotis brandtii
GCAACCAGGCTGGCAGGGGGGTTAGTGAGGGACAACCAAACAACTGAACAGCAGGCTGCGAGGGGAGACTAGGCTGGCAGGGGGGGCAGTTGGGAATGACCTGGCTGGCACGGGGGGCTGTTAGGGGTGATCAGGCCAGCACGCAGAGGCAATGAGGGGCGATCAGGAGGTATTATATTAAAGAGGCTTGATGACCACTAATCTAGCATTCCTTATCTGTGCAATGAGCATATTAATACCTCTGAATATTGCCGCAAGACTTAAATGAGGTTATGAGTGCAAAGTAGCCATATAGAATCTGACAAAAATGATGCACTCAGCAAATGGAAACTAATTATTATTACACTAGAGGCCCAGTGCACGGATTTGTGTACCAGTGGGGTCCCTTGGTGTGACCTGCAGGGATCGGGCTGAAACTGCCACTTGGTAGGCTTGCTGCCGCTCTGCTGCGGTCTCCAGGCTGCGGCGACCAGTCATGAGCCCTGCGTCTGGCGCCCGCCGGTCAGCTGAGTGGTACTCCTACTGTGGGAGCACACTGACCACCAGGGGGCAGCTCCTATGTTGAGCATCTGCCCTCTGGTGGTTAGTGCACATCATAGCGACCCATCGACCGGTCATTTGGTTGCTTAGACTTTTATATATATAGAAGACAGATTCCTACATACGTAGCCACATCTAGATTCTAATTATCACCTAACAGGATCCTGTCTTTTTTATAGAAAAGTCCAGAAATTATTTTCCAGATAGAGATATGAAACTACCAAATAAACAATTCTTTTAAGATAAATAGGGTATACTTCCTAAAACCAAAACCCAAATTTTTGAAATACAAATATTAGAAATGTAAAATTTTAGGTCCAGCTCAATAGCAAATGTATAATATAGTCATGGCAAATTAATTTTGTGGTTAAACTTTAATATACTGAAAATAGGCAATTCATAAATCCTACCTCCTGGGGTTCTGAGTAATTTATAGAATCCTGGTGAAGGAGCCAACTATAGCTACATACATATAGCAGATTATGTAAATATAATTCTTACCAAAAGTTATTTACTTACAAATACTATGTTTACATAGTCATCTTCCATAAGTGAACTACTAAAGAATATTTTATTTAGTCAAATTATTAAATTGGCATATATTTACAAGTAATAGACCCCAAGGGGGATTCAATTTACCCATGAAAGTTTAAATAAGTTTCTGAGAGAAATTTTAGTTCTCATCAAGTCTTAAATCTACTCTGAGCACATACTGGGTCTCATTACAACACTACCATTATCAGTTGATCTGGACGTTTCAAAACAAACTACTATAACAAGCATAAGACTGAATTCATCAACGATATAACCAGAAAATTTAATGAACATTTTGGTCTTTTAAAACCAAACTAATTCCCAAATTGAAAAATTGTAAGGCTGGGCCAGAAAATCACTCATTGCCTGGCCTGTGTGGCTCGGTAGGAGTGTCGTTCCTTGCACCTGAAGGTCACAGGTTTGATTCCCAGTCAGGGCACATACTAGGCTGAAGGGCATATACAGGAGGCAAAGGATCACTGTTTCTCTCTCACATCTATGTTTCTCTCTCTTTCACTCTCCCTTCCTCTCTCTCTAAAAAATCAATAAACATCCCCGGGCGAGGATAAAAAAATAAAGTGAAAATCGGTAAATTAAATATCCAACTCAAGAAGTGAAGAGTACAATCAATCATATACACACAAAACTTAAGGAAAGCTGAAGGAGTGTATTATGAAAAATTAAGGTAAATATGATAAGTTATATGAGAGACAAATGAGTAAAAGAGGTAAATCACTAGTTAGCCTTATTGAGAAAATTATTAAAATCTGAAACTAAACAGGCTATACTTACCTCACAGAGAGAAAGGTGTTTTATTTCTTGCTTTACATTTTATAAAACACACTGTACAATTCTTTGCTAATAAATTTGAAAATATGAAGGACACTGACAATGTTCTTTGAAAAATAATTACCAAACTTTTTCAAGAACTGACAGCATATAAAGACCTGGAACTCTCAAATGAAATTAGAAAGTTATCAAAGAACTAACCCTCAAAAAAAGTTCCAGAACAAAAAGACTGAGAATGGTTATTCCAGGTTAAAGAAAACCAAAAGATATTACATCAAAGTGTAATGTGTGATTGTGCACTGGCTTATATATATTTGTGTGTGTGTGTGTGTGTGTGTGTGTGTGAAGAGAATTTGCATGTGCATACACAGAGAGGAGAAAAATTTATAAAACAATGCGGCTAATGCTAACAGTGGTTGGTCATTTACATATATCTGGAAGTTCATTGTACTCTTTTCAAATTTTCTGTAAGTTTACAAAGAAGAAAACTTCCTATTTTTCACAAACCTACCATAATACTGATATAAAAACTGACAAAGATAGCACTAAAAAAACCCTATAATCTAAATACACTCATTAATTCAGGTGCAAATAACCCTAAGTAAAACATAAGCATTTTTTACAAATCACCAAGTACGATACATTTCAGGAATTTAACCCCGAGCCAATCTATTAATGTCATTTTTTAAAAAGTTCGAAGTAGAAAAAAATCACATCATCTCTTTGTATGCTAAAAGGGATCTGATAAAATTCATTCCATAATATGATAACACATATTTCAAGCCAAACAGGGAGCACAGTGATTAGAACAATTTCCAGAAAACAAGGATACATGCTCTTATCCCTATTATTTAACAATGTCTAGAAATAGTGATCAAAGTATTATTTACAGATAATGAATATATGATGGCAAACTCAAAATCTAAAACATTATTAGGAATAAAGAAAGTTCAATAAGATTAGAAATAATAATTGCTTAGAAAAAACAAATATATCTAAATTAACAATTAACAAGAAATGATTCAAGATCTTTAAGAGAGCCTCAGGATAAAGACACTACTTTTTCTTAGATAGTAAAAGTCAATATTGTAAAGATGTTTATTTTCCCCTTATTAATCAGAAATTCAATATAATCACAACTGGGCCTTTACAATTTTTCTTTTAAAAATGTATTCTTATTGATTTCAGAGAGGAAGGGAGAGGGAGAGATTGAAACATCAATGATGAGAGAGAATCATTGATGGGCTGCCTCCTGCATGTCCCCTTATTAGGATCGGGCCCGCAACCTGGGCATGTGCCCTTGACCGGAATTGAACCCAGGACCCTTCAGGCCACAGGCTGACGCTCTATCCAGAGCCAAACCAGCTATGGCACAACTGGGTCTTTTTGTTCCCAGACCTTGATTCCAAAATTCATATGAAAGAATAAATGTTTGAGAATAGCCAAAAGAGTCTTAAAAACATGAGAATTTACCATACCTAATATTAAAACAATTTAAGAGGGAATTGATCAGTGGAATAGAATTTACAGTCCAGAAAGACAGCTATGAAAACAAAAATTCAATAAATAGTATTAGAACAGCTGTCATATCCTCTTGCCCTCCTGTGGAGTAGCTGAATTCCTATCACACATCTTAAAATAAATACCAGATAATTAAAGATTTAAGTTTGAAACACTAATAATAAAATGATGCAACTACATGTAGGCAAATGTTTCTATAATCTTATGATAGAAAAGGATTTTATTTAAATATAAGTATGACATCAATAGCAAAAAGGGAAAGACTGACTGCAAAGGAATAAAATGTGACTCCAGAGAATAAAATCTCTACACTATAAAGCTCAGAAACTTGAATGGCAAATATTTTTAAATAAGTATTTGCAGTGTATGTAATCAAATTAATATTCCTAATAGACAAAAGGCTCCTATAAGACAACAAAATGAACAATTTAAAGGAAAAGAAATGGACAAAGAACATGAACAAACAATTCAAATGGCCAATAAATATATGGACCACCAATTTCATTAGCCATTAAACACAAATTTGTTTTTACATATTACTTTATCAAGAGTAAAAACTTACAATGCCTACTAATGGCAAAGAAGCAAATATATATCCTTTTCGTACGTAGGAGAGCAAACTGGTACTTTTCTGAAGGATATGTATGATATACATTAATTTTAAATGTTGACTTTCATACAAATATTATGTATTTACATTTTGAAGTGCTTCTCTGTTTCAAATGTATTTTTAAAGTATTTTAACTATAACACAGAACATTAAGAGACCAAGTCACCTTTGCTAAAGATAAAGTCTTAAGATACAAAGTACTTTGTGAAGCTGAAACTGTGAAACTTGGGCTCAAGTAACAGCGACAGAGAGAAGTCCACATCCTACAGGGCCTAACAACATCCCTGTACAAGGCTGGGATAGACCCCAGGCTCACTGAAGTTACTAGTATGTGCTTAGTGAACAGAAGTATAAAGAGATAAAAGCCTAATCATTTTTTAAAAATTCAATTTATTGGGGTAACACTGGTTGGCAAAACCATATAGGTTTCAAGTGTACAACCCAACAAAATATCTGCAACTGCATCGTGCACCCATCACCCCAAGCAAAGTCTCTTTTCATCCCCACTCCCCAGCCCCTTTGCCCTCTTCCACCTATCCCCCCACATTCCCACTTTCCCTCTGGCTTATCACCATGCTATTTGTCTGAGTCTGTGTGTGTGTGTGTGTGTGTGTATAGTGTGTGTGTATATATATATTTTTGGCTAATCCCTTCACCTTCTTTCATCCAGACCCCTCCTCCTCCCTGATAGCTGTCAGTCTGTTCCATATATCCATGACTCTGTTTCTATTTTGTCCGTCAGTTTATTAGATTCCACATACAAGTGAGATCATACGATATTTGTCTTTCTCTGACTGTCTGAGATAAGCCTAATCTTGATGTTATCAAGAATGAGGGGAACCACGTGTTTAACGTAAGACATGGTTCAAACTGGGCACCCCAGGGACAACATGTAGGCACATGCAAAAACATTAAATACGAAGGGCGAAAAGAAAGAAAATAGCCCAGTTGCGTGGCCAGTTGATTGAACATTGTTCCATGCACCAGGAGCCTGCCAGTTTGATTCCTGGTCAGGGCACATGCCGAGGTTGTGGGCTTGATCCCCGGGATGGGGTGTGTGGGAGGCAGCTGATCAATGTTTCTCTCTCCCTTCTTTCTCTAAAATCAATAAAACACCTTTTTTAAAGCAAGAAAACAAAACTAATTTCTATTTAACACGAGACTGCAAAACCAAATTCCAACATACCAGTATGTGAGGAAAATGAAACTAAGACGGACAGCCAAAAAACCCCAATAATTGTAGAAAGTCAATCTAGAAGAAAAAATAGCACTGGCCAGGTGACTCAGTTGGTTGGGAGGGTTATTCCATAAACCAAAAAGTTGCAGGTTCCATTCCCCATCAGGGCAAATACTTAGGTTCCTGGTTTGGTCCCCAGTCAGGGCGTGTACAAGATGTTTCTCTCTCATATCAATGTTTCTCTCTCTCTTTCTCTCTCTCTCTCTCCTCTCTCAACATATCCAAGGTTGAGGATTAAAAAAAATAATAGAAAGAATAATAATTTGTGAGTAACTTAAAATAAGTATGTTTAGGAGCCTCCTAAAGTTAATAAGAACAGTAGACATGAAGGAAAATTTTTTAAAATTCAAAAATCAAACCAGAATACGTAGCTTTTAAAGAGAGAAACAGAGAGACAGAAAGAGAGAGAATGTGAACAGGAGAAAAACACAGAAACAATTCAAGGTGTAAATTAGTAAATTGGAAAATAATGCTTAGGAAATGCCTAGAACACAACACAGAGATTAAGAATAAATACTGGAAAAGCAATATTCAAAGATATGAAAGCTAAGGAATTTTCTAGACATGAAGAAAGAGGAGTTTTCAGATCGACAATGTATTTCAAAGAGTACCCACAGATAATACAGCATACACACACCAAGGCATATCATAGGAATGTGTTCAGAACATCAAGAATGCTAAAACAAACAACAAATACTAACATTTATATCACACTTAAAGTATGTAGGGCTCTGTCCTAAGTGCTTTACATATATTAATGTAATCATCGCTACAACCATCCCCCCCCCATGATTCAGATATTATTTCATTATCTCTGTTTAGACTTGCCCAAGTTTTCACAATAAGCAGTGGTAACAAGATACAGAATAGGAATTTTTTATATATATAAAGGTATAACAATTATATAGAGACCAGCCCTCTCAGAGATCAACTCTGCCAATTTTCATAATATGTACAATGAAATAATATCCTGAGGGTGCTAATAGGAAGGGGATAAACCTATTAACCAAGAATTCTTTATTTGTTTTAAAAAATATATTGTGCAAAATACACTTTCAGACAAAAACTAGCTATATTCTGTTATTATGATTACTAAAGGATATATTTTAGCAAGTAGAAAAGTAAACCCAGGAGTGTGATACAAGGAACAGTAAATACCTTAGAAACTGGTAAAATATACTAGCTGATTAAATTAGGTATTAACTATTTTTTTTTTTTTTAGAAAATCACTTTTATGCTACAAAAAGGGGAAATAGGGCAATTCCAAAATGGCTGTGGAGTATTAGTAAGTGGAAGTTAACATTGACACTCTCCCAGGATCAAACTGGAAATACAACTAAAATACAGAAAAACCTCCCTGAAATATCAACTGAAAACTAGCTGGAGAGAACCCTAATAACCGAGGATGGAAAGTAGAAACCATATAGAGATTGGTAGGAAGTGTAGAGGCACAAAAGGGCTGGCCTGGCTCCCAAAGACAGCATCTGAAGCTCCGGAGAGCTTTCCCAGCTGTGGAGGGTTCCCACTGAAAACTCTGGGGTCTAAACCCCAAGCTGGGCTTCCCAGCCTAGAGCACCAGAACTGAGAAAGGTACCCACATAACACCTGACTGTGAAAAGCAGCAGGGTTGCTGTCTGCCAGTGAGAGACAGCTGCAAATGCAGGCATCCTCTTAAAGGGCTAACACACAAAACTTTGTGTGCAGCCACTCACCTTGGGCTCCAACAGAGGGAGGACAGAGTGGACTGGAGCAGTATGAAGAAGAGTCCAGGGTTAAGAGCACTGGGGTTGGAGCTCAGAGGGCAGACACCCTGGTTTCCTGTGCTGAGTCATCCCCTCATGCTGCAGAGAACATCTTTTCTCCAGCAGAACTTTGCTATCCAAGTGGATTTTGCCAAGAGCAAAGGCAGTTGCTCCACCCTGTTGGAAGACCTCTCGCCCGACTGTGTGGTTGACAGCCTGAAGCTAATCAAGTCTGAGTGTCAATTGGACTGCAGGCAAAGGCAGATCTATGGAGGATTTGAGTCTTTGCCTGATCTCTTTCTGGGCCCAGGACTAGGAAAAGCAGACCCTGGTGCACATCTTGTTCCTTTCCAAAGGCACCCAGCCCCAGAAGAGGGAGCTACAACCTGTGGATTGCTGATAGCTCCAAACAGGGTACTCAGGCCAATCACAAACAGCATCTGGCAGAGTTCTGCACTAGAGATTGGGAGTCGTAGAAGAACTACCTAATGCACAGACACAAACCAAAAGAGGCAGCAAAATTGGGGAGACAAAAAAAAAAAGCCCAAAATGAACAAGAAAATTCTCCAGAAGAAGAGATAAATGAAATGGAGATAAGAAATTTATCAGGTATGGAGTTCAGAATAATGATGGCAAAGATACTCAACAGCCTGAGTAAAGATATAGTAACTATGAAAAAAGACCAGTTGTGAATAAAGAATGACAAAGCACTAATAAAGAACACAGTGGAAGGAATACACAACAAATTAGGGGAAGCCAAAGATCGGATCAGTGAATTAGAAGACGGCAGAAAAAAATCACTCAGAGAACCAAAAAACAGGAGGACAGCTTAAGGGAGACAACATGAAACGGAACAACACTCGCATAATAGGAGTGTCAGAAGGGGAAGAAAGTGAGCGAAGGATAGAGAAAGTATCTGAAGAAATCATGGCAGAAAGTTCCCCTAAACTGGTGAAGGAAAAAGTCACACAAGTTCAGGAGGCACAGAGAGTCCCAAGCAAGAAGAACCCAAACAGGCCCACACTCAGACACATCATAATTAAAATGCCAAAAATTGCCCTAGCTGGTTTGGCTCAGTGGATAGAGCGTTGGTCTGCGACCGAAGGGTCCGGGGTTCGATTCTGGTCAAGGGCATGTACCTTGGTTGCGGGCGCATCCCCAGTAGGGGGTGTGCAGGAGGCAGCTGATCGATGTTTTTCTCTCATCGATGTTTCTAACTCTCCCTCTCCATTCCTCTCTGTAAAAAATCAGTAAAATATATTAAAAAAAAAAACAAACCAAAATAAATAAATAAATAAAGTAACGAATTAAAACTTCCCACAAATGCTCTTTAAAAAAAAATAAATGCCAAAACTTAAAGACAAAGAGAAAATCTTAAAGGCAGTGAGAGAAAAGCAATTTGTTACTTACAAAGGAGATCCCATAAGGCTGTCAGCTGATTTATCATCAGAAACTCTATAGGCCAGAAGGGAATGGCATGAAGTATTCAAGGTAATGAAAAGCAAGGATCTGAAACCAAGATTACTATATCCGGCAAAGCTATCATTCAAAAGAGATGGTGAAATAATGAGTTTCCCAGACCAAAAAAAAAAAAAAAAGAGCCTAAATGAGTTTATCAATACCAAATAAGCACTGCAAGAAATGCTAAAGGGACTGCTATAATGAGAAGAAACAGAAACATAGGCATAAAGAAATAAAATGACAATAAATAAGTACCTATCAAAAATAACCTTAAATATAAATGGATTAAATCCTCCAATCAAAAGACATAGTGTAGCTGAATGGAACCAAACCATGACCCAATTATATACTGTCTACAAGAGACCCACCTCAGAATAAAAGATGCTCAAAGGATGAGAGTGAAGGGATGGAAAATTTTTTTTCCATGAAAATAGAAACAAAACAAAAAAAGGTAGGGTAGCAATACTCATATCTGACAAAATAGACTGACAAGACAAAATAAAGATCACTACATAATACTAAAGAGATCTATCTAACAAGAGGATTATAACACTGGTAAACATATATGAACCCAATATAGGAGCACCTAAATATATGAAAAAAACTTCTAGAGGACTTAAGGGAGAAATAGCAAGATAGTCATAGTAGGAGACTGTAACAACCCACTGACTTTCACTGGACAGATCTTCCAAACAAAAAATTAATAAGGAAACTCAGACTCTATAGGACACACTGGATCAAATGGATTTAATTGACATTTATAGAACATTTCACCCCAAAGCTGCAGAATATACATTCTCCTCAAGTGTACCTGGGTCATTCACAAAGACAGATCATATGTTAGGACACAAAACAAGTCTCTACAAATTCAAGAAGATTGAAATCATATCAAGCATCTTCTTAGATCACAGTGGAATGAAATTAGAAATCGACCCTCCCCTTCCCCTTCTCAATGGCACCCTCCCCCTTCTCTGTGGTACCTCTCCTCCCCCGTCCTCCGTGGCATCCTTTGAAGCCCAGCTCCAATGCCAGCTCCTCCCAATGCCCCGCCAGCTGTCATCACTGTCTCCCTGCGTCTCCATAACGCACGTTATACGTTTATTTATTTATTTTTACATATAATGAGGTCATGTTTATTTTTTTTATTAATTAAATCTTTATTGTTCAGATTATTACATTGGTTCCTCTTTTTTCCCACCATAACTCCCCTCCACCCAGTTCCCACCCCACCCTCCGCCCTCACTCCCCACCCACTGTCCTCATCCATAGGTGCA
>NW_005366214.1:4038518-4042063 GCF_000412655.1 Myotis brandtii
GACCGATGCCAGACAGTCCCGCTTCTCCCGTATGAGTCTGGGTCCCTAGAGACTCGCCCGGAACTGGAGCTCAGAGCCTGAGACTCCCTCCCGATTGAAAACGACAACCGCGCCCTCAGCCGCCAGCCCGCTCCGCATGCATCTCCGCACCTTTGTATTTTACTTCCGTACTGTGCCTCTTCTGAGTCTCGGTATGCTTTTCTCTTTCCTTCTAGTTGTAGAATTTCCACTCAGCCAGCCTTCCTGTGATTCTGGATGATGTCCGTTCCGTCTTTTAGTTGTATTTTTGAAGTGGTTGTTCAAGGCAGCAAACTCCAGTGTTTACCTATGCCGCCATCTTGGTTCTCCTGCAGGTCTCTTATGTAAGTTAGACTTATATCCTTGAATTCGTTATACGTTTATTAAAGCATTTATTTTGCTCAGCCTTCCACAATAGTAATTAACCTGCCTGTCTCCCCCCCCCCCCGCAAACAACAACAACAACAACAACAACAAAAATTAGAAATTAACTACAGTAAAATCACTCAAAAAACATTCAAACACATGGAGGCTAAACAGCATCTTATTAAACAATAAATGGGCTACCAATGAAATTAAGAAAGAAATCAAAAACTTCCTGGAAACAAATGAAAATGAACACACCACTACCCAAAATCTCTGGGACACAGCAATAGCAGTCCTGAGAGGGAAGTTATAGCACTACAGGCCTATCTCAAAAAAAAGACAAAAACAACTATTAACAATGAACTATTTAATCCTACAATTTAAAGAATTAAAAAGAGAACAAGAAAAGCCCAGAATAAATAGAAGGAAGGAAATAATAAAGATTAGAGCAGAAATGGCATACAGACTAAAAAAACACAAAAAACCCCCACAATGAAACCAAGAGCCTTTGAAAGATAAACAAGATTGATAAACCAGACTCCTCACGAAACAAAAAGAGGACCCAAATAAAGAAAATCTGAAATGAAAGTGGAAAAGTATCAACTGAAACACAGAAATACAAAGGATTACAAGAAAATACTATGAACAATTATATGCCAATAAGCTGGACAATGTGGATGACACGGACAAATTCCTAGAAAAATACAATCTCCCAAACTGAATCAGAAAGAATCAGAAAACCTGAATAAGCCAATGCCAAGTGATGAAATAGAAGCAGTAATAAAAAAAAAAAACTCCCAGCAAACAAAAACCCTAGTCCAGATGGCTTCACAAGAGTTTTACCAAACATTCAAAGAAGAGCTAACATCCATACTCCTCAAACTATTCCAAAAAATCCAAGAGAAAGGAACACTTCTAAGCTCTTTTTATGAGGCCAGCATTATCCTAATTTCAAAACCAGATAAAGACATTACAAAGAAAAAGAATTATAGGCCAATATCCCTGATGAACATAGAAGCTAAAATCCTCAACAAAATATTAGCAAATCGAATACAGCAATGTATTAAAAAGATCATACACCATGACCAAGTGAGATTTATTCCAAGGATGCAAAGCTGGTACTATATTTTCAAATCAATAAATGTGATACAAAACATAAGCAAATTGAAAGACAAAAATCATATGATCATATCAATAGACGCAGAAAAAGCATTCGACAAAATCCAACACTCATTTTTGATAAAAACTCTCAGCAAAGTGGGAATAGAGGGATCATATCCCAATATAACAAAAGCCATATATGACAAACCTACAGCCAACATCATATTCAATGGGCAAAACCTAAAAACATTTTCCCTAAGAACGGGAACAAGACAGGGATGTCTTTCACCACTCTTATTCAACACTAGAGGCCCGGTGCTTGAAATTCATGCACTGGGGGGGGGGGGGGTCCCTCAGCCCGGCCTGCCCCCTCTCACAGTCTGGGAGTCCTCAGGGCAGGAGTTGACCCAGTGATCAGGGGAAGGCGACGCCCCCATCACACCTCTGCTGCTGCCACTGCCAGCAGTGCAAGCCTTGGCCAGCCCTGGTTACCTGAGCCTCGGGCAGCCCTGGGCGGCTGGGCAGCCGCCACCCAAGGCTTGCCTGCACCTGGGGCTGGCCCTGGGGGACTGGGGGACTGAGGGGACTGAGGGACTCAGGTGTGTGGAGTGGCTGGACCTGCCTGGGGGCAGGCCTGGCTGTGCTGTGTGCCTGCTGCCCTGGTGGGGCTAAGGGGACTGGGTGCTGCCATCTTGTGGCTGTGGGCACCACCATCTTTGAAGGCGTGACAGTCAATTAGCATATCCCCTCTTTATTGGCTGTGGGTGCCGTCATCTTGTGAGGGCATGATGGTCAATTAGCATATTCCCTCTTTATTTGATAGGATTACGGGCCTACTCCAATATGACTTTATCTTAATTAATTACATCTTCAATGACCCTATCCTATATAATAAAAGCCTAATGTGCTAAGTGTCCAGTTGTCTGGTCATCTGTCCAACCAATCAAAGCGTAATATGCTAATGACAGCTAAGGCCACTCAACCGCTTGCTATGACGTGCACTGACCACCAGAGGGCAAACAGTTGACCAGTTGACCAGTTGCTATGATGTGCACTAACCACCAAAGGGCAGACGCTCCGACCAGTAGGTTAGCTTGCTGCTGGGTCTGACCAATTGGGACTGAGGGAGATGGGCTGGACACACCCTGGATCCCTCCTGATCATGTGCTTTGTTTTATAGGAAAAGTATTGATTTTTTTGCATAATAATCTTGTGTCCAGCCACTTTTCTGAATTGTCTTATTGTTTGCAATAGTTTTCAGTTGATTCCAGGTTTGCAATGTTATAATTTAATCTTTTTCTTTCTGATGTTTCATATATTTTATTATTTTATGTTGTCAAGTTCCATTGGCTAACCCCTCTCTACACATTAAGTAATAATAATGATTGTGATAATTCTTTTTTTAAAAATTTTATTATATACTTTACATTGAGTACTTCAGAAATGAATATAATTACAATAATTTCAAAATGCAGCCCCTGGATTAAATAAATATTCTTTATAACTATATTCAGTCAATATCTAGAAATGTATGTAGACACTAAGTCAGCTAACAAATAATAAAATAACTATGTAAACTAGAAACCTCAGGGATGAGGAATATACATGATCAATTAAGTCACTTTGCCACCATGTATTTTAAAAAACACGATTCACATTTGTTTCAATCACATATACATCCACTCCAAGAGTTAAATTAGACAGCTGATGCTAACAACTTAACACTATGATCTCTGTTACCTTAAAAGGCAATTTAATTTAATACAGAGAAAATCAAGAAGAAAATTTCAGGACCCTTGATCAGTGGTTCTTTTGAGAAGCTGTTGGTGCACATGGGATGACTTACCTTCTCAAAGTATTCTTTGGAAGCACATGTGGAGAATCCAGTGTCCAGTTTGTGGAAGTCTCTTGTCTTTTTGATAATAGCCATTCTAATAGGTGTGATGTGATATCTCACTTAGTTTTACTTTGCATTTTCCTGATGATCAGTGAGCATCTTTTCATGTACTTCTTAGCTATTTGCATGTCTTCTTTAGGAAAATGTCTATTCAGGTCCTTTG
>NW_005366214.1:4042705-4045429 GCF_000412655.1 Myotis brandtii
GTCTGTCTTTTCTAAGCCTTTCAGCCACCCCCACTCAGGTTCACCCTTGGCCGTGCTGGCGCAGCACACTTTATAAAGATATGCCTCCCCACTTATAAGAATAAACAGCCTAAGTGCCCATCTGTAGATGAGTAGATAAAAAAGCTGTAGTACATTTACACCATGGAACACTATGCAGCAGTAAAAAAGAAGGATCTCTTACCCTTTGAGACAGCATGGAGGGATCTAGAAATTATGCTCAGCAAAATAAGCCAGCCAGAGAAAGATAAGTATCACACGATCTCACTCATATGTGGAATCTAATGAACAAAATAAATGATGAACAAAATAGATCCAGAGATATAGAAGCATGGAACAGAATGTGGAATCTCAGAGCATAGGTGGGGGAGGGTGGACGGTGGGAAGAGATCAACAAAAACTTGTGTATGCATATATGCATAACCCTTGGACACATACAATAATGTGAAGGCTTGGGGCAGGGGATGGGGGAGGTCTAGAAGAGTTCAATAGGCAAAAATAGGGGACATATGTAATACTTTCAACAATAAAGATTTTTTTAAAAATGTTTGAAAAGGGGAAATACAATTGTAGGTAATTATACAGATGATGGAGGAATGTTTATTAGTGTTTAATCAAGTATCCCACATAATAAAAGCCTAATATGTAAATCGACCCAACTGTGGAACAACCAGCGGAACGGCTGGTTGCTATGATGCGCCCTGACTGCCAGGGGGCATATGCTCAACACAGGAGCTGTCTCCTGTTGGTCAGTGCACTCCCACAGGGGGAGCGCTGCTCAGCCAGAAGCCAGGCTCACGGCTGGCGAGTGCAGCGGTGGTGGCAGGAACCTCTCCCACCTTCGTGACAGTGCTAAGGAGCAGTGAGTCGAGAGGTAAGGAGCAGCGAGCAGGCGGGCAGTAAGAAGCGAGGGGTGCTGGACTGCGAGAGGGATGTCTGACTGCCAGCTTAGGGTCCCAGACTGCGAGAGGGTGCAGGCCAGGCCGAGGGACTTTTCCCACCCTCCAGTGTACGAATTTCGTGCACCGGGCCTCTAGTGAGCTTATTAAAAAAAAATATCACCAAATATAGAAGGAAACAAGCTGCTATGAGTATGGGTTAACATATAATAAATATATATCCCTTAAAACTTCAGATAATTGGAATCAGAGAATATAAGATATAAAATAAATATGTATGAAATGTTTAACAAGGTTTTAAAAAAGAAACAGAAAAATGAGAAAGTATTTTAAAAATTATCAAGCAAATTGGGAAAGAATTAAATAACACTTTAGAAATTAAATAAAAAATCGAGGTATTAAAAACTCAAAGGATGACTTAAACAATGGATGAGAAACAAATGCAGATTAGCTCATTGAGTTAAAAAATAAAAAAAAAATGTTTGCTTTAAAAAAAAAAAAGCTTCAACCAAGAATGACAGAAAGGGGAAGAAAAATAAAATTCTCCAATGATAGTAAAATAGCATAAATACTCTACAGATGCAGACTAGGACATTGACACCTCTGGAAGTCCAGCTACTATTAACTAATCTCTATGTTAAATCCCTGGAATTGGCTAGCCTATATAATAAAAGAGAAACCTGCAAATTAACCATCCCTCCGCTACACTCACCAGCCAATGAGAGTGAGTATGCAAATTAACCTGACAAAGATGGTGGTTAATTTGCATACGCAGGTGTCAAGCGCACCAGGAGGCGACGGTGGCTGTGGGCTCCCGGGACCATTGCCGGCCCAGGAGGCGAGGCCTGCCACGCCAAGCCACGCCTGCGGGCTCCCAGGACCTTGCCAGAGAGAGCAGAGCAGGATAGCGGGCAGAGAGCGGGAGGTTCAGAGGACTTGGCAGAGGAGACCGCTGGACATAGAGCAGAGCGAGAGAGAGGGTGGCTTGGAGGGCGTGGCTCCCTCTGTCACCCCAGATTCCTCATTACAGCTGTGGAAACTGACAGCAGGGAGGAGGAAGTCCCACCCCCACAGAATCAGCCAGAATCAGCCTTTGGTCAGATAGCTCTCAGTGGCCTGACAGCCAGGACTCTCATTCACCTGCATCTCAGACCGTGACAGTAGAGAGGTGGGACTATGTGTAAAGAACAACTGTTGATACAACGTAGTTCTGCAGCCAAAAGATGACGGCGTTATCGACAGAAAATGTCTGCAGAGCAGCGTGTGTCTGATCTTGAAAGAAGGTGGCACCTGCGACAGAATGTATCTGAACACCAGCTACTGAAAAAACGTTACTCTGATGCCGAAAAACACCGGCGTTATCGACAGAAAATGTCTAAAGACCAACATGCCTTTGAAGTTGAAAGAAGGTGGTGGCGACGACAGAATATGTCTAGAGAACAGTCATCAACAAGTACTACCAATACTGTTAGGAACTGCCTTCTCGGCAAAAATGGAGTACATGAGGATGCAATTCTCAAACATAGTTGTGGTGGAATGACTGTTCAATGTGAATTGTGCCTATCACTAAATTTCTCTGATGAAAAACTATCCGATGGGGATGGAAATTTACTCGATGTTGTAGCAAAGAGAAAGTCTGTCCAAATGATATACATTTTCCAGATTACCCAGCATATTTAAAAAGATTAATGACAAACAAAAATTCTGACAGTAAAAATTTCATGGAAAATATTCGTTCCATAAATAGTTCTTTTGCTTTTGCTTCCATGGGTGCAAATATTGCATCGCCATCAGGATATGGGCCATA
>NW_005366214.1:4045656-4058378 GCF_000412655.1 Myotis brandtii
AAGGAAGTCCAATCTAAAGCAGCAGCAAAAGGTATTGCTCCCACAGAAGAAACAATGGCAATTAAATATGATCGTAACAGTGACCCAGGTAGATATAATTCTCCCAGTGTAACCTAGGTTGCTGTCATATTTAAAAACAAAGATGGAGAACCTCATTTTGAAAGGGACTTGCTCATTCATTGTAAACCAGATCCCAATAATCCAAATGCCACTAAAATGAAACAAATCAATATCCTGTTTCCTATATTAGATGCAATGACATATCCTATTCTTTTTCCACATGGTGAAAAAGACTCAGAGACAACAGTGTAATCGACAATAATACTAGACAAAATGTAAGGACACGAGTCACACAAATGCAGTATTATGGATTTCATCTCTCTGTGTGGGACACGTTCAATCCTATTTTAAATGCAGGAAAATTAACAGTTTATCGTGGATTCATATTAAAAAATGGAGGCCAATTGGATTTCATCAAAGCAAACCAATCTAAGTTGAGAGTTGAAAAACATAGTGGTTTGATGGATTATCTCAAATCTAGATCTGAAAATGACAATGTGCCGATTGGTAAAATGATAATACTTCCATCATCTTTTGAGGGTAGTCCCAGAATTATGCAGCAGCGATATCAGGATGCTATGGCAATTGTAACGAAGAATGGCAAGCCCGATTTATTCATAACCATGATATGCAACCCCAAATGGGCAGATATTGCAAGCAATTTACAACGCTGGCAAAAAGTTGAAAACAGACCTGACTTGGTACCCAGAGTTTTTAATATTAAGCTGGATGCTCTTTTAAATGATATCTGTAAATTTGATTAATTTGGCAAAGTAATAGCTAAAATTCATGTCATTGAATTTCAGAAATGCGGACTGCCTCATGCTCACATATTATTAATATTAGATAGTGAGTCCAAATTACATTCCTCTAATTAATTCCCTTTCAATGTGCATGAATTTCGTGCACCAGGCTACTAGTATATTATAATAGAGTTCTGTAGACTCTTAATACCAACACATTCTACTGAAAAAATCAGAAAACACCAGCCAAATAATGTTACCTTAATCCCATATAGTAAAGCTTAATCTCACTGAACAAATGCTTCTCTGGTATTTCATTTTTTTCTAAATATACTTATATCATAGCAATCTTTAAATTCTCACATCTTTCTTTAGTTAAGGTAGAAATTTAAGACCTATTAGTTTGCAGTTCTCAGGATCATGGTCTCTGTGTTTCTCCAATTTCCCTCAGGACTAAATTTTCACAGGTTTTCTGATTAAATATTCTTTTAATAAAGGGCAATACTACAGATTAGTCAGTTAAATCAACAATTATTCTTAAGCCTCTCCTTCTACAATTTAACTAATATAGGAAATAGTTATGAAAATTTATAGCTGACCTTTGAACTATATGAGAGTTAGGACCACTGCCCTCCCCCATGCGGTTGAAAATCTGAGTATAACTTTTGACTCCCCCAAAACTTAATTACTAATAGCCTACTGTTGCCCAGAAACCTTACCGATAGATAACATAAACAGTCGATAAAACTTGTTTTGTATGCTTTATTATATACTGCATTCTTTTTTTTTTTCAATCCTCACCCCAGGATATGTTTTTATTGATTTCAGAGAGAGAGAGAGAGAGAGAGAGAGACATCGACTGCTTGCCTCCCACACATGCCCTGACCAAGAATCAAACCCACAACCTTTTGGTGTATGGGGACAACACTCAAAAGCCGTGTTGTTCAAGGGTCAAATGTACAGGGTGGGCAAAAGTAAGTTTATAGTTTGAGTACATGAAACAGTTTATCTTGTACTATTCTCTATTAATTACTGTATTATTTTCCATACCCACAATTGTAAACCTACTTTTGCCCACCCCTGTATATAGAGCTCTTTAAGAAAGGAATACTTGCTATTAAAACAAATAATATACACAGATATTTGGTTAAACTTGGTTTCCAATATTAAAAACATTCGTTTAAATTATATAATACAATTTACCTGTTAAATAACAAATCTCAGTTATTCTGGAAAAAAAAAGTAATTTATCTACATCACCAGGTCCTTGAAAAAGTTATATACAAAATATAATAGGTAATATTTCTGATCAAGGAACTGAATACAGGGATTGAAACATTTCATCCAAGTGGTCACATACAGGAACTAACAATTCCTATTGGTTTGCACTTCCCTCTTCCCCAATTTCCAGTTTGCTTATTATATGACTTTACTTACTTTAAAACTACATGTGGGATTCTGGCTCTTTTGAGACACTTTTACTGACTGTCCTTAAAATCTCACTAACAATTCTAATCCAACCAAAACATTCCTTATGTATCAAATCAAATAAGATTTTCTTTGGCAATGGCAACTTCTCAATTAGCAGCCAAACTCTGGCTAATTCTAGATCTCTGAAGCAGCCCACTGAACATGAGGCACCCAGAAGAGGATTTCTGCCCTTTCAATTAGAAAACCTCAGTTTACTGTCCTTAAAATCTCACTAACAATTCTAATCCAACCAAAACATTCCTTATGTATCAAATCAAATAAGATTTTCTTTGGCAATGGCAACTTCTCAATTAGCAGCCAAACTCTGGCTAATTCTAGATCTCTGAAGCAGCCCACTGAACATGAGGCACCCAGAAGAGGATTTCTGCCCTTTCAATTAGAAAACCTCAGGGGATGGTGCCTTTAATTCTCTGTGGGACTTCTTTGAAGGATAATCCCAAGGTGAAATGAGTTTCTAACTCTGCACTGATTCAAACCTGAAGATCTTCAAACAACCCAAAAGACATGACTATGGTTCAGCTTCAGAATGTCTACACAAAGTTCTGGAAAGAAACAATGTCAAGGGTACTACTAATCCTCATCAGAAAATGAAATTATCATTTGTGCTTTACTTACATATCACTAATATTCAAAATTCAGAACTGAACATTTAAAAAACTTCATCTATCTTTTCTTCTATTACATCATAACATCTTTGGCTTCTATGTCTTTTTTTTTTTTTTTGCCTTCTGTCTTTCCCTCTAGGTCTTATTCTCTCCTAAGCAGCAGCCAAGTTTCATTCTTCTTCCCATAAATTCAGTCTTCTTGCAAATTGTATACCATTTCTACTCCTACTCTTACCACCTTGTCCCTCCCCCCTCCCCCCCCAGCCTGATCAGTCTCTTCTATTTTCCCTTTCTTGCTTTTAATTCTTCCTCATTCTTGGGCTTAGAGCAGCAGTTCTCAACCTGTGGGTCACAACCCCTTTGGGGGTTGAACGACCCTTTCACAGGGGTCGCCTAAGACCATTGGAAAACACATATATAATTACATATTGTTTTTGTGATTAATCACTATGCTTTAATTATGTTCAATTTGTAACAATGAAATTGGGGGTCACCACAACATGAGGAACTGTATTAAAAGGTCGTGGCATTAGGAAGGTTGAGAACCACTGGCTTAGAGGAATGAGAAGGTAGCGTTGCAGCAAGCCAGCTGCAAGGGGAAACATGTTAATGAACTCATGCAAATCTGAGTTTGAGGTAGAAGAGAAATGGCTACCACAGCAACATTCTAGGGAAAGCTGGGGGGCTACTGAGCAACTCACAGTGAAAAACACTACTACTAAAGGTGAGGATGAGTGATACATAATTGTTCAAGTTATACTAGTGTAAAGCCTGAATCTTGGTTTAAATTTGGATACAGTCTTCCAATTATTGAATATTTTTTCCTGGTCAGAGAAGCAAAAACAACCCTTATTTAAGCTGTAAAAAGGAGGCTAAATTATTCATAGCAGGCTGTTTCATGAGATATACAAGATGCTGATACAGGCTAGAAATCACTGATCAAAAAGTTATCTGGATTCTACCTATAGGAAACCCAAAAAGCAAAAACCTATAGAGACAGAAAGTAGATGACTGGTTGACAAGGGCTGGGGGAGAGAATAGTGATTGACTGCTAATGAGTACAAGGGGTTTTTTTTAGGGGTGATAAAATCGTTCCAGCCCTACCTGGTTTGGTTTAGTGGTTGGAGCGTCGGCCTAAGGACTGAAGGGTCTCAGGTTTGATTCTGGTCAAGGGCATGTACCTTGGTTGCAGGTTTCATTCCTGGCCTGTTGAGGCATGTGCAGGAGGCAACCAGTCAATGTGTCTAACATCAACGTTTTTCTCTCTTCCCTGTCTCTCCCCCTCCCTTCCCAATTCTTTCTTAAAAAAAAAAAAAAAGTTGTAAAATTAAACTGTGGTAATGGTTGTACAATCCTATGAATATAATAAAAACTACTGAGCTATAAATTGTATTTTTTTGAGCTATAGATTTCAAATGGGTGAATTTATGCTAAGTGAGTTATATCTCAACTAGAGGCCTGGTGCATGGGTTCATGCACCGGTGGGGTCCCTCGGCCTGGCCTGCGGGGATGGGGCCGAAACCAGCAGTCCAACATCACCCGAGGGTCCTGGACTGCTGTGAAATGTTCAACTGGAAAAAGGACCCCAAAGTATTTGTCTTGAAGAGATAGACTTCTGTCCATACAAGCTAACACTCTTTAAAAAAAAAAATTATTCACTGAGTTTGTCCATGAGATGCTTTGTGTATATGGAAAAGGGTGCTGGAAAAATAACAGAAAAAGTTTTTTTCAGTGAAAATTTCATCTTTCTAAACACACATACACCCTCCTATACTTTATTAACCTCACGTCAAATGACATGGCCCAAAATGGCATTTCTCAACTCCCTACCACTTCTCCTACCCAGTTCCGTGTCTCAGGAAATAAATCTACCATTAGTAATGAGCTTACAGAATTCTGTCTGTATTTCCCTTATCAAAGCACATAAAACCCTGTGAAAGAATTATCTCATTTTAGATTTTAAGATCCATGAGGGAAGGGATCATGCCTTTTTATTCATAGTACTTACTGTATCATGACATTTGATTAATATGTAAGACAAATGAATGACAGCCATCATCGTGCCTTCTTCCTTCCTTCTCAAAAATTAGGAATTCTTTTCTACCCAGATATTCATTCCCATAGAAATTGATCTGCAAACAAACTGTATCCTGCCATTTCCATTTTGTTATTCTTTACAATATAGATCACACTAGGTGGCTCAGTAGTTGTTGAAGTACTCGCTTGTATCAGGAGGCATGTATACAGATAGAGAAAATGAAGACAACAGATATGGAATAACACAGGATTAAGCTGTGGGTTGACTACGAAACAAAAGCTGCCAATTCTAAGATCAGCCTCTTGACATCCAAAACAGCCTTATAGACTCTCAGCAAAGATAATATTCTACTGCTTTATAAAAAGTGAAAATTTTATTTATTGCCTACTTACATTCTGAAGCATGATGGCATACTTCAAAGATGTTTTTCTAAAGCCTGGTTAAGTTTTATGATTCTGTTTGCAAAACAAAACCAAAAAATTATACACAGTCTTTCTTCTCTTATCCTTACCATTAACATTTTCATTTCTGAATTTTGGCAACAAAGGTCATAAGTAAGCAAGTTGCATCTCCTATAGATGAATGTCATAAAATAAAATTGTGTTTGGCTTGTGCTACTAGTTGTATCATGTGTATCTTATGTGCTTTTTTAATATTAAAAATTGAATAGTTCTTCTTGGTGAAAAGTTTTAAAAAGGAGCTGACATGACACATAATACTGTAACCTCAAATTTAGCATACACTTCCACTTCAGAACCCAACTCAATCACAAGATTCACTTTTTGGGTACAATGAAACCAGTCATACCCTCCCCATACAAATTTTCTAATCCATCACAACTGTCAACATATTTTCTTTTAGCAATAGCAACAAAACTGCAGTAACCCACATATATAATTACTTTGAAGAGTCCAATGAAATGTGTTTGGTTTCTGTTACTAGCTGTCAAACTTTGGGCAGGTAACTTAATCTCCGTCTCAATTTCTTCATCTGTTAACAGATAGGTAATAATAATATATATCCCATATAGATATGAATATTTAATGAATAGTACTTGAAATTTTCTAATAATAATACTTGGCATATAAGTGCTCAATTATGCTCTATCACTGTTACTAGCTAATGTCAAGGCTAGAAAAAATGAAGAGGCACACAAAGAATCAAATTCATGAATCTGGTCTCTTTAGTATCCTACTCCAATAAATGAATCTAAGCTGCCTATATAAAATTATCCATTTAAACATTTCATAAAGGCAATTGTATATGTATTTTCTAAATACTGGAAATAGTTTTAGCAGTTTGATAAGGTTTAAAGTTTTAGAGGTTTTAATGAACAGACTATTCATATATTAAACAATGGTTTGGTTCACATTAAATCAGTTGATAGTTGCTAATACAATGTTTAATTGCTGTGATACCACAATTCCTCTGTTTAAAAGAATGTATAGTTCATAATATTTGCAAATGTAACTGGAAAAAGAGATGCACATTATGAATGTCTTATGAAGCTTCAAAGCCTAAATACAGAAAATTAAAATGAAACCTTTAAGGTCCAGAATCAGTCAAGGTAATTTTCTATACCGACATAAACTCTGCCACATTTCAGATTTGCGTAATATTCACTCTTAAATATCCAGGTTCAGCCAAAATAATATGTAAACAGTGTAATAAATATCTGCTCCCAGAAAGGTCTTAACTTTTTCCACCACTGCCTACAGCAATCACTCCCACTCTCAGGTAGATTTTGCCTAACCCTAACAAAATATCTGAAAGTCTACTATCCACAAGGCATTGTGCTAGGCCTTGGGTATAATAAAAAGTTATTGTATTGTCCCAGCCAGTATGGCTCAGTTGATAGAGCGTCGGCCTGCAGGTCCTGGGTTTGATTCCAGTCAAGGACATGTATGGTGGTTGCAGGCTCCTCCTCCCCTGGTTGAGGCTCATGCAGGAGGCAACCAATGTGTTTCTCTCACATTGATATTTCTCTGTCTTTCCCTCTCTCTTCCACTCTCTAAAAATCAATGGAAAAATATCCTCGGTTGAGGATTCAAAAAAAAAAAGTTATTATATTTTGCCCTTCAGAATTTTATAATTAAAATGAACACACAATTATAATTAAAATACAAATACAGAGTAAATTATATTATTAAAGCTATCCATATAATACAATAGATACATAGAAGTACAGAGAAAAGAAGAAATACTCTGTTAATCAGGGAAGGTTTTGTGGAAAAGGAAATCTTAGAAATGAGCTTTCATAAAGGAGAAAACAAAAGCTGAAGAAGGGCAAGAATTTCAAGCTACCAATTAGCATAAACAAGGATCCACTGAAAATACAGTGTATGTTCCGGAGATAGCAAGTGTATCAGTTTGGTTGAAATTAGATCAGTCCTGAGGTCCAATCATGGAAAGTGTCAAAAGCCAAACCAAGATTTCCAAACTTTATTCTAGAGGCAAAAGAAGTCATTGAGTATATTGAACAGAATGGGGGAGAGAGAGACAGTACAAGATGCTAGTGGTAAAGACCAGTTAAGCGTTCTAAAACCATAGTCTGGGTATGAGGTAAGAAGACTGGAATTGTTCCAATGCAATTCTTCAACTTTAAATAACCCAGGACCCACATATAAAACCTTAATACCTTTTATGAAAACTCCCTATTTCCTTTTTACAGGAAGAACTAAGTTAATTAGAATAAGTTAGTTTTCTTACTCTTTCATCTTTTCCTGTAGCAATATCGTCTTGCCCATTTCTAATCATGAACTGTTAACTCCTCTTCGAAATACCAACCCTTTATTTCCCTCACTTACTGAACATTCACCTTTGCTTTATTACTTACTTTTTTATCCTCTTTTTAATCATCTACTCCAAAACCAAGACTCTTCTCCAGCTTCATAGTCAAATAAATCTACTCATACATTACTTTCCCATTATCTCTTAACTTCACGTCTATTCATATATAAGTTCTATAACCTCAATCTCTTCTAAAGTCTCTACTCACCCTCTTATAGTTCTTATAGCTTCGAGATTAGTGGCTAAATTTATACTCAGTCCAGCCGGCATGGCTCAATGGTTTAGCATCAACCTATGAACCAGGTGGTCACAGTTCGATTCCTGGTCAGGGCACATGCACAGGTTGTGGGCCCAATCCCCAATAGAGGCATGCAGGAGGCAGCCGATCAATGATTCTCTCTTATCATTGACTAGAGGCCCGGTGCACAAATTCATGCACCAGTGGGGTCCCTCAGCCTGGCCTGTGGGATCAGGCCAAAACCAGCCCTCCGACATCCCCCGAGGGGTCCCAGATTGCGAGAGGGCGCAGGCCAGGCCGAGGGATCCCACCAGTGCATGATCAGGGCTGGGGAGGGACCAAGGGAGAGCTCCAGGGCGTGTCTGGCCTGTCTTGCTCAATCCCGATCAGCCAGACCCCAGCAGCAAGCTAACCCACCAGTTGGAGCATCTGCCACCTGGTGGTCAGTGCACATCACAGTGAGCAGTTGAGCTACATTAGCATATCATTAGCATATTATGCTTTGATTGGTTGAATGGACGACCGGACACTTAGCATATTAGGCTTTTATTATATAGGATGTCTCTCTCCCTTCCTTTGTGAAATCAATAAAAATATATTTTAAAATAAATAAATAAAATTATACTCAAAGACAACCCTCCCATACCCACTAAGTCTCTATTCCCCTAGGTATCTCAAGATTTCATATACTCAATAATAGCATATACTTAACAATAATAGCTACCATATTTCTTTGGTACTTCATGGTAGAAAATATATCAACTGCTTTATATAATTATTTCATTTAATCTTTAAGATTACCTTATGAGAAAGGCTTTCCCATTGGACAGATAAAGAAAACTGAGGCTTAGAGAAATCAAGAAGCTTGTCCAAGATCACCCCACTAGGAAGTGTTACCTTCTCCACTTTGTAGCCTTCAATGTGGCTCTACACATTGAGTGTACTCAAAAACACTTCCCTTAGTATCAACCATTTTAGTACATTGATTCATTCCTCAATTTGAGCAATGATAGACATAAAATTAGCTCTGCTGACTTCTGAAACTTTGGGAATGAGGAAATGAACTTAGCTTCTTAAATCTTTTCTGAATATTTTAGAAGAGACCCTTGCATTGCAAGATTTAAGTAAATATAAATACTCTTAACTCTAGGAATCTGGGTCAAATCAGCTTTTCAAATTTTTAATTCCTAAGAACAAGAAGGATCATCTAATTGGGAAAAATCCACTCAGAAATATTTTGAAAATAATTTTGTATCTATACAGATCTGATCCTGGCATGTAACTTCAATTCTGAGCCAATATTTCATTTGTGAAACAGAGACAGCAACATCAGATATTTTAGAGGGCTGTGGTGAAAATTATAGCCTGACACAAATAAATAGTAACAAATTACGGCTTTTCTTATTCACTTTCTTCTGATCTAAAAGTAGTTTGGTATCATAGGATTTTAATTCAAATCTTTTCAGCCACAAAAACTCTAATGACTTTCAAACTGGATCCTAAATATGAATGCTAAATAAACCTGGTCAATGGATTCCAAATAAACTTATTAATAATTATAAAAACTCAAGCTCCCTCATTTATTGCACATTTAACTCAAGGAATGTTTAAAACACTTTTAATTTTATAAACACAGTATCGTTTACTTTATTAATATACGCTAATATCCAGTATCTTTCCCTCAGTTTCTCACAAAAACTCTAAAGTGTGTATTACATTTTAGATAAAGGTTACTGACGCTCACCTCTCATAACTGTTTATTTTCTGTAGCTCCTCCTACCTGCCTCAGCAAAACAAGCTATGTAAAGAGATTATCTAGGTAGTATAGAGACAAGTAGGACATGCAAAGGTCAAAATCATCACAGAATATATCCTAGAGACTCAAAATATAATTTTTTTACTTGAGTAATATGGAGCACATTAGATATTAGAAAGAGGCAAAAAAGAATATAATCAATCTTTTGATTTTGATATAATTTAACCCAAGCTTCTTTCATATAAGGACCCAGGTGGGAATAATCCCAGGTGGAAATTCACAGAATTTATACATAGAGGCTAATAGTAAAATAATAAATGAAACAACTCAATTTAAAAATTTTTGGTCACCAATGTGATTTGAGATGGAAAGCAACATATTCTGAAATAAAAAATACTACTCAAGAAATAGGAAGATACAAACTTTTACCTAGTTGCCTCATAACACCTTCCTCCTCCCCCAAGGTCCATATCTTTTACAGGGCCACACCTTGTTTTATCTTCTTGTTTAACCCTTATAGGACTCCACTTGAGCGGATTTTCTTACATGGCTGCCTCTTTCCTCTGATTGGACTAAGGATGGAAAGTAGTCAAGAGTAACATTCATTATCAAGTCATGTTCATGCCCTAATTTTATACACTTGTATCTATCAATAAACAATGTGATACTTGGGGAGGGGGTAACATTCAGGGTCAGGTGCCTATATAAGTGTTAGATATAATTTGGGGTGATCATCAAAATAATTATACTTAATTATTTCTACACGATCACAGATTTATGTCTTCAGAAATTAATCAGCTCTCATGGGTGAGAATTTCAAAGATAACAAGCTCTCTTTGGGCATATGTCAGTCTTTAGTTTTAAATTATTAAGTGAATAAACATCCCATACAAAAAAAAAATAGTGTAGCTAAACAGGAATCAGCTACACTATTAGCCATTATAAGAAATAGTCTAGGTATAATCTAAACAAATTCAGTGACTGCATATTTTTAGTAACTGCTTAGCAATATTTACCATGTGATATGATAGTGCTATAAATTTCTTTGAAAGAAAATACAGGGATTAGGGAACATTTTCAAATGAAGGTTTATTAATAAGATAAGCAAGACACAACTGGAACTGACAGAAAAAACTTAATATGTTCTTATAATACCCTTCACATCAAACTACCAAGGGCCATGTGATTGTTCAAACCTAGAATCTCAACCACCCTTTGATTTCAATCCCCCTTCCTCCCAAGAGTTTTTCTAGACTTCCCAATACTAATAGAGAAGTCAATAAAGGCTATCTACTGGATATCTTTCCTAAAGAACAATTACCAACTTAAAATTCTTCTAAATAAGACAAAACCCCAGGCAGAAAATTAGCTTTAGAATGCTGAAACATTAAAGTACATACCAAGTATTTGGTCAAGGCACATTGAACAAGATAATAAAAAAATTTAGCAACTGGACAGTACATCTAATAATATAATCTACTCTTTTGGCTTTACCGATTTGTAAGCCGAGATTCAAAAGGTTAAAGGACTTGTCCATGGACACAGATATGTTGGAGCACAGCCATGACTAAACAATTCTCATCTCCTAGTGCAATGTTCCCTTCAACAGTTTATACTGTAATTACGGTCATCACTCAGCCCTTCAAACTAAAATATAAACAGATACAAACCATGTTAAAAGTAATAAATATATATACATATATATTTATACCTATGCCATGTACAAAATTTTGATGAATGCAGCAGCCTTCAACCATGTTATTTCTCAAATATATGAGGTATCTAGCCAAACCTTACCTCTCCCATGATTTCACTAATGTGAAAAAAAGTTTAGATATCAAATAAAAAATGTCTTTAAAAACTTCCATGTGTAGTTCATTAAGTTAAAAGCAATCATCCCTACATGACTGTTTAATTAGAAATGTTACACATAAGAAGAGGGCTGTAACATCAGACAAGGAATGTTTGTGCTTCAAATTATTTACTGGCAAAGGAAATACTAAGTTAATAAAGGTAACATATATGATTAGGAAATAGGCAGTGGGGTGGGTCACTGTCCTCCTAGTCAGTTTTCTAATCTGTAAAGAGTTACAGAAATACAATCTTTGGCATAGGCCCAACATACAAATAAATAAAAGTAAAAAAATGAGGTTGTTCCAATTAAGGAGTTGGAGAGCCAGCCCTGCCGGACCTCTGAGGGCTCTGAAACCCCTAACGCGCAGCAGAGAATGAATCAATCCTCTTGACCCTTCAGAGCTGTTCGCATCTAAAAAATGGCTGTGTTTAAAATCCCCCAGGTGCACATTTGAAAAGATCAAGCCTTATTCCGCAAAACCATTTTTAAAATGCCTCCTTCCTTTCAATGTCAAAATCATTCACTGCGAGAAAGTAACCATCTCCCATATTTTTACATCTCTGATCCTCTTCCAATCACTTATTAGAATGCGTCAGGTCATTATTTCAAAGTTAAGGGGGGCGGTGGCGCATAGGTTTCTTGGCTTGGACAACTGATGACCTCTGTGGGTTTTAAGTGCCGCGTGCTTCAGGAAAAGGAAAAATAACTCCGGGGATGAAATTTTCAAAACGCATCTAAAACTGCGAGTGGTGGAAGGCTCTGCACAGCCGGAAAATATTTCCAATCGACAAGCAGAGCAGAACGACACCGCAACCAAACGCGAACACCAACAACTTTGACCCGCACAATTAATTAGCACGGCTACAAAGACAAGAAGGAATCAGTGCGATTGACTTCAATGGATCTGCTCGACGCCTGAATAATGAATGAATCGGAGGCATCACTGACTTGAGTTCTGAATAAGCCTCGCTCTCAGCTCTGCGCCCTAAAAAACCTGAAGCAAATTCTACAGAATGTGATGTATCGAGGCCAAATTCGGTCCAAAGGAAGCCCCCGCCCCCCTTCTCTCCGCGGACCTCCCTCCCACTGGTTGGAGTCCAGGGCGGCCAGGCGGACGGGGGCGGCGGGAGCCCCCTCGCCGCTCGG
>NW_005366214.1:4059872-4067394 GCF_000412655.1 Myotis brandtii
ACACACACACACACACACACACAACCACCACCACCACCCACCCTCATGCACGCACAGGGCACATGCTCTGAGGTTCTGGCAGGTTTTCCGTCCAGCTCGTGGGATCCCACATTGTATTTATTTGCACGTGTTAGTCACATGATTCTGTCACTGGGAACCGCCAACGACCTCCAGTGAAATTAAAGGAAAGGAGGTTTTTCAGAAGCTCGAGTAGAATCTGAAACGTAACAGCTGCTGCTGTGGAGAGTCAGGGGTCGACTGAACCTAATGGAAAGTGTGCGTGCGGGAGGCCACCATCCAGGTGAGCGAGCCGGGCTGCGGGGACCGGGGACCGACCCGCGCTGCCTGCAGCCGCGGGGATGGAATGACAAGCCCTGGGCGGCCAATGAGTCGGGACCTGCGAGCAGTGCATCACCAGCGCGGCTTCCCATTGGCCGGGGTGCCTTCCCTCTGGTGTCAGAAGCTTAACCTGTTCATGGATTTGGCCCACACCGCATTAGCAGGAATAGAAGTTTGAAAGAAATATCCGTTTGTTTGTTTTTAAAAGCTCCGATATATACAAAGAGAGAAACAAACATATACATTCGTCACTATAGTAGTACCTTAAAAAGAACACTGCAAAATATTAGCCAAATTGGGTTCTGGCCAATAAAATGGTAAATGTGTGATGAGGCCTCTCCATTTTATCTCAGGAGCTTACTATAGAGAGCAAGTTGTATCTCCTAAAACCACTTTGTTGCCCCAACTCTTAATTTTGTCTTTCTGTCATCAGCAACCATTTAGCTGCTTTTAGAGCTGTAAAAGCCATCTCCAATTTCTTCAACATGACTTTTGGGGGCAGATTCTGTCTCTTTCACTTTTAGGGCTGGGACCTAACCACAGGGTCAAATATCACCAAATGGTCACTGGCAGCCAAATCTTTAAGGAACCCCCAAATCACTCTACCTCATATGTTTGAGGTTAGAACTTCTTAGAGTAAGATGAAGATGGATTATTTCCACGTGTACAAAGTAAAAATAAAATTCACTTATGCACTTAGTCCCAGTATCATGTGAGAACATATTTCCTAATTACCTCTTCACACACTTGCCAAAAGAAAAAAAAAAGGAAAATTAGATCAAAGATCTTTGAAACTGACTTATTGAAATCCCTAATACTTCAGACAAGTAATAGCATGATTAGCTCATGTGGCAACCAGTTTTTGGAGTGTCTTAGAAAACAAATTTTCTTATTCATAAGGCAGAACCAGGGTTGCCAATGGCAATAGTGGCAATGAACTTGAAGGTCTTGTCTGTCTTTCTACTTCCTTCCTTTAGGCCAGCGGTTCTCAACCTGTGGGTCGCGACCCCTTTGGCAGTCGAACGACCCTTTCACAGGAGTCGCCTAAGACCATCCTGCATATCAGATATTTACGTTACGATTCATAACAGTAGCAACATTAAGTTATGAAGTAGCAACAAAAATAATTTTATGGTTGGCTCACAACATGAGGAACTGTATTTAAAGGGCCAGAAGGTTGAGAACCACTGCTTTAGGCCATCCATATCTTCTCTCTGCTCTATATTTGTAGGAGAATCTGGGTCAATTATAGCAGAGGAGGAAAAAGAAATGCTGAGCATAAAGAGATTTTTAAGGAGTCTGTACAGTGTATCAAAAACTGCCAATAAAACTGCATTTTCCTCTATTATTTCTTGACACAGCTTGCAGGGACATTTTGGGAAACTAAGAAACTCATGGGTTATAAGATTAACATTTAAAAATTTGGAGCCAAGGTATATTAATATTGCCTGAATATATATGCTTGATATTATAATATTCCCTTCCTTATAATATTATTTTCCTTAAGTATTATACTAAATATTTCTTAAATAGTATACTATCTAGAAAGGGGCAAAAGCATTGAAAAAATAATGTTAACAGTTTTGTTTTCTTTTGAACTACAAGGATTTTCTTTGGCCTACACATGTTAGGGATGTTCATAGTTTTTGTGAAATAGTTTGAACAGACTACAATAGTTGTAGTTTAGTAATTTTTATAGGTATATTTTTAAAACTATCCTAACTCTGCTTTGGAAATCTGTTTATATTTCAGTTACCAAAGAGGAAGAAGATTTTCTGACAGATTGGCTTTCAAGTCCTGAATTTAAGTACTATATGCTATTAGTCTAGTAATTGGGAGGCTTGGGTGGGACAGGGGCTGCAGTGAGTAGTCTAAAGCTTAGACTGATGAGTAATACTCTCTCTTCTTCCACAATCATGATTTTTTAAAAAAGTTAACATTCCTGGTTCCAAAATTACTATTTCGAATCCACCCAGGAGAGTCACCCCTGCGACAGCCTTGGTTGGGCCTCTCAGAATAAATCTCAGCAATTTAAGTGACGCCTCAAGGGAACCCCTGAGGATCCCCCTCACCTGATCCATTCATCCTTTTACACTGAAGCCAGTCACTACTCAAGAGTTACAAAGCCAAGCAGAACATAGGTTCAGCTCTTCCATCCTCCTCCTCCTCTACTACCTGTTTCATGTTTTTTTCTCACGAACATCCTCTTCATTTGTCCTCTTCTCTCTTTTCTTTTTATTATGCTTTTCTTCTGTTTTCTTTTTTTCTCCCTTATCCTTTTCCCCATTCTTCTTTTCTCTCTTTTCTTTAGCTTAGTCCAAATTACAGCTTCTGCTAACCACTTTCTACTGAGGCAATGCATATTAGCAAATAGTGCCCCTACACTAATTTTGTTGGGGGGGGGGTGCACCCTCACTCCAGTCCTCCTTCCTCTACCCCGCTTCACCCCAACATATCAGGTTATGAAAAACGTAGCTGTGGAAAGGACTGTTACAGAATGAAAAGGATTAGAGAATTCTGTCCTGTGTGACATCACTGAGGCCCATTAGGGTGGAGCAGAGGGAAGTCAGCAGTCTTCTGTTGCCATGTGGGCTCCTCCTGGTCCCTGAGAGCAATGGGCACTGTGAACACCACAGGCCAAGACTTGGTTAGGCTTTGGAATAGGCTCTTGCCTCAAGAACTGTATATTGCTATGCCTTACAACATTGGTGTGGTTCTTGTCAGACAAGTTCATCTGTTCAACAGATAGTTATTGTGTGCTGGGTGCTGGGGGTAGGTAATGACACCACTGGGCAAATGCCCAGCTCCCAAGGAGCTGATATTATAATGAGGGATATAGACAAAGAAGTAAATAAATAAACAGATTGTGATCAGTGCTGTAAAGGAAATAAGGAGCTATATCAGGGAGATGGCTTGAAACAAGGAGTCCCTTTTAAGAAGGTCGCATTTGAGCTGAAGGATGAGAGTCAGCTTTGCAAAGAATCACGGCGAGCTCTCCAGGCAGAGGGGCCAGCATAGGCAAAGGGGTCGACGTGGGAAAGACCTTTGGCAGCGAAAGAGTTGTCTATAGACCCAAGAGAAGTTCTGCAAATTCAAGGCAAATATTTTATAAAGTCACTCAACTTTAGAATTTCAACAGGATACTTGGGGTACTTAATCCAGTTTACAATTAGGAAACGGCCTTGAGCAGAGGGACACAATGCATACAAACTAACTTAGTGAATTGGTCTGGGCCAAAAAAGCAAAGCAGCTTGAAAAGTCAAAATTAAAAATCAAAGGACCTTTATGTAACTGTTGAAATTAAGAAGCATTCCGCAAACCCAGGGAGCGTTCTCTTCTGACAATCCAACAGCAGCTAAAAATGAGTAAACTGTAAACTTTGAAAACATTGTTTTTCTCCCAATAAAGATAGCTGTTCTTAGTGAGTAAAGATTAGCAAAAATTTGAAAACTGATATTATAATGAGGGATATAGACAAAGAAGCATTTTTTTTTCTGGGTGTTTACTGTTTAATGCGGGCAACGCAGAAGATCTCAAACTAAACCATACCTTTGAAAGCTGCAATACATTTTGCATCCTTAACAATGGTGGGCTGTTTGAAAACCAGTGATGAAATGACGGTCAACATAAAGGTCTTTTTCTGTATCTGGCTCTGAACTGCCACTTAAACCAATCAATTTAATCCTCACAACAACTCTTGTCGGCAGGCAGGGCAAGGACTGTTGTCTTCTTCCTTAACAGAAGAGAAAACTGAGTGTGGGAGGGATAGCAAATATCCAGAGTCACCAAAAGTAATGATGGGTACCCAGGTTTTCCCGGTAGCCTATGGATCAAGCCTAGCTTTTATATGCCAGTAACAAAGGCAGCAAGGAGAGTCAAGGAGTAGAAAGAGCATGTCATGGTGTGTGGAGCTGGCTTGTACTAGCTCAGGAGAGTTGGCTGTTAAATTTTTAGCAATTTTGCCAACTGTGAACTTCTAATTAAGTGAGTTTTAAACAAAGGTAATGTATACTTAAAACTCATCATCTCAAATTATTTTAATATATTTTTATTATCTATACTTGAGATTACTTATACATATTGTATGTGTATGGTAAAAATTCTCTATAACATGTTACTTCATATCTCTTCCCAACATCGCATTCAATGACTTCACTTTGGTAGTTTGAAATTGGCTGTGGAGGGAGTATTTACACCATGGAAGTCAGCAAATGCCACAAATCAGGGCTGACTTATAGCTTTGTTGATTGTCTAGACCTAAGAAAGCGATGGAGAAAATGTTAATAATGCAGATTAAACTTAAAAGGCACGTTGTGTGTATATAGCTGTTACATGGTGAATAGCATAAAAGCATCTGATTCAGCAAAGAAGTCACTCACATCATAGACAAGTATGTTCCCATATAGTACATTTTTGTCATTTCACTTTTATCTTAAATGAAAATATTAGCCAACAGGCAAATGAACTACATTTGAAGAGCTGGTTGTTAAACATTTACCAGTACACCACTGGCTCTGCATCCACTGTGCCAGCTGGCCACTTACTGGTTCCATGACTTTAAGCAATAAGTCACTTAACTTCAATAAGTCACTTAAACTATAAGCCCAGTTTTATTCTCCACAAAATACTCCCTCTCATGATGTACTAATGAGAATTAGAATAGAGGAGGCACCCTTGACCACCATGTCCTTCTTCCTCCTCACTGGAAACCCCTCCTCTCACTAAAGTTTATATATGGATACATGTTCTCTCGATCTCCCACGTAGCCGAGAGCAGAGTGTTCTATATCTATGTGCCAGCATACACTGGTATGTCTTGAATGGGTTATAGACATAATGAGATACTGAACCCTTAAACCTCAGAACATTCAAATGAGGTTCAGCTTCTGAAGTTCTGAGATGATTCCATCTGGCCACAGACAACCTCATCCAGGTACCCCTTTGTGTCAAAAACATTCTATTTGAAACATAAAGAAAGTTGGGTAGCACTGGCTTAAGGCATGGGTAATGTGATGCAATGCTGACAATGGAACCTGAGGGAAAGTCCTGGGGAGATGGATGTGGGAAACATTTTTCTCCCTAATAAAAAGAGTCACAAGAGAGATAATGCCTTCGTCGGCCATATGTTGTTATATCTATATTAGAGGCCCCGTGCATGAAAAATAGTGCACTGGAGGAAGGAGGGGGTCCTTCAGCCCAGCCTGCACCCTCTCGCAGTCCGGGACGCCCCGGGGGGTGTCCGACTGCAGGGAGCGGGCCTAAGCCATTAGTCAGACATCTCTGGTACTGCTGTGGAGTTGGGAGAGGCTCCTGCCACCGCAGCTGTGTTGGCCAGCCATGAGCCGGCTTCTGGCTGAGCGGCGCTCCCCCTGTGGAAGCCCACTGACCACCAGGGGGCAGCTCCTGTGTTGAGCGTCTGCTCCCTGGTGGTCAGTGCGCGTCATAGCGACCAGTTGTTTGGCCCTTAGGGTCAATTTACATATTACCCTTTTATTATATAGGATGTGATCCTGGAACTCCTGGGTCATCTTGCAAAGAACCAATGTACTGTGAAGAAGGGGAATGATGGCATGAGTTTGGGTCTTTCACATTGTTGAGCCATTGAGCCCTCCCTGGAATTGTCTACCTTGGGAACTTATTTTTTGGGGGGGAGGGAGGAATAATAAATGTTCCTCATTGTTTAAGCCACTTTTATTTTTGTATTTGGTCATTTGTAGCTAAAAGCACCCAAACACAGTATATCACTGACTCCTAGTGAGTGCTCAAAAAGGTTAATCACCAAAATAGACCCTTTGCCTTTATTTTTATTTATTTTAATTGATTTTTAGAGAGTGGAAGGGAGAGGGAGAGAGAGAAACATTGATAGGCCACCTCCTTCATACTCCCTACCCCACATGCCCCCACTGGGGATCGAACCCAGCAGTAAACTCAGGCATGTGTCCTTACCTGGAATCAAACTAGCAACTCTTCAGTACAGGGGACGATGCCCAACTGAGCCACACTGGCCTGGGGAATCCTTTTCTTTAGAAAAGTTGCCATGATGTATACTGATCTTACCCTTTAAATATTTAAGAGGTTGTTTTTTTTCCCCCAGTACGTAGATTCTTTTTAATCTTTATCTTATTGTTACTTTTAGGAAATAATAGTAAAAGTGTTAACTGAAAAACGAAGTCATTTTAAGCTTGAGAACAATTAAATACAGTTATATTAAAATGCATTTTCTTTACTTGCAGGATCTAGACAAACTAGAGCTCCATTATAAAAAAAAAAGGTAAAAATCCCTTTATGTTCAGCAGAGTAGAACTAGAACCAAATTTGTGGGAATTACAGAGAAGATAATTTTAGTTCATTATAAGGGGATGAGAATGACCTTGACCTAGATAGAATGTGCCAAACTCCATACCAGGCCTCTTATGAGTATCATTTAATTCTCCTAACAACTTTGCAAATAAGATACTATTTTTCCATTTTACAGAAGAGGAAACTAAGGTTGAAAAAAAAAAGCTCTTTTGCAGACCTAGTACCATCTGATTTCAGTCACTGCTTTTTCTGTTGCAGAAGGTGACTGGGCCTTTTGATAACTTGCTCTCTGCTTGAGACCCTTTCCAATGCATTTTTCCATCCAAGAAAAAAGAACAGTTTCAACAATGGTATCTTTACTGAAAGTATCTTGGTGAGATGGGAAAGGAGTTATACTGCACATTACACAGAAAAAATATTTCACAAGCTTCATGTAAAATCATCACTTTTCCTAGAGTTTTGCTTCCAGCTGTCACCTTCTCCATTCCCCTGCTCTCTCCACTCAAGGAAAACTTCCCTCTTCCCTTCTAACACACCCTCCTTTCCTTTTGACACACTCCTTAAAAATCCCACTTGCAAGACAAATGCTAACACAATACCCTTGACCCCCATTCCACAAGTCACTGTAGAACCTATCATCCTGCCACCTGTGCAAGCATGGGAGAGGCCTCTTTGTAGAAAAGCATCATGTAGTGGGAGAAATTCAGGTTAGCATCAGACTGCAAACTTAATAGCCTATGATAGGGACCAGGCAAGTCGCTATAAATGTGAGATGAGGCACCCTAGCTGGTTTGGCTCAGTGTATAGAGCATTGGCCTGCAGACTGAAGGTCCCAGGTTCGATTCCAGTCATAGGCACATGCCTGGGTTGTGGGCTCGATCCAC
>NW_005366214.1:4067454-4083097 GCF_000412655.1 Myotis brandtii
ATATATACACATATATAATAAATGTGAGATGAGGCTGGGTATGGGGAAGAGTGGAAAGTAAAAGCAAAGGCCCTGGGATGCAAGTAAGAATGGCCTATCAAGGAACAAACAGAACTCTGGGATGTCTGGGGCATAATGAAGGAGGGAGAGAGTGTTATGCAGGCAGGGTGCCTGCGGGCCATAGTAAGGACTTTGATTTTAAGTATTATGGAGAATCACACTGCAGGTTCTCATGCAGGGGAGTGACATGATCTGATTTATGTTTTGCTCTTGCTGCAGTATGGAGAAGAGATTTTAGGAAAGCAAAGGTGGAAGTAGAAAAATCATTTCATGTCAGTTTCATAAATACTTACAGAGGAAGCAAAAGTAGTTTTCAGCTTTAAGTGGCACAGAGTGATTACATTTTCATGGTACGAATGTGGTCTTCTAGAGATATTTTGTTACTGGGGCTCATGTTTTCATTATCTGCGGAACTATACTTAGATATTTTTGCCAATGACTCATCAAGTAACCTTTCTTGGTAAGTTTAATAAAATGTAGCAAGGAGTACCTTATTAGAAAGGCCAAGAGTCATTGGTATTCATTTAAGTGGTTCAATGTAGGTGAATACTTATTGCCATCAAAAATACTCTGTGAAGACCTCATTGCTCTCTCCTTCGCTGCTCTCCCAACACACATCTGAAGGCTGAAAATTAAAATTTTACTAATTTATATCTTGTGTGTCGTGTGAGGATGAAAGTTTGGGTGTTCCCACCTAAGGCAGACATTTATATCTTAATAGGAAAGTCTTTAGATTTTTTAGACTCAAGTTTTAATACTTGGTAAGCAAGTTGCCTTGACATGCATTGATGAAATAGGGTAAAATAAATTTAAAAAGGGATTTAGTAAAGACTAAGCACCACCATGCTTAGATCCAGTCTTGCTCATGAATCTTTGAAATAAATATATACACTTCATATATTTAGTCTTTTCTTCATTTAATTTGATGGTCATATATTGGTGTTCTCCAACGTAAACCTAGAATAGGCCTTTGGCAAAAGACCATGACCAATTTTATGTTTAATCTTATAATAAGTACATTACAGATAACCCGTGAAATATTTTTTAATAAAAATTATATGGCTATTATATTACATCTATACAGTCTATAGTTTCTACATTGATGAGTCAAACAATAATTTCTGCCAAATTGAGCCTATGCACTAAATGGTATAAATCATAAGCACCTACCATTGGAAAGAATAATCCATCATTCAGAACCAAGTATTCATTTAAGACCTACCATATATCAAATATCATTAAACATGGAGAGGGATGCAAATAATAGCTGCTGAAACATATTTCAAACCTCCTATTTACCAGACTCCTGTCCCATCAATTCTGTTTAAAATATCTGTTAGAAATAATTTGTTGTTCTAATTACATTTATGGCAATTATAAGTTCTTGAGAGAAATATTTAATAAAATATCTGCATCTGTACTCTTAAAGAACCATATGTACATCTCTTGGGGCTAAGTAAAAATACTGGCCTTTATCCAAGTAGGCAAGACATACAAAACTCTTTTGTGTTGTCAATCACAGCAAAAACAGATTAAAGGGAACATTGTGAGTACTTGAAACATGCAATGCCAACAGAAAAATTCTGACTTGAGATAAAATACCAGTGATTTGTATGGCCTGGTGAGTCATGTGTATCATATCTGGGTTATGTACCCATAAACATTAGCTTAAAGGCAGAGTCAGACTATTTAAACTGTCATCACTAAACTCATCCGCACGTGTCAGTCCTCCCTGAATGTGAAAGCAAAAATTAAAGTACAGAAACACATGGAATTGACGACACATAAAATTTCTGCCATTCTACTCTTGGATTTTCAAAGGCAATGTTACAAAAGGGGGTTCAGAGCCCATAAAATGCTCCTTATAATTCTATCTAACTTGTATTAGCTGCTAGATACTTCTTTTTTTAAAAAAAAAATATTTGTTTAATGTCTATTAAGAGCAAGAACTTTCACTGACTTATCAATTAAATGCTTTAGATGAGGTAAATCTTAACCCACATGTATGAAAGAATTAAGTTAGTTAACCACTAAGTATGGAATATGTGTCAAACCCTATTAAACATAGCAAGAGATGTACCGGAATCGAACCCGGGACCTTTCAGTCCGCAGGCCGACGCTCTATCCACTGAGCCAAACCGGTTACGGCTGTCACACCCTATTAAACATAGCAAGAGATGTAAATAATAGCTACAATTTATTGAGCATTTCCTGTTTGCTAGAATATTTATTTCTACAGTATTTAATGTAATTCTGATAACATCCCTTCAAGGTAGCTGTTATTACTATATTTTGTACATGTGAAATGGAAGCTAAGAGAGGATAAGTCACTTGTCAAATTAATAGGGTAAGTGAGTGGATAGAATTTGAAGCCCATGTGATTCTAATTTTTGCTGTTCTTTTCTCTCTTTTTTTTTGTATGTTTGTTGTTGTTGTTAATCCTCACCCGAGGATATTTTTTCCATTGATTTATTATCATTTTTTTAGAGACTGTCTTTAAAACATATATATGTGTGTGTGTGTGTGTGTGTGTGTGTGTGTGTGTGTGTGTGTATATATATATATATATTCTGGTAGTGTTTTGTGTGTGGCCCTTGTCCCTATTCGACTTCTTGTGTATCCCAAATCACACCTGGCAGAGTATTTTTTTAAGAATATTTTTAAAAATTTTTTTTATTGATTTCAGAGAGGAAGGAAAAGGGAGAGAGAGATAGAAACATCAATGATGAGAGAGAATCATTGATCTGCTGCCTCCTGCACATCCCACTGGGAATGGAGCCCACCATGACCAAATCTAACCGCAACCTCCTGATTCATAGGTTAACGCTCAACCACTGAGCCATGCTGGCCAGGCTCCATTGGTTTGTTGAGAGAATGGAAGGAAGGGGGAGAGACAGAAAGAAACATCGATGTGAGAGAGACACATCGATTGGTTGCCTCTCGCATGTGCCCTGACTCGAGGTAGGGATTGAGCCTGCAGCTGAGGTACATGCCCTTGATTGGAATCGAACCCAGGACCCTTCAGTCTGCAGACCAAACCACTGAGCCAAACCGGCTATGGCATAATTTTTGTTGTTTTTTTAAAAACTCAAAACTGATGTTTAAAATATAATCTTGGTGTCTATTAAAACATTAGGCTATACAAAGAGGGAGTCAGAATATGGGGTTTTAGTCTTGGCTCTGATGATGTGCCACTGTGTGCAACTTGAGAAAGTCATTTCATCTTTTTGAATTTCAAGTTTCCGAATATGTAATTGTTTGGGATTCATTAGAAGAAAGACACCCTGTTCTTTGGATATGATGGCTGGTAGTAAGACTAATGAATCAAATCCATGCCTAAAGCCAAATTCTCCTCTGGAGTTTCAGTTTGTTGAGGCAATACATTCTCTGTTCTGTTAAGCCAGTTTAACTAAGTATTTCTGTCTATTGGTTCACAGATGTCATAATAGGGATATCCTTGAAAAAAAAAATGGGCTGGATTTACATTAAGAGAAGGCAGTGGGGGAAAAGTTATGCCTAAAATCTCTGAGATGGGAGTGACTCCCAAAGTGTGAAGAGGCAATTAGATATTAGGAAAGAAAAGTTATATGAGACCTAATTGTCAAAGATTGTGAAAGCCTTCAGGCGGACTTGAGACTTGATGGTTTTGTAAGATTTATTTTTCAACAAATGCCTTTATGATATTTTCTTTTCCACTTCTCCTCTTCCAAACCTTGCCTTCTTGGATCATCTTCATTGATTTTGGGTGAGTCTTTGGAACTTCCTCAACAAATAGAATATGATTAAAGTTACATCGCATTACTTCCAAGCTAGGTCAATTAGGTCAATAAAAAGCATTATAGTTTCTACCCAGTTCTCTCTTTTTCAGGACATTTACTCTTGGACCCACAGATAACATGGGGTGACCATGTGTAGGAGTTCTAGTTGTCAGCCTGTGTAATAAAAAAACCAGTCTTTGTCCTTAGCTCCTGGGAAGTAACCTCTAAAACCTTGGAATTTCCTAAATGATAGGAGTGTCTTTGTTAATTGTTATGTTCCCTGATAAGTGACTAATGGTGGGTCATTTGATAGTTTTAACAAAGACAATGACTCAGGACAAAAGCTGACCACTCCAGAAAGACCAACCATGTGATTAGAGGGTTAGGCCTTTGAATAGAGTGATATTAGATTAACCCACTAGGAGATTCGGGAAGTTGGAGATTGAGTCACATGGCCAATGATTTAATCAATCATGTCTATGTAATGAAACCCTAATGAAAACTCTGGACACTGAATTTTGGGTGAGTTTCCACAGTTGGCAATGTGCTGCATATTGTCACACAGTGATGTGCTGGGAGAGTAGGCCCAATGTAATCATGGTGCCCTTATAACGGAGTTAGGAAGGGCAGAGCCAGAGAAGGTGATGTGATGATGGAAGAGGAGGTCAGAGTGGTATGAGGAAGGGCTCACAAGCTAAGGAGAACAGGTGGTCTCTTAAAGTTGGAAAAGGCAAGGAAATGGATTCTTCCCTAGAGCCTCCAGAAGGAACATGGCACTACAGACAAATCTTGTTTCTGACATCCAGAACTATAAGACAATAAATTGGTGTATTTGAAACCACCAAGTTTATGGTAATTTTTTAACAACAGTAAAAGGAAACTATTGCATATACAGTAGTCCTTCCTTATATGCAAGGAATAAATTTCAAGATCCCCAGTGAATGCCTGTGACTGTGGTAGTAGTAAACTGTATATAAACTATATTTTTTTCCTATATGCACATATATACCTTTTCACTTAAAGGAAGCACCTTAAGGCGTCTCTTTGGCATATCTGAACTGCCAGAACCACTACTGTTGCACTTTGGAGCCATTATTGAGTAAAATAAGGGTTACTTGAACACAAAAACTGTGAGACTGGACAGTTGATCTGATAACCCAGATGACTATTAAGTGACTAATGGGCAGGTAGCATATACAGTGTGGATACGCTGGACAAAGCGATGATTCACGTTGAAGGTGGAACCAAACCGGATGGTATAAGATTTCATCACACTACTCATAAAGGCATGCAATTTAAAACTATGACTTGTTTATTTCTGAAATTTTCCATTTAATATTTTGGGACTACTTTCCTAAGGTTATCATAATAAAGTTCCACAAACTGGCTGGCTTAAAAAACAAAAATTTATTGTTTTACAGTTTGGCACCAGAAGGCCAAAATCAAGGTATCAGCAGGGGGCCATGCTCCCTGGGAAGGCAGTGGGGAAGGATCTGCTCCAGGCCTTTCTATGAACTCTGATAGTTCCTTGGCATAAATAAAATCTTCACATGGCATTCTCCCTGTATATGTCTGTCTTCAAATTTCCCCTCTTTACCGGATACCAGTCATACTGGACCAGGGTCCCATCATACTTCAGTATGACCTCATCTTAATTCATTACCTCTGCAAAGACCCTATTTTCAAATAAGATCACATTCTGAGGTACTGGGGTTAGGACTTCAACATATCAACTTTACAATGACACAATTCCAGCCATAACAGGGTTGTAGTCCCAGGAGACTAAAAAATAAGGCTTGTCAAGAAGATGAGTCGGGTAATAACGGCTACCTTTTTTTCTCCCAGGGACTCTCCAAGGTAGGTGTTTTTACCTCCACCTCAAAAGTGAGGAAACTGAGGCTGAGAGGGGGTAGGCAATTTCTCTATGTTGACACAGTTATACAGGGCCAGAGCTGGGTGCATTCCCAGATTTGTCTGGCTCCAAAGCCCAAGCTTTTAATCACTTTGCTCTGCCATCTCCAGGAATCATGAAAGGATCAAATGACCTGGTTTGTAGGCCCAGTTCTGCACATATGAAGCATAAGACATTTAATGAATCATTTACCTTCTCTAGGGCTTAATTTTCTTTTCAGCAAAATGAGCCTAATAATAATATGTGGCAAAGAACAAGTACTTCATAAACTGTAAAGCGTCCTGCCACTGTAATAATTGTTGTTAAGAGTGGCATCAGCATAAGGCAAAGACAATTAACATGTTCCCTCAGTGGAGAACGGTGTTATGTTTGTGTTCCCTAGGTTTTTAGAGTTTGTGTTGCCGTTATGACCCTTTGCCCTCCTCACGTGAGTCTCTCCATCAGCCCATACACCTATCTTCTGTTCTTTCCCCCAGTTTAGACCTGAATTTTGTTTTGTTAACTACCTGCTATAAATAAATGAACAAGTAATTTTCAGGCTACTTTTTTTTTTTTAAGCAAGTTTTCTAAGTTAAAACCATTGTTATATTGAGATGTTCTTTGGGCAGTTGTGGGGAAAAAAGTGTCCTAGTTGGGGCTGTTATAACAAAGTACCCCAGACTGGATGGCTTTTGAACAATTGAAATTTATTTTTTAGTGTTCTGGAGGCTGGGAATTTCAAGATCAAGGTGCCAGCAGATTACATGTCTGGTGAGGGCCTGCCTCCTGGTTTATAGATGCCCATCTTCTCGTTGTGTCCCTACATGGCAGAAGAAGTGAGAGAGCTCTCTGGCGTCTATTTTTATAAGGACACTAATTCCTTTCATACAGCTCCACTTTCATGACCTAATTACCCCAAAGACCCAACTTCCAAATATCATCACTTTGTGGCTTCAACCTATGATTTTTTGAGGGGCGGGGGTGGGGGTGGGGTAAGCATCAGTCTATAACATACAGAAGATGGAGCATTAAGTCTCTTCAGAAGCCTGTTAAATCTTCTCTGTACTTTGCCATTTGATCTGTTACCATACTGCAAAAAAAAGCAAACACACAACCAAACAAAAGACCAATGAATTCACCTGACAACTTCACATAAATCTATTTTTCAAAACTTAACTTTTGTTTACTTTTTTGAAATTGGCAAAAAATGCATGCTTATTATGAAGAATGGAAAGATACACAATAAGTACAAAGGAAACAAACCTCACCAGTAATCCCATATCTCATATCTGTGTCCCAAGAAAGCAACTGTTAACATTTTGGTTATTTATGAAAAATTAAACTTTTATGGACATTTTGCTTTCTAAGTTCATTATTACATTATGAGTATTTTCATGTCTTTTAATATTCTTTTAAAAATTTTTGTTGTTGAGAGTATTACAGATGTTCCCCTTTTTCTCCCCAATTGCCCCCTTCTATCTGGTTCCCACCCTGCTTCAGGCTTTCACCAACCTATTGTCTGTGTACATAGGAAATGTATATATGCATATAAGATCTTTGGTTAATCTCTTCCCACCCCCTCCCCCATCTCTCTGAGATTCATCAGTCTGTTCCATGTTTTCATGCTTCTATTTTATTCATCAGTTTATTTTGTTCATTAGATTCCTTGTTCATTTATTTTGATTTTTAGATTCAATTGGTGATAGGTATATATTTATTGCCATTTCATTGTTCATATTTGTTATCCCTTCTTCTTCATCTTCTTCTTCCTCTTCTTAAAGAATACCCTTTAACATTTCATGTAATGCTGGTTTGGTGGTGGTGAACTCCTTTAGCTTTTTCTTGTCTGGAAAGCTCTTTATCTGACCTTCAATTCTAAATGATAGCTTTGCTGGGTAGAGTAATCTTGGATGTAGGTCTTTGCTATTCATCACATTGAATATTTCTTGCCATTCCCTTCTTGCTTAAAAAGTTTCTGTTGAGAAATCAGCTGACAGTCATATGGGTGCTCCCTTGTAGGTAGGTAACTGCTTTTCTCTTGCTGCTTTTAAGATTCTCTCTTTGTCTTTAACCCTTGGAATTTTCATTCTGATGTGGCTTGGTGTGGGCCTCTTTGGGTTCCTCTTGTTTGGGACTCTGTGCTTCCTGGACTTGTAAGTCTATTTCTTTCACCAGGTAGGGGAATTTTTCTGTCATTATTTCTTCAAATAGGTTTTCAATATTTCTCTCTCTCTCTCTCTCTCTCTCTCTCTCTCTCTCTCTCTCTTTCTCTCTCTCGCTTCTCCTCTGGCATCCCCATAATACGAATGTTGGTACGCTTGAAGTTGTCGAAGATGTCCCAAAGGCTCCCTACACTATCTTTTTTTGTTTTCCTTACACTATCTTCATATTTTTTGAGTCTTCTTTCTATTTGATCTTCTGACTAGGTGTTTTTTGCTTCCTCATATTCCAAATCATTGATTTGAGTCTCTGAATCCTCTACTGTTGAATCCCTGTAAATTATTCTTTATTTCAGTTAGTGTATACTTCATTTCTGATTGCTCCTTTTTTATGTCTTTGACATTCTCTCTAACATTTGTTGAAAGTCTCACTAAGTCCCTTGAAGCTCTCATTAAGATCCTTGAGCAACCTTATAACCAGTGTTTTGAACTCTGTACCCAATAGTTTGCTTGCTTCCATTTCATTTATTTCTTTTTCTGGAGGTTTCTTCTGTTCTTTCATTTGTGACATGTTTCTTTGTCTCTGCATTTTGGCTGCTTCCCTGTGTTTCTGTGTCTCCTGTAATTGGTAGAGTGGCCTTGTGTAGTAGATGTCCCATAGGGCCCAGTGGCTCACCATCCCCAGTCACCTGAGCTGGGCAGTCTAAGTTCATCCCTGTGTGGTGAAGAGCCTTGATTGCTATTGGCATCACTGGGAGAAGTTGACTTCGAGGCCAATTGGCTGTGAGGACCAGCTGCGTCTGTAATGAAAGAGCTGCTATGCAGGAGACACCCCTGTGGAGTAGGAATTGCTTCAGTGGGACTTTGGTGCTCACTGAGTCTGCCCCTTGAGTGTATTGCTCTTGGATGTGTGGAGTTGTAATCTGGTATGGTCTGGAGCTGACCACTGGGTGCACTGGCTCTGGGGCCTTCCTGGAGGTGCAAAGGCAGCCATTGCCTGGGGCCACCCATCAGGAGTTACAGAGCTATCTGCTGGTGGCTGCTACTTGTGTTGGGCTTGGAAGTGCCCAGGAGAGGCCAAGTTGTGGAGCAAGTCAGGCTGGTGCTAGTTTGGGGTCTTGGGCCTCTTATTGAGAGGTATGGGAGCACACTCACAACAGTTGCTGCTGGTTTGAGAGATTTTAGCAAAGTCTGGAGCCTGAGCCAGAACAGGCCATTCATATGGAAAAGCTGCTGCAAACAGCTTAGAAAGGGCTGCAAGTTGGATAGGATGGAGTCTCAGGGAATCACCAGGGTGGAGTGAACAGTGTGAGCCATGCTGATGAAAATTCATATATGGCTGCCAGTCAGCTCTGTGACCAGGGAGGTTCCAGCACAGGAATAATGACCTCTGTGAGCACCCCCATCTGGTAGAAAGCTTCCAAGCTCCTCCTTGTATGTCCCTGGCTCCCCAGTGCTGCCACTCAGTGCTTGAGCTCAGAGGGAGCTAGTCCGTGTAAGTTCATGCGACAATTCTTTAAGAGGAACTGCCTGGGTCTCCAGTAGCCATGTCACTCAGCCACAATCCCCACTGGTTTTTATAGCTTGAAGTTACGGGGACTTCTATTCCCAGCTGTGGAACCCTGGACTAGCAATCTGGTGTGGGGCTGGGATCCCTTGCTTCTCATGGGAGGCCTCTACAGCGAGGATATCCCTCCCAATTAAAAAAATGCCACACATGGGTGTCAGACCAGCCAGTTCTGTGCCTCTGCCTCTTCTACCAGTCTCAATGTACTTTCTTATTTACTACTCTAGTTGTAGGACTCCCATTCAGTCAGATTTCAGGTGATTCTGAATGATGGTTGTTCTGTATTTTGGTTGTAATTTTGATGTGGTTGTGGGAGGTGGCGAATAATAGCATTTACCTATGCCACCATCTTGGTTCTTCTCTTAATATTCTTTAAGAATTTGATTTTTAATTATTATTTAATAGTCTCGGCCAGCGGTTGCCAACCTTTCGGACCTCATGGACCACCCGTGGTCCAAAGACCACCGGTTGGCAACCACTGGTCTAGACTATAGATATATTACAATTAATTTCACTAATTCCCTATGGGAGAATATTCAGATCATTTCCATGTTTTTGCTACTCTCAACAGGGCTTAGGATACCCTTTTACTTAAATGCACACATTTCTAATCATATCTAAGGATATGTCCTGAGAAGTGAAAATAATAGGTTGGATTGCTTTATTTATATAGTACTATATTAGTCAAGCAACAGAAACCATTGCAGGAGCTTATTGCAAGGTATTGTGCATCCCACAAATTTGTCAGGAGAGCTACAGCCACAGGCTTAGAAAATGGGCAGGAATGGAGGAAGGCTGAGCAGCCAGAGACACAGCCAAGACCATGCTACAGATCCAGTGCACTGAGGATTCCTCTGCCATTGCCACTGAGGCTGAATGAGAGCTGTACTTGCTTTGCCACAACTGCTGGTTCTGGGCCTGGACATTGGACACTAGACACCGAAGCTGGCAACACTCCCTTAAAGCTCCTTGAAACTGGATGATGCACTGCATCCAGAAAGAGTTCTGCTCTCGGTCAGCTTGTCAGCATGACAGGCAACAGACACACAATCTTGGGTCATCACATCTGAGTGCCCAAGCCTAGGGTCTAGCAATGAGTGTGCCAGGTGTATATACCTCCCATAGAGAGAGAGAGAGATGAGGCCTGGCTTCTTCAAAGAAAGAAGAACGTGCAAGGTGGGAGAGTCCACTCACTGTCAGCTAGCAGTGAGTGTGCCAAGTGTATATACCTCCCATAGAGAGAGAGAGATGAGGCCTGCCTTCTTCAAAGACAGAAGAACGTGCAAGGTGGGAGAGTCCACTCACTGTCAGTTTTATAGGCAAAAAATAGTACTTTAATATTATTTTAATTTGCACTTACTTATTTACTAGAGATGATGGACCTTTTGGATAGACCTATTTGTGGTTTGTGTTTTTTTCTTTTGTTAACTATCTAAACATATCTTTTGATGACTTTTCTATCCAAATAATTAGCTTTTATTGGGGCATTTATCTGTCATTTTTTTTTTTGGTTTGTCTTTTTTGTAAGTGCTCCTTTAACAGTACGAATATGAACACTTTAACAGCTATATATGTTTCATCTTTCCTCCAATTTGACCTTTAACCTCATTTAGGAATTTTTAAGTTTAGCCTGCAGAAGTTTGCCACTTTTAAATATATTTTTATTGATTTCAGAGAGGAAGGGAGAGGGAGAGAGAGAGAGATAGAAATATCAATGATGAGCGAGAATCATTGATCGGCTGCCTCCTGTATGCCCCCTATTGGGAATTGAGCCCTCAACCCGGGCATATGCCCTTGACTGGAATCGACCCCAGGACCCTTCAGTTGGCAGACTGATGCTCTATCCACTGAGCCAAACCAGTTAGGGCAAAGTTTGCCACTTTTATAAAGTTAAGTCTATCACCTTTCCCCCATTATGTTTTCTTACTTTGCTTTTGAACTTTGGCTTTCCCTAATCAGGAGTCAGATGAACATTCACCTATATTTTCTGGCCAATCCAAGTAAATCTAATCTTCAGGTGGCCTACATTGCAGAAGAGAGATCTACATTCTAGATTATGAGAGGAATCCAACAAAATTTAGTAGAGGCAACACAGGATTCACTTAGGAATAGTGTGGGCATAAGTGTTTAATTGCCTCCTCTTCACTCCATCAGTGAGAGAGGGATTCCTAAGAGCCTTGGGACTAGGGGGCTGGCCAAACACCTGACACCAGACACTGGACAGATGAGATCAACAGCAGTTTATTAATCACATACAGCCTGCGGGAAGAGGACACTGAGTGGCATGCAGGGCCACCTGGGGGGTTGCACTTGGGGACAGAGTGAACAAGCAGGGGCTGTGGGAGGCAGGCTTCCCCTGAGTCCAACAGAAGGATGTGATTGGCTTGTTTGAATAATTTTGTGAGCTGGCAGGGAACTGAAACCCCCTACTCAGGGATAGGCAGGCACTGTGCCCAGTTCCTTTGATAAGAAGGGTTGTTTGGCTAGGAGACCTTATCCACAAGAACAGAATAGGGAGGGGAACTTGCAGTTAGGCCATACAAGGACCTCTGGATTTTACAAGATATCAAGGGAGTACATAATATTGAGCCTTAATTTTAATAGCACTTCAGGACATTGGTTGATGATGGGCTCCAATGGTTAGGAGTAGAGAAAATTCCAGGGGATAAACTCAGGTCCTGAGCAGAAGTTACTTTATATCTTCAGAAATCAGAGATCTCAAAACAAAATGGCAGAAGGAAGACAAATTATCAAGGCAGGTTGGGAGTGTGAGGGTGGGCAAAATGGGTGAGGGGTGTCAAAAGGAACAAACTTCCAGTTATGAAATAAATAAATCTTGGGGATGTAATGTATAGTCTAGTGACTATCTATACTAATAAAAGAGAAACATGCAAATTTGTGTCACTCTGCTACACCCACCAGCCAATCAGAGCAACTATGCAAATTAACCCAACAAAGATGGTGGTTAATTTGCATATGCAGGCACGGAGTGAAGACTGAAGGCTCTGGCTGGAGTGAAGACTAAAGACTGAAGACTGAAGAGTGAAGACTGAAGAGGCTTGGCTTCTCCTCTGTGGCCAGGGTCCCGGGTGCCGGAGGAAAACTGGTGCCTGCAGCCAGGGGAAGAAAGGCCTATTGTGCAAATCTTCATGCAACGGGCTTCTAGTAGTTAGTAATCCCGTATTCCATATTTGAAAGTTGCCGGGAGAGTAGATCTTAAAAGTTCTCATTACAAGAAAAACATTGTAACTACATGCAGTGATGGATGTTAAGTAGACTTATTATGGTGATCCTTTTGCAATATATACAAATATCAAATCATTAGGTTGTATACCTGAAACTAACATAATGTTATCTGTCAATTATATTTCAATCGAATAAAAAAAGAAAGGAGAAAGGGAAAAATGAGAGGGTGGGAGTCAAAAGTTTGTGCTAAGAGGGGTCCCACCCACGGTACCACTCAGAAGACTGCTTATTGCCCCTCAACTCATCACCAGTGAATCAGTAATGGAGACAGTGTGTACCTGTAACTTAACCTGCCTGCTACAAAAAGTAAGTTCCCTTCAGTCAATGCTGCACTGTGAGGAACAAGGAAGAGAGAGTGAATCCCATGGTCCTGGTCTCTAGAGACCCACAGATGCTGTCACTCAGGTGATGTCAGCTTTAGAAAGCAGCCAGAGAAACTTCTGGGGGCTTCCCAGGGATGTTTCATCATAGTTTGACATAAGATGCTGGATGCTACTTTCCAAACAAGCCAGATCTATCTTGGACCCAGGGTTAGCAGCATATAGTACTAGGTCCCACAGTACTCACTTTTCATTAAGGTTTTAATGAGCACCTACCAAGCACCCAGAATTTTGTATCAGGCTGCACAGGACAGAATCCCTTCCCTCAAGGAGTTTCTAATATCCTTGAGAAAATAATATAATTAATATGAAATGGCAATGCAGAAAAGTATATTAATATGTTCCAAGAAGAAGAGTATAGAAAAAGAATGCTATAATGGAAGTCAGTATATTTTTCCTTGTACTGCTTACATTTATGCTTTAAACAACTTACTATGCAAAACATTATGTGGTGAGACGTTTTTGGTTAATTTTATTAAAGTTATTGGGGTGACATTGGTTAATAAGATTATATAAGTTTCAAGTGTTTAATTTTATAATGCATTGTCTGTATATTGCATTGTGTGTTCATCACCCAAAGTCAAGTTTCCTTCTGTCACCATATATTTGACCCCCTTTACTCTCCTCCACCATCTCCCTTCCCCTCTGGTATCCACCACCCTGTTGTCTGTGTATATGAGTGGTTTTGTTTGTTTGTTTTGTTTGTTGCTTTCTATTTTATATCCCATATATGAGTGAAATCATATGGTTCTGTTTTTTTTGTTTGTTTGTTTTTTTCTGGTGAGACACTTTCTTAACCTATGAGCTGAATCTCATATATACCCACAAACTAATAATGGCTAAAGTTTCTTATGTCTTTAGAGTGTGTTCGTTTTAGTCCAAGTATGTACAAGCATCAGGTAAGGGGGGTGGGATACAGTAGAGAAGTCTCCTCATTCATCTCTTTTTTTCTAAATAAACTGACAACCCCTGAGCCAGGCAGGGTTCAGTCTCTCCAGTTTTTCAGCCACCCTTGCTGTGGCCATTCTCCTTGCTCTCTTCCACCCCTACCCCAAGTCACTTCAGAGATACTTGAGGGCAATTAGAGGGATAAATTGGGGTTTGGTCATTTGGAAGATAAGTCATAGAAATCCAGAGGGTTTCAGACAAACTCCTGGCCAAAGGTAGAGTTTGACCTACACTGGGTAGGTTTCTGTCCTTGCTGTCCATAAAACTTGATCATATCAATGTTAGCCCAACAGTTTTGCCCCAATTCTGTTATTCTTGGCCCCTAGATCAGTGTTGGCTGTCCCTCAGTCACCTGTGGGGATTTTAACTATATAAACCCAGGTCCTGTCCTCATAGATTCTGATTAAGAGCATCTGGATCTTGTCCTACAAAATCCATTAGTGTCAAAGTTGAGATGAAGAACAGGCATTTACTTAATGTAAAGGGAAAACTTTAAATAATCACAACTGATCAATAATGTAATCATCTTTTCTGTGAACTCATTGTTCCTGGGAGTTTTCCAGTAAAGACCAAATTTATGAACAATTACTCCTCTTTCTCCATCATAAAACATAACTATACCTTAATGCACCTTTCCCACATCATCTCATTAATCTGCACAAATGTTTGTGGGATATGTGTCATTATTATTCTCATTTTTCAAATGAGAGAAGTGAGATCTAGGGAGTATAAATTATTTGCCTAAGATCAAATAGTCAAGAAAAGATGAAAGCAGGACTACTGTGGGGATAATTCCTGATATGCTACCCCATGTGACCTCAATTTAAAGACATGTGCCGGCCCAAGGAGATGGCTAAGAGACTAGGCTATTTGTCAGTTCATTCAGGGACCATTAGATCTCATGGGGATCAGAGTGGGACGAAGTAGGGTCACCAGAGCCAGAGATTTGACTGCTGCAGATTTTTCTTTGCTAATCCCTCTTGCTTACTCATTTCGGGTCTTTGACCTCTGCTTGGTAATCATGAAGGAAATAATTGCTACCGTTTTCTAAAGGCGTCCAATGTGCCCAGGATTTTGTGAACTGAGTTATATGAACTCATTTAATCATGACAGCAATCCCAGCATAAAGATATTAGATCCATTTTATAGATGGAGAAACTGAATGTCTTGCCCAGGATCACATAGCAAGCCATGAATCAAACTCAGGTGTATTTGTGGTCAAAGCCTGTGCCTTACAAAGAGGTCTCTTTCTGGGGCAGTGTTGTCCTGAAGGGCAGGTAGGATCTATAGGAATTATTTGCACCCTTGGTGTCTCCCACTGTCTCTGTGTAGGCAAGTATGTAAGCCTGAGGGAGCCCTGTGAGGACTGTTTCAGCCCCAAAGATGACATTTCATTGGGGCATCTCCAATCAGAACAATTATTAGATATAAGAGACACCAAGATTCTTAAAAAAAAAAATCTTGTTTAGATTATTACAGTTGTTCCTCTTTTTTCCCCCTTGGGGCATCAATCAGAACAATTATTAGATATAAGAGACACCAAGATTCTTAAAAAAAAAAAATCTTTATTGTTCAGATTATTACAGTTGTTGTTCTTTTTTCCCCACCATTGCCCTCCTCCACCCGGTTCCCCC
>NW_005366214.1:4084959-4088010 GCF_000412655.1 Myotis brandtii
ATTGAAAAAGACAACCGTGTCCTCAGTTGCCAGCCCTTTCCGCACGAGCCTCCATACCTCTGCACTTTACTTCCGCACCTCCTCTGAGTCTCAGTGTGCTTTTCTCTTTCCTTCTAGTTGTAGAATTTCCACTCAGCCAGCCTTCCTGTGGTTCTGGATGATGTCCATTTTGTCTTTTAGTTGTATTTTTGAAGTGGTTGTGTGAGGCAGCAATTTCATGTGTTTACCTATGCTGCCATCTTGGTTTCTCTGACTCCAAGATTCTTGAAATTCAACTGGCTATTAGGCCCACAGCAGGTACAACATAAAACGCCACACACACACACACACACACACACACACACACACACACACACACACATACACACTCTAATATATGGTGTAGAAGATGTCAGGAACATGGGTTCTGGCACTGTCGGCCACTCAACATTTCAGAGAAAAAATAGGCTGACCCAGGGCTTTTTGAGGACATAGTTTTACTCTACAGATGAAGCAGTTTGCCAGACACTTAGATCTTGTAAAACACCTTGAAACCAACTCCTCTTTCCTCATCCTCCAGCCTCAAACCCTATTTGGCAGCTATGAACATCCTCAAGCCACATCCATATCACCAACCAGCTCCTGAGGACCTCCGAGCTTCCCAGAGGGGCCTGGGGTTTGCAATGCTAGCATGGACGCCCACAGGAGGCCACAAGCTCCTGCTCCTGGGTTCTCTAAAGACCACTGCCACCATTCAGGGCTCAGAACCACAGAAAAATCAAGACTTCCAAAGGGCATGCTGGTCTTCTCTTCTGCACTTGGGAGTATAGCCTAGTTCAGTGATGGCGAACCTATGACACGCATGTCAGAGGTGACACACAAACTCATTTTTTTGGTTGATTTTTCTTTGTTAAATGGCATTTAAATAGATAAAATAAATATCAAAAATATAAGTCTTTGTTTTACTATGGTTGCAAATATCAAAAAATTTCTATATGTGACATGGCACCAGAGTTAAGTTAGGGTTTTTCAAAATGCTGACACGCTGAGCTCAAAAGGTTCGCCATCACTGGCCTAGTTGAAAGCATGAAATGCAAATTGTGTCCACTTTTGGTACTGAGAATCGTACTTTGAGTCCTGAAGGGTGCCTTTCAAAACTGAATGTGCCATCTGTGTAGTCTTCTGGCTGTACCATTTCCAGGACACGGAGTCTGGAATTGCACAGAGGTATTTAGGTGCTCTGGGGAGGGAATGCATGATGGCACAGGCCTCTTAGCAGGCAGCTGTTCTCAGGAAGTTGTTAGTTTGGCATATGACTTTGGACTCAGACAGACTTGAGTTTAGATCCTGACTCTGCCCCCCAGTAGCTGTGTGGTCTTGGGAAGGTCACATGCTTTGCTGACCTTTGTTTCCTCCTCTGGAAAATGAGGGCACTAATACCTGCTGTGCATTGTATGCTAATGTATATTACATGCTAATGAGCATTATGCATTTTCAGTAGGAGGAGAATCAAAACAAAACAAGGAGCCACATTTGTCATTTATGCCTCATTGTGAATGAGTTTAATCAAAACCTTGCCAGGGAGTGAGTGATGGGGAAGTAGAAGCCGTGGACTCTGAAGGTGAGGAACTCTGTCTCCAGCCTGTCTCCAAACAGAGAGGCCCTAGGCACCTGGGAGCAAAATCAGGTCACATCTTGTTTATCTGAACCAGATGGACTGATGACAACTCACCCCCACAACTGACACTTGGCACAGCAATCTCACCCTAGACCTGAGTTCTCTTTACTGCTATTCTTACCAAAAGACTTCTTACATCAGCTATGGAGGGATTTTTAACTGTTCATCATTTTCAATAAAAGCGACTCCAACAATGCAGTGTAAGGTTGATGTTCCCAAGAAACAGACCTGTTCTCCGTCTGGTTTTGTTTTCTTTTATTGCTTTTGAAATCCAGCATTCCTCTTTTCGTTGGTGGCCTGGGATACAGGGCAATACTGGTTTCTCTCACGTGGATTATCTATTTGGAGTTGATTGAAAAAAATAAAGCTGGCTAAAAGAAGGGTCAGGCTAGTTCTAAAGATAATTTCAACAGAAATAAAAGGGTGACACATAAACCAGATGGGCGTCCCAACCAGGTTGGTTTCCATATACCAAATATTGACTTCTGAGAAGCTGTTTGAATGTGAGTGTGGGGCAGTGCCTGCAACCTCTCAATGGATGCAGCATGTAAATGAGGTCGAATAGAACAGAGCTGGAATGTCCCCACAGTATCAGGAGTAGTGTTCCCAGGCAGGGCCAAAGTGTGAATTACCAAGAGTTTGTCTCCAGCCCTTTGTTTCCATGTCCAGCTGGGAAACTCGGACTGCCCCCTCACTAAAGGCACCATTGTTGCTTCCCACCTCAGCCTGTCCAAGTAGCCAACTTATTTCCATCCCATTTATTCAATTCCTGATGCTGCTTTTAAAACGAATGGTTTAAATATGTGACTTCTTTCTATGTAAAGTATTTGGATTTTCATGAGGGCCTTCTGCTGAAACCAAACAAATCACTCTAATGGTGGGGAGTCAGGCAGTAGGATAGATACTTCAGAGTAGATTGTCCTTCAGTTTCCTTCAAGTCCTGCACAGAGGCAGCTGTCTGCTCTGGCTTGGTAGGACTGGCACAGTTACAGATCTTTGCTGTGGAGTAAAGGTAGGTCAAAGGGCAGAAGTGCACCACATGGAACTGAGAATAGAAAACAGCACATGGAGATGGTATTTTGTCCATGGATTGGGGATTACTATCCTAAGCAGCCAGGAAAGTTTTACACAATAAAACAAATGGGTTCTGCACTTTTAACTTTTAAATAAACATGGAGGATTTATTTCTAGCCATAATGTAAATTGGTGATGTGGAAAGTTATGAAAAAAGAATGCATGCTAAGACTTCAGACCTCCTGGTTTCTGTCAGCATGCGGTGTGCTTAAATAACACTGATTTCTACATAAATAACTTTTTATACTATATTTGTAAGGTATTTTACTTTAAAAATCCCCCCCCCCCCCCTTAAAAAAAAGGTACTGTTAATATGAACA
>NW_005366214.1:4088104-4091394 GCF_000412655.1 Myotis brandtii
TTGCATTTGAGCTTTTGCCTTGCTGTATTTGTGGTAAAAAATACAATTGAATATTATGACCCAAGATATCCATTCCTAAAATATACCATGGAATAGTGGCTTTCCAATCTGTTTTGACTTTGACCTTCAGTAATAAATCTATTTTACCATGTGACCCATGGTAAATGAAATGAAAGTTTCACAAAACAAAGCTTACACTTGTTATATGCAATATACCCTAGTGTTTTCCATTCTATTCTCTTTTATTTTTTTCTTCCTTTTTTAAAAAAAATATTTTATTGATTTTAGAGAGAGAGGGAGGGAGAGGGATAGAGAGAAACATTGATGAGTGAGAAACATTATTGGTTGGCTGCCTCTTACATGCCCCCTTCTGGGCATGTGCCCTGACCAGGAATTGAACCAATAACTTCTTGGTTCATGAGTAAACACCCAACCACTGAACCACACAGGCTGAGCTCTTTCTTCCTGTTTTTTCTTTTTTTTAATTGATATTACTACTTACCAGCAAGTTGGGACCTACAGATTTGAAAACATTGCCTTAGAGAAACTCTTGTGTACATATATATATATAAATGTCCACAGCAGCATTGTTTGAAATAGCAAAAAAGTGGGAAATGCATATGGCTAATGGTAAACATGTGTGTAAGGTAACTGTAGGGGTATAACTTGCACTGGGTACTAGGAAAGGACTTTCTTAGGAAATGACATTTAAATTTAGACTAGAAGGCAAAGCCTGGCAAAAAGTGTTGTACACTGAACAGACCTTGAATAAGCAAAGAACTTGGAACCTTCAAGGAACTGAAGGAGGCTAATGTGGTTGGGTTACAGTGAGCCAAGGGAAGATACATGTGATGAGATTGGGGTGGTAGGCGGGAGATAAATTACACAATACTTTGAAGGCAATATTAAAGATAGCAGATTTTTATCCAGGTGCAATGGGTTGCCATTGAAGCATTTGCTTCAATGTGATTAAATTAATCTTTTCAACCATTGCCCTGGTTCCTATATGAAGAATGGATTTAAAAAAAGATGAAGGGAAACCAGTTAAGAAACTATTGTAAGAGCCTTTGGTGGTTTGGATTTGGTTAGAGTGTAAACAAAGAGAAATAGATCCACGCAGGTAGTATTTTACAGGTATAATCTATAGGACTTGGTGGTGGCTTATTTGGGATTTAATTTGGGGTTAAAGGAAAGAGATGAGATTGAAGGTAAAGAATATGTCAAGGATTCCAGCAAGTACCTTGGGTAGATGAAGATATTACTTATTGGTGGAGAACTCCAAAGGAGGAGCACATTTGAGTGGATACAGATTTTGGTTTTGTAAGTCTTAAGTTAGAGGTACCTGTGAGGCATTTGAATATTGAAGACAAGGCAGCAACTATCTATGCAAATCTGGAGCTAATCAAGGAGATCAGACTGGAGATACACATTGAGAGTCGGTGGCTAAAACAGATGAGACCACTCTGGGAAGACAGAACAGAATAGAAAAGAGAGAGACCACAGTAGAGCTATGGCAAGGCTTGGCTTTCAGAAGTGCCTTGAGAAGGAGGAACCAGGCCAGGAGTCTAGCCACACGGTTGACAGTAAGCCAGGAGTGTGTGCTCTCATAGGAGCCAAAAGAATTGGTCAGTAGTCAACAATGTCAAATGCTGCTAAGAAGTTAGATATGATGAGACTGAGAAGTGTCTTTTGGATTTAGTAGCATGAATGTCACAGTGACCTTAGTAAGAACTGTTTTTATAGATTGGTGGGAGTAGAAGAATGCAAGGAAGAGACAGTGAGTGCAAATAACTTGTGAATCTTGCCTGGGAATACAGGCAGAGGAGAATGCATCATCAAGGGAGGTATTTTTGTTGGTTGGTTGTTTGAGGGTAGGAGACATAAGAGGATGTTTGAATGGAGTTTGGAAGGTATGACTGGAGAATAAGAGGCTAAAGAGGCTAAACTGAGAAGATAACCACCAGAGCAATGTCCTCAGATGGAAGGAAGGCCATGTGTGGCAGAATGACCTTCAATCTGTGGCGGGATGTCTCCTCTATTGGGACAAAAGGAGAGAAAGAGGGCTTGTCAGTGGGGCGTTCCTGTCTGATGAATGTGATATTATTCACTGTCAGATGAGTTAAGAACGTGAGTCAGTGTGGATGCTTTAGCTGCAAGTAACAGAATATCCAACCAAAACTGGCTTAAACAAATAAAGTTTTATTTGTTCTTCCTGAATGTGAAGTCCAGGGGTGAGCATTCCAGGGATGGATTAGTAGCTCAGCAACATCATCCTTTCCATCCTTCCATCCCATCATCCTCCCTGCGACAACGATGCCTCCCCCAAGGCTGTAGAATGGCTGCATCTGTAAAAAGAGTTGCATTCTCGCCCTAACAGGTTTGGCTCGGTGGATGGAGCATCGGCCTGCGTACTCAAGGGTCCCGGGTTCGATTCCGGTCGGGGGCATGTACCTTGGTTGCGGGCACATCCCCAGTGGGGAGTGTGCAGGAGGCAGCTGATTGATGTTTCTCTCTCATCGATGTTTCTAACTCTCTATCCCTCTCCCTTCCTCTCTGTAAAAATCAATAAAATATTTTTTAAAAAAGAGTTGCATTCTCACAAGGAAATATAACAAAAAGGGAAAGGAGATTCTTCTCTAACGAAACCCTCTGCCACATTCCTCTGAGGCCTCACTGGCTAGGACTTGGTCACAGGCTCACCCCTAGATCAATCACTGGCAAAGGGGAGCAGGAATACTATGATTGGCTTACAATAGTAATATCTAACTATTTTGCTTAGGACTCTCTAGAAAAATTTTGAAAATTAGTTACCTCCATTCATATGTTTAAGTTGACATCTAAACATTTTCACCCAGTTTAAATGGTTAATAAAAATGTAATTTCTGCTATAATATAAAATTGCTATTAAATAATAAAACTCATCATTCTTTCAAATGAATCTAGTGGAACACAAATACAATAATGTTTAATACTATTATTAATAAAACATGGCCAACTTCTTCTTTAGCAGTTGGACATTTCATCAGTTATTTTTCTTCTTAAAGTCATATTTTTATTCTACTCCTATCATAGAATTTTATCCTAATACAATATGTTTATACTTCAAAGTCTTTAAGTGGTCACTCTATCACATGTCCCTGCAGTAATAGAGTGACCACTTCATGCTTATGGATGAAATTTTACTATTTTAAAAATTGAATAAATGAGCTCAAAATGTTAAAACAGTTTTCTGGATTGAGTTATCATTACAATTAGAATAGCATAGATTAGCCCAGCTGGCATGACTCAGC
>NW_005366214.1:4094460-4098714 GCF_000412655.1 Myotis brandtii
ACCCTTTCACAGGGGTCGCCTAAGACCATCCTGCATATCAGATATTTACATTACGATTCATAACAGTAGCAACATTACAGTTATGAAGTAGCAACAAAAATAATTTTATGGTTGGGTCAGAACATGAGGAACTGTATTTAAAGGGCCAGAAGGTTGAGAACCACTGATCTAGACTCTAGATTCTAGAGAATGAAACCAGCCTTACATTCTAGGTTGCGTTTAAAGAACTTATTGTCCTACACTGTACATTAATAGAAATTCTACCTTTTATAGTGCAGTTGAATCTACTTTGTGAAAAGCTACAGAAAATAAGAGAAAAAGAGGGGCAGGAGGTAACAGGCCCTTTGTAAACTCAGGATTACAAAAGGATTACTAATGATTGTTACTACTAGGGCTGCCTGAAAAGTCCCCCCTGGAGCTGTGCAATGTTGCTGCTCTAGTTGTTAAGTGCATAGTGGAATCTAGTACATATTCTTGTTGCGATAGTCCAACATTTACAAGGATGGTAGGTGTAAACACACGAGCAGAGAAGTGTTTGATGCTGACAGCCAGTAAGAGATGTTTATGTAAGAAAAAGTGAGTGTGATTTTAAATCCAATACTATTTTAGTAAATATTAGTGAAAATGTTTTCCTACTAGCCTAAACAAATAAATAAAACTTGAACTCTGACCCATGTTCCTTTTATTCTAAGCTATATTGTTTACCTGTTGGAAGTCAGCATAGAAGTTTTCACCTTTTTCTCCCTCAAATCCAACAAAATCTGCACAATTGTAGACACGGAAAAAGGAAAGAACTCATTCAAAAGTGCTTTCTCACTACCATGCATGGTGAAGATTCGGAGAGACTAGTTTTGATGCTGACTGGTGTTTGCCATCATGCTTTCTACCATCTTAAATATATGAATTTCAAGGCAGAGAGGAGAAATCTGGGACCCTCACCATGGATAAAATCAGGTACTCCATCTTCAGCATTTCTAAGTCATTAAATTAATATTGTCATCACTCTCACTACCATACTCTACAATGTATCTTTATTCAAAACATCCCAATATAGTCCAAATGCCCCATTTCTAAAACCATGATTCACTCTTAATGGAAATAAGTTATAAAGACATGAAACCCTATCATGAGTTTATGGTGCCTTCATTTAAAAAGTTTCTCTGATATCAATATTTTGAACTATCTCTTGATTCCTTTAAATACAGTTCCTCATGTTGTGACCCAACCATAAAATTATTTTCGTTGCTACTTCATAACTGTAATGTTGCTACTGTTATGAATCGTAATGTAAATATCTGATATGCAGGATGGTCTTAGGCAACCCCTGTGAAAGGGTCGTTCGACCACCAAAGGGGTCGCGACCCACAGGTTGAGAACCGCTGATAGGCAGATTTATGAATGGAGAGGTATTCAGTAAGACGAGGGTCACGTAGGGCCTTATCGTTTTCTTAATCAGATGACATGGCCTTTTGTTGTATCTGACTCTTTTTTCATGAAACAAGCTAGTTAGAAAGAAACCGTATTTATAGAAAGAATGGTGCCCATGCAAGCTGGGGACTCCCAAAAGGGCCACCCAGTCTCGGAGGGGCCGGGCCCAGGTCCTGAGAGTGAAGGTAGGAAACCATGGGCTCCCCAGCAGAGTCCTGGCCCAGCCCTGCAGGCTTGTGGGAACAGCTGGACGGAGACAAGCTGGGTCAGAGGCCCGAGTTCCACCCACGGCTGTGCCTCGAACCAGCTGTGGGATGCCTGGCAGTCCACGCGCCCCTACGCATGTGGGTCCATGGAGCCTGCTCCAGCTCCGGGGCCCTGTCTGCCCTGGCTGGGAAGCATGGCAGCGCTGGGTACGTTGCACAATTGGAGACCCATTGTCCAGAGCCACCAGAACACTCCTTCCCTGGAATTGCCACCTCATCGAGCTGCACACACCGGGTTTCCCCATCCCGGTTTCAGTTGTCCTCCCTCGGGAAGATGTCGCAAGGCCTGACTAATGTGCACGAGTGTCCCAATTAGGGTGATGCGGGGCGCAGGTGCTGGCAGCTCCAAAGGGCCAAATCCCAAACCCACAACCGGATCGCAGCGCACATGCTGTGCCCCAAAGGCTATATGAATTTCAAGACAGAGAGGAGAAATCTGGGACCCTCACCATGGATAAAATCAGGTACTCCATCTTCAACATTTCTAAGTCATTAAATTAATATTGTCATCACTCTCACTACCATACTCTACAATGTATCTTTATTCAAAACATCCCAATATAGTCCAAATGCCCCATTTCTAAAACCATGATTCACTCTTAATGGAAATAAGTTATAAAGACATGAAACCCTATCATGAGTTTATGGTGCCTTCATTTAAAAAGTTTCTCTGATATCAATATTTTGAAATACCTCTTGATTCCTTTAAATACAGTTCCTCATGTTGTGACCCAACCATAAAATTATTTTCGTTGCTACTTCATAACTGTAATGTTGCTACTGTTATGAATCGTAATGTAAATATCTGATATGCAGGATGATCTTAGGCGACCCCTCACACAGTAAGACTTATGAAAGGTGAATGTATTAATTTCTCCCATAAACTCAAAGAAGGGTAATTGCAAAAGGGGAGGTGAGAACAAAGGAACAGGAGGGCATGTTCAAGTGGATCAGTTCAGAAAAATTTACAGAAGGTGGTTGAGGATCTGTGTTCATATTTTCCTGGGAAGTCTTAGTGTTTGCCTAAAGGTTCACATAACACAGGTTAAAAACGGATGGTTTAGCCCAAATGTGTTGCCATCTCACTGATACAAAATTCGGATTCTGTAAGCACAGACAAACCTACAATGTCTGTAATAGGTGTTCTTCTGAGAGTGAGAGGGACAGGGTTCCAGAGAAATAGTTGCAGAGAATGGGAGAATGGGAACTCTAGAGAATAAAAGTAAAATTGCTGGGTCATGTAGACCACTTGCTGAAATCTGTAATTGAGATTTTATTATTTTATTGCTCTGGATTGCTTTTGTTATATTTATGACAACATTTAGTTGCTGAGGAACCGACACTATGGAATTCACTGCATTTAAACTATTCAAAAAATAAATAAATAAGGGAGAACATGGTTGAAAGAAGAAATCCTTTGAATGGGGAAAGCCTGACATAGTTTGTAGGCAAGGGAGGAAAGCATTCAGAGAGAGAAAGAAGTGGTATAAGTCTCATTTGCTGCTGGGTTTTTAGCACTGAGGACAATGGTTCTCAACCTGTGGGTCCCGACCCCTTTGGGGGTCGAACGACCCTTTCACAGGGGTCGCCTAAGACCATCGGAAAACACATATATAATTACATATTGTTTTTGTGATTAATCACTATGCTTTAATTATGTTCAATTTGTAACAATGAAAATACATCCTGCATATCAGATATTTACATTACGATTCATAACAGTAGCAAAATTACAGTTATGAAGTAGCAACAAAAATAATTTTATGGTTGGGGGTCACCACAACATGAGGAACTGTATTAAAGGGTCGCGGCATTAGGAAGGTTGAGAACCACCGATCTAAATATTTCAGATTTTGTGGTCTCTACACTGGAGTTGTAAACAACCATAACATGGGCAGAATTCACCATAAGAGTGGTGTGTGAAGTGCTATGATATTTCAGAAGGAGGAGGGAGGGAAATTCTGGCTGGACAGGACAATCAGGGTTGGCTTCACAGAGGAGGTGGCATCTGAGCTGAACTTTTAAGAGTAAGTTCAATTTCTATCGGCTGAGAAAGGCTGCTGCAGGGTAGAGGGGACTGAAAGAATGAGCGTATCGAATTGTAATGACACAAGTTAGGAGGGAAAATTGGGGAATTGGGTGGGGGAAGGGGATTATAGTCTTTTTTGTCATCTCCACCCTTCCTAGAGAATAAAAGTAAAATTGCTGGGTCATGTAGACCACTTGCTGAAATCTGTAATTGAGATTTTATTGCAGTACCAATCTGGATTGCTTTTGTTATATTTATGACAACATTTAGTTGCTGAGGAACCGACACTATGGAATTCACTGCATTTAAACTATTCAAAAAATAAATAAATAAGGGAGAACATGGTTGAAAGAAGAAATCCTTTGAATGGGGAAAGCCTGACATAGTTTGTAGGCAAGGGAGGAAAGCATTCAGAGAGAGAAAGAAGTGGTATAAGTCTCATTTGCTGCTGGGTTTTTAGAACTGAGGACAATGGTTCTCAACCTGTGGGTCCCGACCCCTTTGGGGGTCGAACGACCCTTTCACAGGGGT
>NW_005366214.1:4098743-4106351 GCF_000412655.1 Myotis brandtii
ATTATGTTCAATTTGTAACAATGAAATTGGGGGTCACCACAACATGAGGAACTGTATTAAAGGGTTGCGGCATTAGGAAGGTTGAGAACCACTGCTCTCGGTGAATGTCAAGGGTGTGGACTCTTCACATTCCCACCCTCCCTACTTGATCCCCAGAGGAAGTCCTCCTCTTGAAATGTGTACCCAGCACCAGCCCTGGGGAAACTTCCAGTAGAAGAAGCTCTCCCACCTCTTACTCTTTCACCCTCCCTTCTCACCACCCTCTGTCATAAAAGGAACGAAGGAAAGAAGGGGAAGGAGCAAAAAGGAGAGAGAGAGAAAGAGAAGGAAGCAAGAAAACAAAGATATACAGATTTACAAAGTCTGCTGGAAAGAAGAGAAGATTCCATTGATGTCAGGCACCTATTGTTTGTTGTTGTTGTTGTTCCTATCAGTTGAATTAGTTTCTTTCTTTAGCAGCCACACCCTGTCACTGTCATGGATGATCATGGCCCTAATCAGAGATTTTGAAGACTGTCCTCCCATGACTGCACATTTTCTGTTTTGTTTTTCTTTTTTCCATTGATCTTCCAATAGGCACATGGCCTGATTCTCAGTCCAGTCCAGCTCAGCCTGCAGTCCATGAACTAAGTGTAATGCATTCTAATTTGCTCAGCTGTTATGCTGCTATTCTTTGAGTGGGGCCAATAGATCTGACCTACTGCCATCCACATGATTGTGGTTGGGCTTCTTGTAATCTCTGGCTCTCATTTTTTAAGTCTGGCAAGGTCTAAAGGTATAATAGATACAGGAAGAAAACGCAGCTACGTGGTTCAGGAAGAGATTACCCCCAAGACTTTGATCTCTTTGCACAGTGTTCAGCACAAAGGCAAGGGGTAGTCATTGGTCTCAGTCGCTCCTTTCCAGATTCTCTTATGCAGTTCAAGAAAATCAAGACTAAAAAAAGTGCGCTTTTCTCCCTAACTCACTTTCACCGAAACAATCATAAGAAAGATTTAATTACATGACAACGAACAGCGAGAACATAGAGCCTCACTCCTTTTGTGGCAGACTTTTCATTTGCCAGCAGTTTGATGTCTGATGCTCCTAGAAAGATCTCTTTAAATAATAAAAGATGCCCCACATTTGAGAATCTGTGAGTTCCCTGTTAACTTAACCAATGTCCTACGGGTTGTGAAATGGAACAAGGAACAATAGGGCAAGCTAAAAATGATTCCTGAAAAATGCTGAGCACTGCTAAAAGACATGACAAAGGCTATAAACAAGCAGTGGAGATATGAAAATGGGTAGTAAAATTTAATATATGTGTCATTTGGCTCAACAATTCTTTTCTTGGGAAATTAATGCTTTGGGAACAATTAGTACAAGGATACTGTATAATAGAAAGATACTATAATGACCTAAATATCCATCAACTAGATTTGTTGAATAAATTATGGTACAGAAAATAAAGTGGATTGCTATGGAGCTGTTAGTAAAGATGATGGAGTGCTACATTTACTGACACAAATAGGTGCCCATAACTTTCTGTTAAGTGAAAATGCTGATGGTAGAAGAGTGTGATAAAATCTGGACAAGGCCTGCTACAATGTGGCAGGGTGAGAGGAGAAGCTCACCTTCCTCTTTTTCTATATCATTAATTTTTTACAATAAGCACTCATTGCTTTTATAATCAGTAGAACCACAAAAATTGTTTCATCGCAACCCCCATGAAACACAAAGAAATATAAAGTATTTGTGTGAGCTAGTAAGAATTGACATAAAAGGTAACGCTATTGACACCTCTCCCCTTCCCCAATTTCCCCCCTGGTGTTGGAATTCAAGATCAGCATCACTATAGCAGTGACACTAAAGGTTTAATGTTTCAAGAACTTTGTTGAAGAAATTCACAGGCCTGAGGATTTAAGGAAAATCTAAAAAGCTGTCTCCTTTTATGGTGTTGTGTCTTTACTAGTATGTTTACATGCCCTTAGACATAGCTTCTCATGCACCTTGTCCAATGAACCTCGGAGCCTCTAGGTCAGCGGTTCGCAACCTGTGGGTCGCGACCCCTTTGGGGGTCGAACAACCCTTTCACAGGGGTCGCCTAAGACCATCGGAAAACACATATATAATTACATATTGTTTTTGTGATTAATCACTATGCTTTAATTATGTTCAATTTGTAACAATGAAAATACATCCTGCATATCAGATATTTACATGACGATTCATAACAGTAGCAAAATTACAGTTATGAAGTAGCAACAAAAATAATTTTATGGTTGGGGGTCACCACAACATGAGGAACTGTATTAAAGGGTCGCGGCATTAGGAAGGTTGAGAACCACCGATCTAAATATTTCAGATTTTGTGGTCTCTACACTGGAGTTGTAAACAACCATAACATGGGCAGAATTCACCATAAGAGTGGTGTGTGAAGTGCTATGATATTTCGCTTACTCTTTCACCCTCCCTTCTCACCACCCTCTGTCACCTGAGGCTACTCTCCAACTGCCTGTTTTTGTCAATTGTGGTCTTCAGAACATTTTAGTGATAAGTGTCAAAGTCTTAAAAATGCTTATACCCTTTGAACAACAGCAATTCCACTTAAAATTTATGAAGGAAATAATCAGGGATGTTGGCCAAAAGTTTATCTGCAATGATGCTCATTGAACATTTCTCATAATAGAGGAAAATAGAACAAAACAAGGGATTAGGTAAATAGATTTTGTTTTTTGTTTTTACATATGAAGGGATAATATGCAGTCATTAAAAATGATTTTTTAGCCCGACTGGTATAGCTCAGTGGTTGAGTGTTGACCTATGAACCTCTTTAGCAGCCACACCCTGTCACTGTCATGGATGATCATGGCCCTAATCAGAGATTTTGAAGACTGTCCTCCCATGACTGCACATTTTCTGTTTTGTTTTTCTTTTTTCCATTGATCTTCCAATAGGCACATGGCCTGATTCTCAGTCCAGTCCAGCTCAGCCTGCAGTCCATGAACTAAGTGTAATGCATTCTAATTTGCTCAGCTGTTATGCTGCTATTCTTTGAGTGGGGCCAATAGATCTGACCTACTGCCATCCACATGATTGTGGTTGGGCTTCTTGTAATCTCTGGCTCTCATTTTTTAAGTCTGGCAAGGTCTAAAGGTATAATAGATACAGGAAGAAAACGCAGCTACGTGGTTCAGGAAGAGATTACCCCCAAGACTTTGATCTCTTTGCACAGTGTTCAGCACAAAGGCAAGGGGTAGTCATTGGTCTCAGTCGCTCCTTTCCAGATTCTCTTATGCAGTTCAAGAAAATCAAGACTAAAAAAAGTGCGCTTTTCTCCCTAACTCACTTTCACCGAAACAATCATAAGAAAGATTTAATTACATGACAATGAACAGCGAGAACATAGAGCCTCACTCCTTTTGTGGCAGACTTTTCATTTGCCAGCAGTTTGATGTCTGATGCTCCTAGAAAGATCTCTTTAAATAATAAAAGATGCCCCACATTTGAGAATCTGTGAGTTCCCTGTTAACTTAACCAATGTCCTACGGGTTGTGAAATGGAACAAGGAACAATAGGGCAAGCTAAAAATGATTCCTGAAAAATGCTGAGCACTGCTAAAAGACATGACAAAGGCTATAAACAAGCAGTGGAGATATGAAAATGGGTAGTAAAATTTAATATATGTGTCATTTGGCTCAACAATTCTTTTCTTGGGAAATTAATGCTTTGGGAACAATTAGTACAAGGATACTGTATAATAGAAAGATACTATAATGACCTAAATATCCATCAACTAGATTTGTTGAATAAATTATGGTACAGAAAATAAAGTGGATTGCTATGGAGCTGTTAGTAAAGATGATGGAGTGCTACATTTACTGACACAAATAGGTGCCCATAACTTTCTGTTAAGTGAAAATGCTGATGGTAGAAGAGTGTGATAAAATCTGGACAAGGCCTGCTACAATGTGGCAGGGTGAGAGGAGAAGCTCACCTTCCTCTTTTTCTATATCATTAATTTTTTACAATAAGCACTCATTGCTTTTATAATCAGTAGAACCACAAAAATTGTTTCATCGCAACCCCCAAAAAACACAAAGAAATATGAAGTATTTGTGTGAGCTAGTAAGAACTGACATAAAAGGTAACGCTATTGACACCTCTCCCCTTCCCCAATTTCCCCCCTGGTGTTGGAATTCAAGATCAGCATCACTATGGCAGTGACACTAAAGGTTTAATGTTTCAAGAACTTTGTTGAAGAAATTCACAGGCCTGAGGATTTAAGGAAAATCTAAAAAGCTGTCTCCTTTTATGGTGTTGTGTCTTTACTAGTATGTTTACATGCCCTTAGACATAGCTTCTCATGCACCTTGTCCAATGAACCTCGGAGCCTCTAGGTCAGCGGTTCGCAACCTGTGGGTCGCGACCCCTTTGGGGGTCGAACAACCCTTTCACAGGGGTCGCCTAAGACCATCGGAAAACACATATATAATTACATATTGTTTTTGTGATTAATCACTATGCTTTAATTATGTTCAATTTGTAACAATGAAAATACATCCTGCATATCAGATATTTACATGACGATTCATAACAGTAGCAAAATTACAGTTATGAAGTAGCAACAAAAATAATTTTATGGTTGGGGGTCACCACAACATGAGGAACTGTATTAAAGGGTCGCGGCATTAGGAAGGTTGAGAACCACCGATCTAAATATTTCAGATTTTGTGGTCTCTACACTGGAGTTGTAAACAACCATAACATGGGCAGAATTCACCATAAGAGTGGTGTGTGAAGTGCTATGATATTTCAGAAGGAGGAGGGAGGGAAATTCTGGCTGGACAGGACAATCAGGGTTGGCTTCACAGAGGAGGTGGCATCTGAGCTGAACTTTTAAGAGTAAGTTCAATTTCTATCGGCTGAGAAAGGCTGCTGCAGGGTAGAGGGGACTGAAAGAATGAGCGTATCGAATTGTAATGACACAAGTTAGGAGGGAAAATTGGGGAATTGGGTGGGGGAAGGGGATTATAGTCTTTTTTGTCATCTCCACCCTTCCGTGTTCACCCGCACCCGGTCCCAGCTCTCCTCTTTCTCTCAGCATCTAAGAAAGATTAACTTCTCTCAGTGCGAGAGAGAAAGTTATCATTAGCAAAGAATTAAGAGTGATTAATGATGCTACCCCTCCCCCCATCAGCCTTATCTGGTGGCGATGAGCTGGACAATGCGGTTAAAATATATGTTTTAGGAGACTATATAATGCTATGGAAAACTGCTCACAGTATATTAAATGAGAACATTAGTTTATAAAACAGTGCAATACCAATATTTTTAATATGAATTTTTAGAGGCTGGAAAGACATACTTTAAATTCTTAACAGAAGTTATTTCTAAGCGATTAAATTGAAGTTTATTTTATTTTTCTTCTTTAAAAATTTTCTTTATTTTCTATATTTTCTATAGAGATCATGATTATTTTCATTGAAATGTTAATTGAGATCATTGTGTACTACAATGGTAAAAAATAATAGAGATCCCTTTTACCTTTTCCCCCTCAATGGTAACCTCTTGCAAAACTGTAGTAAATATTACAACCAGGATATTGACATTGATACAATTCACTGATCTTGTACAGTTTCTTATCTTATAGTACTCATTTATGTGTGTGTGTGGTTAATTCTATACAATTTTATCACATTTACAGGTTTGTGTATCCATCATCACAAGCAAGATACAGCTCCTTCACCATAGAAGCATCCCTCCTGTTCTCTTTTATACCCACACCTACCTCCTTTCCCTCCACCCTCCCTTCCTGATCCTTAACCCTGGAAACTACCAATCTGTTCCCTATTTCTAAAATTTTATATCAATAGGTTAAATAAATGTTTAAATTTAACTAATTTAAAATATGGAATATTAAATAAATAGAATATTAAATGTTCAAAATGTTAAAATATATTAAAGATTGGAATGTTAACATTTAAGTGTTAAATAAATAGAATAATACAATAAGTAACATTTTAGCACTGTTTTTTTAAAACTCAGCATAATTCCCTGGAGAGTAATCCAAGCTGTTGCATGTATCAATAGTTTCTCTCTCTCTCTCTCTCTCTCTCTCTCTGAAACACAAAGAAATATAAAGTATTTGTGTGAGCTAGTAAGAATTGACATAAAAGGTAACGCTATTGACACCTCTCCCCTTCCCCAATTTCCCCCCTGGTGTTGGAATTCAAGATCAGCATCACTATAGCAGTGACACTAAAGGTTTAATGTTTCAAGAACTTTGTTGAAGAAATTCACAGGCCTGAGGATTTAAGGAAAATCTAAAAAGCTGTCTCCTTTTATGGTGTTGTGTCTTTACTAGTATGTTTGCATGCCCTTAGACATAGCTTCTCATGCACCTTGTCCAATGAACCTCGGAGCCTCTAGGTCAGCGGTTCTCAACCTGTGGGTCGAGACCCCTTTGGGGGTCGAACGACCCTTTCACAGGGGTCACCTAAGACCATCGGAAAACACATATATAATTACATATTGTTTTTGTGATTAATCACTATGCTTTAATTATAAAAATTGAGGGCTTGATCCCCAGTGTGGGGCATGCAGAAGGCAGCCAATTAATTATTCTCTCTCATCATTGATGTTTCTATCTCTCTCTCTCCCTCTCCTGTCCTCTCTGAAATCAATAAAAATATATTTTTTAAAAATATATGTTTTAGGAGACTATATAATGCTATGGAAAACTGCTCACAATATATTAAATGAGAACATTAGTTTATAAAACAGTGCAATACCAATATTTTTAATATGAATTTTTAAAGGCTGGAAAGACATACTTTAAATTCTTAACAGATGTTTATTTCTAAGCGATTAAATTGAAGATTATTTTATTTTTCTTTAAAAATTTTCTTTATTTTCTATAGAGATCATGATTATTTTCATTGAAATGTTAGTTGAGATCGTTGTGTACTACAATGGTAAAAAAATAATACAGAGATCCCTTACCCTTTTACCCTTTCCCCCTCAATGGTAACCTCTTACAAAACTGTAGTAAATATTACAACCAGGATATTGACATTGATACAATTCACTGATCTTATACAGTTTCTTATCTTATGGTACTCATTTGTGTGTGTGTGGTTAATTCTATACAATTTTATCACACTTCCAGGTTTGTGTATCCATCATCACAAGCAAGATACAACTCCTTCACCATAGAAGCATCCCTCCTGTTCTCTTTTATACCCACACCTACCTCCTTTCCCTCCACCCTCCCTTCCTGATCCTTAACCCTGGAAACTACCAATCTGTTCCTTATTTCTAAAATTTTATATTAATAGGTTAAATAAATGTTTAAATTTAACTAATTTAAAATATGGAATATTAAATAAATAGAATATTAAATGTTCAAAATGTTAAAATATATTAAAGATTGGAATGTTAACATTTAAGTGTTAAATAAATAGAATAATACAATAAGTAACATTTTAGCACTGTTTTTTTAAAACTCAGCATAATTCCCTGGAGAGTAATCCAAGCTGTTGCATGTATCAATAGTTTCTCTCTCTCTCTCTCTCTCTCTCTCTCTCTCTCTCTCTCTCTCTCTCTTCTCTTTTTTCTTTTTCT
>NW_005366214.1:4106955-4117676 GCF_000412655.1 Myotis brandtii
TCCTCTCTGAAATCAATAAAAATATATTTTTTTAAAATATATGTTTTAGGAGACTATATAATGCTATGGAAAACTGCTCACAGTATATTAAATGAGAACATTAGTTTATAAAACAGTGCAATACCAATATTTTTAATATGAATTTTTAGAGGCTGGAAAGACATACTTTAAATTCTTAACAGAAGTTATTTCTAAGCGATTAAATTGAAGTTTATTTTATTTTTCTTCTTTAAAAATTTTCTTTATTTTCTATATTTTCTATAGAGATCATGATTATTTTCATTGAAATGTTAATTGAGATCATTGTGTACTACAATGGTAAAAAATAATAGAGATCCCTTTTACCTTTTCCCCCTCAATGGTAACCTCTTGCAAAACTGTAGTAAATATTACAACCAGGATATTGACATTGATACAATTCACTGATCTTGTACAGTTTCTTATCTTATAGTACTCATTTATGTGTGTGTGTGGTTAATTCTATACAATTTTATCACATTTACAGGTTTGTGTATCCATCATCACAAGCAAGATACAGCTCCTTCACCATAGAAGCATCCCTCCTGTTCTCTTTTATACCCACACCTACCTCCTTTCCCTCCACCCTCCCTTCCTGATCCTTAACCCTGGAAACTACCAATCTGTTCCCTATTTCTAAAATTTTATATCAATAGGTTAAATAAATGTTTAAATGTAACTAATTTAAAATATGGAATATTAAATAAATAGAATATTAAATGTTCAAAATGTTAAAATATATTAAAGATTGGAATGTTAACATTTAAGTGTTAAATAAATAGAACAATACAGTAAGTAACATTTTAGGACTGTTTTTTTAAAATTCAGCATAATTCCCTAGAGAGTAATCCAAGCTGTTGCATGTATCAATAGTCTCTCTCTCTCTCTCTCTCTCTCTCTCCTGACTGGTATTTCATGGTATGGCTGTGCACAGTTTCCTTAACCATTCAGCTGTTGAAGGACCTCTGGGCTGTTTACAGTTGTGGCTATTTTGAATAAAGCTGCTATGAACATTTGTGCACCGGTTCTCATTTGGACATAAGTATTCATTTCTCTGGGATAAATGCCCAAGAGTGCAGTCACTACACTTTATGGTATTTGTGTGTTTACTAGTAGTTTTTGCAGAAGCTACCAAACTGTTTCCAGAGTGGCTGTACCACTTTATATTCTCACCAACAATGTAACAGTGATCCAGTTTCTCGCCATTCCTTGCCAAGTGTTTAGTGCCGTCACTAACTTTTATTCACCATTCTGATAGGTGTATAGTGATATCTCATTGTGGTTTAAATTTGAATTTACCTGATAGCTAATAATGGCAAACATCTTTTCATGTGCTTATTTACCATCTGCATTGAAATATCTGTTTATGACTCTGACACATTTTCAATTATTTGGGTTTTTTTTAGTATTGAGTTTTTATTTTTTATAATATTATAGTTACAGTCCTTTATTAGATATGTGGCACTCAAATATTTTCTCTCAGTCAGTAGTTTGTCTGTTTATCCTGTTCACCTGGATTTTACAGAGCAAAGGTCTATTTTGTTTTTGTTTTTTAGCCTATGAATGTCCAGTTGATTTTAAAACTTTTCCAAAGAGCATTTGAGGAACTGGGTATTTTTAAAAATATATATTTTATTGATTTTTTACAGAGAGGAAGGGAGAGGGAGAGGGAATTAGAAACATCGATGAGAGGGAACATTATCAATCAGCTGCCTTCTGCACACCCCCTTCTGGGGATCAAGTCCACAATCAGGCATGTCCCCTGACACCAGAATCACTGGGACCCTTCAGTCTGCAGGCCGATGCTCTATCCACTGAGCCAAACCGGTTAGGGCGGAACTGGGTATTTTTGACAGCACTAGTGTAAGATTGCTGCATTATATACAAAACTTGTAAATGTCCAAAGACTCATACTCTTGACAATGGGGTTATCTTTTGCACCGGTTAGAAATTACTTGTATTTATATCAGACAAGAATCTATAAGTTCACCACCACTCCTACAGAGTTGCAAATATCCTAAACAATAGAAAGTCAAGCTCAAAAAAAAAAAGTCAAGCTCAGATGATTACATTGCTGAGTAATCATTTCTTTTGCTTCTTCCCAAGTTTAGTAGTGTGCCAGGAACACAAAACTCAACTCGAGGCAGTGAGAATTCTCAGGTCTTGAGCTTTAAATGATAGCTTTCAAATGTACAGGTAACGACACAACTTCTGGTTCATGGTAGAATGTTTAGTTTGGGGGAGACCATTCATGCTTCCCAATCAACTGAACGAATTGCTAGGTAGTTTGCGTTCCGAGTGAGTTTGAGGAAGGCTTGGTAGGCTTAACTTAAATCTTCCTGGGCAGCAATTTATAACCAGGCGACAAGTCAGGTGGCCTCATTGGTCATGGCCAAATGCAGTGACAACTCTCTACTCTTCACTACTCTGGGATTAGAGGTTCCATTTAAAATTGTTGGAGTCCTGCCAACAGGCTAATAGTGCCTGGAATGCTTTCTTCTTCGTCTCAGAGCACATTCATGGGCCACCAAACCCTGTGGGGACTGGCCAGTTACTAAGCATGCCGGTGTTCATGACTCTTCATGACCGTGTTAGACAACCCAAATTAGGATCCAGAAACGGCAACCTTGACTTCTCTGCTGGCAGGAGAAAGTTCTGGTATGAACTAAAGAAAGGACTCTTTTTCCTGGTGCACTAGCATCCAGGACCTGCAGAGAGCTCTCATTTCCACTGCTCAAAGCCTTTCAAAGGCACAGCTCCTGATGGTTTGTTACCTTGCTTTGAGGAATTCAAAAGAGCACATTTGTTCATTAAATAGTGCTTCTGAACCATACTCCTGGATAACCCAATCCTGCAGGTGGCTCAGTTTCATTAATCAAGGTCTCAACTCAGTTCTCTAGCTTTCAACTCCTACTTCAAGGACCTGAAAGTCTTTTTCTGGAAACCGTGTTTTCTCCTCCTCCTCATCCCTAACAGACAGGCCTTTTTGTTAGGGTCTCCTCTGTTTCTTTTTTTGCAAAATATAAACTACAACATCACAAAGAAAGGAGCATAAAACACAAATGTAACATTGTTTAATGCAAATGCAAAACTATAGAGTAAAGGATCTGCAAAACCATCAAGTCAAGAGAGAACATTGCCAGGTCAGAAGCCCCAATGTGCCCCTTTCCTTCTTCCCTTCCCTCCTCAGAAGTAACTGTTTCTTGACATTTGAATTAATAATTTCCTCACTTTACTTTGTAGTTTTACCAGTTTTGTACGAATCTCTAAATAGTGTAAATTTGCCTGCTTTTAAACTTTTTATGGAGTCATATATCTGGCTTCTTTTATTTGCCATTATGTTTATGAGCATCATTCATTTTGTTGAATCTAAACTTAGTTTGTACACATTCATTGTTATAAAGTAAGATGTGATTACACCGTATGTTTGCCCATTTTGAATCCATTCTACTCTTGTTGATCATGTGAGTTGTTTTCAGTCTTGGGTGAATAGGAATAATACTATAAACAGTCTTGTACATATTTTTTTGGTTCAAATATGCTAATAGTTTCTCCAGAGTAAATGCCTAGGAGTGGACTTTCTGAGTCATAGAAAGTCTGACTTTTCTAGATTGTGCCAAAGAGGTTTGCCAATTTACTCTCTCACCAGCAGTCCCCGTTACTCCATGTGAGCAGGTGTACTTTTAGAGTCCTGGTGGAATGGCCTATGTGGCTGCTGATTTCATAGAGTGATGCCTTTCTCCTTTGGTTCTGTGAGTCCATGCACACCTAAAGTAGCCACGTTACCTAGAGCTCAGATTGAGTCTTTCGAACACTTAAGATAGCTTTGTAAAGACTAAAAATATTTGTTGCATTAAATGACATTATCAGAAAACAAGAACCAAATCTTTATTAACAATCTGTCACTCAATAAGTCACACTGTTTTTCTGTATTTGTTTTTACAGACCTGGCTCAACTTATTTTTTCAATGTTTTATATAACTGTAGTCACAACATGGATACTCTATCCCCTTAAGACATCATGAACATTATTTTCTGCCACATAAGATTACTAATAATTATTGTACACTGTGCAATATTTTGCCAATAGTGGCAGCTCTGGGGGAGATATTTGGGGCAGGTGTTCATGTACTTCAACCCCATTCACCATAAGCAACCCCAAATATTCAGTCTAAGGGAAAAGATCACACACTCTATGTAAATGCAGCTTTAAGCCCCCTGGCCTCCCTCCAACAAAATCCTGTGTCCCAACCCACCCACCATATAGGAACGCTGGTGGTCTACTGACTACTAAGGGTATACAACTGGCTTAATTCTTCTCCTGTGGGTGAGCCTTCAGATTGTTTCTAATCCTTTGAAATTTTAAATCATGCTCATTCATATGTCCATTTTTCTTCCTTTGGACTATTTCTTCAGCATAACTTCCTAGAAGAGGGTTAATGAATCAGAGAGGAATGTTTTCTGGGTCTTGATATATAATACTAAAGCACTCTTCCAATTTATAGTTGCACCAACGATGTATGAATGTACATACTAAACTAATCAGTGTTTTTAGTTGCAAACTAAGAAATTTATTGATCCTTCCAGAGGTCCAGGGAGTAAGTCTTGGAGGCTCCACAGCCATAAAGGATGCCCACACCACACTGTGGGACTGTTCCAGAAAAGACAGTGTTGTTGTCATCAGGAAACACCACCACAGCTCACCTGCTGAGTCTGGGCACTGGCTGATGCAAGAACCTTTGCTGTCCCCAAGCTAGACACCTCTGCTGTCATCTCCATCGGAAAGTGAATCCTGTGCATTATCTGCTCCCTCCTGTGTTCTTCTTCTACATCAAACTCTTAATTGGATATAGCTGTAGGTGACATGTCTACATCCCTGTTTCAAAGAAGCTTGGAAAAATGAGTTGTGTATTTTCCTTAAGAGTCAGGACTCACAATAAGACAACTTCTCTAAATATAAGAAGGTTGATGAAAAGATATTGGTGGCCACAGACATAATATGTGTCTGCCTCACCTTTCATCACTGCCAGCATTATATAACTAAATTGTTTTTGCTAATCAGTTACATGATAGTTCCTATTTTCATTTATCTGATTACTAATTCAATTTCTTTCCAAGTTTCTATGTGCTAATTTTACAACCACTCACATAAACTATCAATCCACCTTTTTTATCTATGAGAAATATTATAAACATTTATATTAGATATATCTGGAATAGATTTATCAATATATTTCTCATAGATGCATAGAAGCTTTTGTATAACATAGAGATTAATGGCGATTGTCAATTTTTCATCCTTCAACATCTAAATGTCACAATCATTTCTACGCAAGGCGAATGTCAGGTAGGCTCAGCTTGTCTGGCCTTTGTGCCCTTTCATTTCCATGATATCATTTATTCTAAGAAGCAGCTGGTCTATTGACATATGCCCAGAGAATTCCAAGTAACTCTAAAAGGAGAAGAAAAAAATGAATCAAAAATCACAAATATATATTTTATGCCTTTTTACATTTCATAAATCCAATTATCTTAGGAAACATAAGAACATTATGCTTTTAAGGGGCTGAGATAGATATTCATGCTCAGGTGGTATTTTTTGAAAAAGAAAGATAGACTTGACCTTGACATTTTTCTCCCATCTTAATCATGGATGATGAGACAGGCAAGGGAAATAATATTTGTTCTTTATGTCAAATCTTTCATCCAAAAGATCATTCATTTATAAATATGGACCTCAAATGAAACCCAAGCCTAATTCTACATGCTATAAATGGCCATTTTACATATATGGGGGCTGGGGGGGGGTGAATATAGCAAAGTTATTTTATTAGGGTTATAAATACTGTAACAACTGAGTCAGAAATTGGATACGTCTCAGTTTTGGTCCCTAATTGTTCCTATCTCATATGCCCTTTATACAGAATTGTACAACTGCCAAGTCACATTCTCAAGAGCCAGGGCATTAGGCAGCATTTCTTTGGGGCACCAGGCCATACTCTTTTCTCCTCCACTAATAAAAGTACAAAAGATACAGGTTACCTCATAGACCTTTGAGCAAATGCTTAAATTCTCCTGGATCAATCTGCCCATACTTTCTGACACAGACAGATTTGCTCTTGCTAATGCTGCCCATGATTGTGAATGTCTGTGGAAGGGCTTTGATGGATGAATGGCATTTTCCACTACTCGGTGAATTGTGTGCTCCCATGACTAATAAAAATAAATCCAACCACCATGATTGCATTTTAGAGAAGGGGTGGTGGAACAGGGAGCAACCAATCAGAAGTATCTAAAGCACCAAATTATGCCCCAGAGGAGTCATCTTGCATATCCTTGGTTCTGTTTCCATGGTAGTAAGGATTGCTTGGGATATTCAAAGGCAATTTAAATGCATTTAGGCCACAGCATACAAGGGGATAATCGTAGAAAAATCAGAAGTGAGTAAACATTAACGGCTAGTAAAAGAAGCCATAATAAAAAATAATCACACTCCATCTTGCTTGCTTTTTTATATAGTGAAGAAATAAAAAAATTTTGACATCTGGAATTTATGTCTGCTTCTAACTTGGGCTTAGGATGACTCGTTTCAGGATAGTGCCACAACTGTCATATGCTAGAATACAGAAATTTGGGTTGTTTATTATTATTATTTTTAATTTAAATTTTAAGCTCAAAGGTATGAATTCACATTACATTCTCCCCAGGGCCAGCCTCAGGAGTGTGCAGACCAAGCTCTTAAGGGTGTCCCCAGCTGAAAATACAGTTCGTAGATGACATGTTAGAATTGGGGATTCATTTTTTTTAAGTGCTGGTGACTTTTCAGCCTTTCACAGTCTCCAAGGGGAATTCAAAGTCCCCTTAGAGATGGAAGCTTAGACTAGCACCTGAAACATCACCAGTTGTGATTTGCTAACACCCTGGTAGAAATCTGGAAAGGGAACTCAAGATAAACAGAAAAGGGGAGAAGGGACTGAACAAAGAAAGTGTGGGTAGGAAAGACAAAAAGTCTATTACCTAATTTTCTCCTAGGGCAATAATTGCAATAATGTGGCAAAAGCCTCATGTTGCTTTATTTATTTTATAATTTTGTTTAACAAATATATATATATATATTGACTTCAGAGAGGAAGAGAGAGGGAGAAAGAGATAGAAACTTCAATGAAGAGAGAGAACCATTGATCGGCTGCCTTCTGCATGCCCCACACTGGTGATTGAGCCCGCAACCTGGACATATGCCCTGAACAGGAATTAAACTATGACCTCCTGGTTCATAGGTGAGCACTCAAACACTGAGCAATACCGGCTGGGCAACAAATATTTTTATAGCATTTGCTAGATGTTAGACACCATTCTATGCACTTTACAAATGTTAAATAATTTATTCATCATAACAAAATTAAGAAGTAGGCACTTTTAGTATTCTCCATTGGATAGATGAGGAAACATGCACACAGAGGATGAAGTGAGGGTCCAAGGTCACCAGCTGGTAAATGGCAGAACTGAGATTCTGGACCCAGGTCCAGATGTGGCTCCCGAATCCCACCTCGTAACCACTCCATTCTGTTCATATAGGTGAATGTTTTCAACTCTCTTTGAAAGCTGTGTTATTAGGGGATGTGGTGAGAAGAGAGATCAGTTTAATGGTAACAGCTACCTTACAGAATTCAGCTTTCAGGTGAGAATATCTCATGTCTATGGAAGACTCAGGAGACTTTGTTTGCTTTGTGGAACATTTAGAGAGCCACAGCAACTTGCTACCTCTGCATTCATCTCTGAATGGAGATTTTGAAGTTGATCATATAAAAATTTTAATTTTCATATAAAAGAGAGGTTGAACTCTGCCCAGTGGCAATTGGGCCTTAGCTCGATGGCCTCTGAAGAAAACTTCACCACATTTTGTTCATTTGAAAACGGAGAATAGTGGGATGGGAGAAAAAAGTAGGGGACTCAAAGTATTTTGTAGAATCAGAAACTCTTCTATGTGGCTTAGCATCATGGGAATTTTCTTGGCCTGCTCTGTGAAGGTAGCATGACCCTCTCTCAATGAGGGGTGTGAGTTAGTCACTATTTCAAACCATACAATTGCTTCATTATGTCCACACCCACATTTTTCTGTTTACGGCCAAAGAAAAGGCCCATTGTTGGTGCTAAATCACCATCTGAAAACAAGAGTATCATAATTCACCTAAAATATCTTAGACTGTTCCTGGGAACAGTATATTTTGACCGGAATGCAATTTTCAATTATCCCTTATTTAAGAAAATGGCATTAAATCTTTCTAAGTATTAAAAATACCTAGATGTTTAAAGGTATTAAATCTTTCCAGGTATTAAAAATTATTCTTCACAACCCTCAGAACTTGTGTTTTACTTTTAAAAAATGTTATGTGTCTTGCATATTAGTAGTTTATCCACAGAAACGTGGGCTTCTGGCCTGTGAGAGTTGTAGAAAACTGAAGTGGTTGTAAGCCATTGTTCAGAGACCATTGCATTTCAGTGTCTCAATGGAGAGTGATTTTTGATCCCCCAAGGAACCTTTCTTTCCTGTAAACAGGTGGTGGGACATTGTTACTGCATCTTGTGGATTGAGGTCAGGGATGCTGCTAAATATTCTACAATGCACACAGCAGCCTCCTACAACAAAGAATTGTCCGGTCCAACGTGTTAGTGATGGGACTGGGAAGCCCTGCAAAAGAGATTTTCAAAACCTTATTTGTAGGACTTTTTACATAGACCCTTCATTTTATATTCCTTGTCTTCTGTCCTTGCTTCCATCTGTCTTACAAGTCGCTTATATACACAGTCAGTCAGCCCATCTTGGTTATTGACAGCTCACGAGGGTGCCCAGTAGTGATCAATGTTCATAGAAGCTCTCTTTCAGTGCTTAAGGTTCCAAACTACACTAAAAACAATTTTGTGAGCTAGCCCAAGAACCCAACCTTCATTTAGAACTTAGAAAAAAAGCATTTGCTAAATTCTAGTCTTGGGATGAACTTTTGGAATGCTCGTGTTTGAAAATTGGGTGCTTCCTTGATAGCATCTCTCAGTTCAGAACATTGGGATAATAGTTTGTGTCTGCATTGCTCAACTTCATGCTCTTTAGCTCCTAGGAATTCTACAGAATAAGCCACCTATTGGATGAGTCAGAGTATCATGGGGGTGGGGTAGTGCTTAAGATACTGGGCTTTGGATCCAAGTGTCATCACTTTTGGAGGGGTGGTCTGCCAGCTCTAACCCTCAGTATGCTCATCTGAAAATAGCGATTTTTACAGAATTGTTTGAATGATATGAAATGGTTTATCCAAATCATGTGCTCCAGTGCCTGGTACATAGTAGATGTTCAATTAGCAGTCATTCTCTTTTCCCCACCTATTTTTCTTAGGGAGAACTCTTCCCTTCTTCTCCTACCTCATAAAAAATGAAACATCTAACCTTTTGGAAGAAGTGAGAAGGGAACTTCTGTCCTTACTTCTGCAAGGGGAAGGGAAGACCCATCTGATTGATGAGATTTGAGAAAAGCATATTTAATAGAGTCCCATTGAGTTCACCTGGAGCTTTAGTACAAATGAGACAAAGATTCCCCTCTGGATGGACACAGCCCTCTGAACACAGAGCTTGATTAGCAGACAAATATATGATTTTAGAGAGAGAAGAAGAGAGAGAGAGAGAGAGACGGAGAGAGAGAAAGACATCTATCGGTTACCTCCCATATGTGCCCCGACCAGGGATCGAACCTGTGACCTGGGTATGTGCCCTGACTGTGAATGTAACATACAACCTTTTTGGCGTATGGGATGAATCTCCAACCAATTGAACTGCCCAGTCAGGGCAACAGACAATATTTTTATATAACACAGACTCAAACCCGTGTGTTGGAGAGAGAGGAAGACATCTATCGGTTACCTCCCATATGTGCCCCGACCAGGGATCGAACCTGTGACCTGGGTATGTGCCCTGACTGTGAATGTAACATACAACCTTTTTGGCGTATGGGATGAATCTCCAACCAATTGAACTGCCCAGTCAGGGCAACAGACAATATTTTTATATAACACAGACTCAAACCCGTGTGTCCAACTTGGCTAGTGGTGTGTGGGCTGAATTTCAGCCCCCCACCCCCACCCCCGGCCTGCCACTCAGCTGGCTCCTTGCACAGGAAACTTGCACTAGTGTATGCATTCTCATCTTTAGAACTGCACTGCCTGCAAATAGCAATCCTTTTCTTCTGCCCCTGGTTCTGTGGGTAAGCACCCAAGGGCGGGCTTCCAGGGGCAGGCCTGTCTCTACTCTGTGCTTGACAGGTATACGCAGGTGGCCATTTCCTCTGTGGGAAGGTGGCTGCTTAGCAAATCTTGTCTGACTTTCAGGGCCTAGAAATCTAAAGTTGGGGGAAGGAACAGGAAGCCTGACCCTGGCTGCAGGAACACTTGGCATTCTCCATCTGACTCCTAACTCTATTGCTCCACAGGGGAAAGGGGCGAGATTAGCATTTCAGAAACTCAAACAACATACTCATTCACCTATGCATCCATTTATTCATTTATTCCAGAAACTAGAGGCCCGGTGCACAAAAATTTGTGCACTTGGGGGGAGGGGCGGGTCCCTCAGACCGGCCTATGCCCTCTTGCAGTCTGGGACCCCTCGGAGGATGTCCACCTGCTGGCTTAGGCCAGCTCCCTGGGGGATCGGGCCCAAGCTGG
>NW_005366214.1:4118251-4119780 GCF_000412655.1 Myotis brandtii
AGCTCCATGGCCATGGCGGCTGGAAGCAGGTATCTGGGGTTTATTTACCTTCTATAATTGAAACTTTGTTGCCTTGAGAGGAGGCAGCAGCCAGCCAGGAAACTTGGCTTCTTCCATCATCAGGGCAACCAAGCCTCCTGCTGGCTCCAGCTCAGTGGCCATGGAGGCTGGAAGCAGGTATCTGGGGTTTATTTACCTTCTATAATTGAAACTTTGTTGCCTTGAGAGGAGGCAGCAGCTGGCTGGGAAGCTTGGCTTCCTCCATCATTGGGGCAACCAAGCCTCCTGCTTGCTCCAGCTCCGTGGCTGCTGGTCGCCATCTTGGTTGGATTGATTTGCATAAGCTGGTGGGCATGGCTTGGGGTGTATCAAAGGTACAGTCAATTTGCATGTTTGTCTATTATTAGGTAAGAAGTTTTTCAGCATCTGCATGTGGCAGGTACAATGCTAGAACTTGGAAGTAAAACTATGAATAAGACACAATCTCTGCTTTAAAAATACTCACAGCCCAGTGGGAAAGAGAACCAAATGACAACAACATGGTGTAGCCACTTCTCTAAGAGACATATATATGGGGTGCTTTGGGAAAATGAAACCAGATACAAAAAACTTAGTCTGAGAGGAGCAGAAAAATACAGGCTCTTCCCAGGAGAGGTGACATTTGAACTGAGCATTAAAGGCAGAGGAGGTGTTTTTCAAGCAGATGTGGAGGCAAGTGGGAGAAGGGCATGCAGGGTAATGTTCAAGTGTCTGGTGGACACCTGGTGAATGAATAATGGCAAAACTAATTAGGAAAGAGGGTTTGAGGGACAAGAGTTTTATTTTTATTTTTTAAAATATATTTTATTGATTTTTTTACAGAGAGGAAGGGAGAGGGATAGAGAGTTAGAAACATCAATGAGAGAGAAACATCAATCAGCTGCCTCCTGCACACTCCCTACTGGATATGTGCCCGCAACCAAGGAACATGCCCTTGACCAGAATCAAACCTGGGACCCTTCGGTCCGCAGGCCGACGCTCTATCCACTGAGCCAAACCGGTCAGGGCTGGGACAAGAGTTTTAGACTTGTTGCTTGAACATGATGTCCTGCGTGTCACCTTTAGTTGTCTAGTAACTGGGTGGATATAGGAGTTTGGAGAAAACAGTATTTTTTTTTAAACTAATATATGCCAGATACTATGTTAAATGATTTACATGCTTTATTTCACTTAATTTTCCTCAGACTCTGTGAGTTGTGTATCGCTATCTCCACTTTACAGATAAGGAAAGCAAGGTGTTTCTCAAGGCCACACAATGGCAGAGGTGGAATTGGAATCCAAGTTGTCTGTGCCAAACCACATGTCCTTCCAGGATCATGCTTCTGGGTGAGATGATGGAGGTTGGGGTTGGAGGGTCTGGTTTGGAAGTCTTTAACCCACAAATGGTGGCTCATTCTGCATTTGCATTTGTTTTATTAAGATTGCACCCAGGTGTTCTTGTACTGTAATTTATGGCATATAGTTTAATTTATATGAGGCTCTCTGCCTCC
>NW_005366214.1:4119899-4126460 GCF_000412655.1 Myotis brandtii
CCCTTCCTTCCTTCCTTCCTTCCTTCCTTCCTTCCTTCCTTCTCTTTCTTCCTAAGAGATACTCATCTAGTAGTATCTTTTAAGTACTGTTTATTTTTCCTACCTTATAAGTCAAAATTGGGGCTACATTTCAGTTGGCTTTATGTTGACTCTCAACAAACCACAATTTAATCTGTTTTGATAGAAGCATCACATTTCCACAGCAGGAGGACCAATACCTGACCAAGCTCACAGCTGACATTTTCTTTCAAGAAGGTAAAAGGTTTGTCCCATGAGCTAGAATTAGCATATGCACTATAAGAACTGCAACTGGCGATGTCACAAAGAAAGTATTTATTTACTTGACTTTATGTTTGAGGTTGCCAAAGTTAGACAGCAGTCCCCATTGATTCTGAAGAGAATTGTCTCTGTCTCTGTAGCTCTCTCTCACTCATCTCTACCTCTATTTTTCTGTTGTCTCTTTGACTCTTTCTCTTTGTTAATGCATTGGAATTCATTTTTTAAAATTATAATTCTAAAAATAGAAAATGCAGGCTTCTTTTGAGGAACATTTTATCAAATGTTAAGAGACCATATTAAGAGACATGAAGGAATATCCAGACAGCTCGGGTATCCTGGTGTCCAAGCACCTTTCATTGAAGTTAAGAAAAAATATCAAAAATTCTATTTAAATCATCTTGGACAAACCATTGAGTAATAAACACAGATCATCCAGTAGAGGGCAGTGCTGACTTATTCATGGGCACCTTCAATATGAATATGAATGCAAAATCTACTTATGAAAACCTCTCCTTTTCTTTCTCTCTCCTTCTTTCCTCCCTCCCTCCCTCCCTCCCTCCTTTCTGTCTGTCTTAACAGACAACAGGTGGTTTTGTCCAGGATACTTTGAATTCAGCAGCAAAAGTGCCTTTGTTATAAAGGAGAAGCACAGCCATCAGCTTTGCTCTCTGAACATCCAAGTGTCTGTGCTGTCTCACTACCAGTACTTATGAAACATTTCTGACTGCAGAGCTAGACTAAGGTAGTGTAGACACCGTGTCCCACTCCCCCAATTCCAATCCCCATTAGTGTTCCTTCATTGACTTTGCCTCTTCAGGACTTGTGCTAGGGACGATGATTCAGAGTATCAGTGGTGGCTGCTGTCCCTAACTGGTCAGTGGGCTGGTTTGAAGCTCTGGAGAAAAGGGTTTGGGACACTCAGGATCCAGTGGACTTACACCAGCCCTTGTGAAACTGAGCACAGAGAACAGCACATAAGGCATGGGGGAGGGAGGAGATGCTCTATTTCCTTCTTCAAGACCAGTGATGGATGGTCTTGCATCCTGCAGAATGGAACCTTGGAGACAGAAACCTTGACACCAGACTTGATGTTCTTGCAATGGTGGGTGGAAGCAGCGAGGCTTCCACAGTTGATTCTGCAGGAATCAGTTATGGACAAGTGGGAGTGGAGGCAAAGGATTAGGGCAGATGAGTTGTAGTTGTTGCTGACACTCTGCCTTGCAGGTTCATGTGAGTCTCTGATTTGGGGACACCCAACTATAGATGGGAGTCATTTTGATAAGAAAACAGTTATTTTGAGTTGCTGCCACGGCATTTTACTGCATGACAACCCTGCTCCCATCCATAGTCAACATTTAGATAAGGACCAGAGTCCTTAGGAGTCTTGCCCCATGTTCCCACTTTGCTTTTCCCAGGGCACCTTTTAAAATAACCACTTTGAGTTGAGCTCTTGATCTTTGCTCGAACCACCTTATCCTATCTAATCCTATCTAATAAAAGACAAAAAGGGTAATTGACCGTACCTTCATTACGATTCCCATTGGCTAATCAGGGTGATATGCAAATTAACTGCCAACAAAGATGGCGGTTAATTTGCATACATAGGCACCAAGTGACGGAGAGAAGCCGGCTGGCCCCGGGCAGGAGCAGTGAGCGAAGGCCAGCTTGGCGAGCGAAGAGCAAAGAGGGAAGCTCGCCGTGCTGGCCTCCGCCATGCCCCCGGGGCCCAGGGCCCTCCCAGCGAAGAGCGAAGGCCTGGCTTCCGGGTGCCAGAGGAAAATTGGTGCCAGCAGCCAGGGGAAGGGTCCCCCGAGGGACCCCAGACTGTGAAGGGCACAGGCTGGGCTGAGGGACCCACCCAAATGCACAAGTTTTTGTGCACCGGGCCTCTAGTATATAATAGGTGCTTGCTACCCTAATCTCTATCTCCTGCCACTTGTGACCTGGGACAGAGAACTGCCTTCCCCCTGGTTCACATCTAACCACTTCCACCCCACCCCCATTCTTGGAGCTGTAAGTAATAGATCCTGTGACATTACTTCCTTTGTGTGAGTGTATTGAAATTGTGCTTTCTATCAAAACACCTCCAGGACTTTGACATTCCCAAGTGAAAGCTTGGATGCTGAGGGATCTACTGCTGACCCAGTGTGGGTGGCTTGAGCCTCCTCATTCAGCAGGTCCTAATTTGCGTATTCTTAATTTAATACACCAACTATGGGTCTCCCAACACAGCCATATTTTTTTGAGTGAGTAATTCATCATATTTTTATTGAAATATTATTGACATATAACATTATATTAGTTTTAGGTGTAAAACAGAATGATTCGATATTTATATATACTGAAATCACCACAATAAGTCTAGTTAACATCCATCACCATACAGAGCTACATTTTTTTCTTACGATGAGAACTTTTAAGATCTATTCTCTTAACAACTTCCAAATACACAATACAGTATTATTAACTATAGCCACCATGCTACACATTACATCTCCAGGACTTATTCATCTTATACAGTAACTGAAAGTTTGTACCTTTTGGCCACCTTCAGCCATTTCACACACACTCCAGCCCCTGCCTCTGGAAACCACTAATCTGCTCTCTGTATCTTTGAGCTCGAGGTTATTTATTTATTTAAGATTCCACATGTGAGATCATACAATATTGGTCTTTCTCTGACTTACTTCACTTAGCATAATGCCCTCATGGTCCATCCATGTTGCTGCAAATGGCAAGATTTCCTTCTTTTTATGGCTGAACAATATTCCATTGTACATGTACACCACATTTGCTTTATTCAGTCATCCATCGATGGACACTTAGGTTGTTTCCATGTCTTGGCTATTGTAAATAATACTGCAATAAATATGGGAGTACAGATATCTTTTTGAGTTAGTGTTTTTATTCCTCTGGATAAATATCCAGAAGTGGAATTGCTGGATCATATGGTAGTTCTATTTTTATTTTTTTGAGGAGCTTCTTGCTCTTGAGGGAGAATATTCTCTCCCTAGACTTCTCCCGTCACTCTTTTCACTCATAGGATCTTTCTCTTTTCCCCCAGAGACTGCCAACCTTGGAGGATCTGGATTTTTAAAGTTATTTTTATAGATGCTTTTATTATGGAAGTTGACAATTTTTTTTACACACGACTGCCTTCATCTTGGCTGATCTATGCTTATAGGACCTGAGTCCATACCATCTTGACCATTACTGAAAGGAGGGAAGGTGGGGTACCATTCTATCACAGCTGGAATTAAAAACTAAAGTTAGCGATTATACTAAAAAACTTGGTTGGGACTTTATTCAAAGCATTTCAAAGCTTGGCGAGCGAAGAGCAAAGAGGGAAGCTCGCCGTGCTGGCCTCCGCCATGCCCCCGGGGCCCAGGGCCCTCCCAGCGAAGAGCGAAGGCCTGGCTTCCGGGTGCCAGAGGAAAATTGGTGCCAGCAGCCAGGGGAAGGGTCCCCCGAGGGACCCCAGACTGTGAAGGGCACAGGCTGGGCTGAGGGACCCACCCAAATGCACAAGTTTTTGTGCACCGGGCCTCTAGTATATAATAGGTGCTTGCTACCCTAATCTCTATCTCCTGCCACTTGTGACCTGGGACAGAGAACTGCCTTCCCCCTGGTTCACATCTAACCACTTCCACCCCACCCCCATTCTTGGAGCTGTAAGTAATAGATCCTGTGACATTACTTCCTTTGTGTGAGTGTATTGAAATTGTGCTTTCTATCAAAACACCTCCAGGACTTTGACATTCCCAAGTGAAAGCTTGGATGCTGAGGGATCTACTGCTGACCCAGTGTGGGTGGCTTGGGGCATCCCTGTCTTGTTCCTGTTTTTAGGGGAAATGGTGTTAGTTTTTGTCCATTGAGTATGATGTTGGCTGTGGGTTTGTCATATATGGCTTTTATTATGTTGAGGTATGATCCTTCTATTCCCACCTTGCTGAGAGTTTTTATCAAAAATGGGTGTTGGATTTTGTCGAATGCTTTTTCTGCATCAATTGATATGACCATGTGGTTTTTTTCTTTCAATTTGTTTATGTGATGTATTACGTTTATTGATTTACGGATGTTGTACCATCCTTGCATTCCTGGGATAAATCCTACTTGGTCATGGTGTATGATCTTTCTGATGTACTGTTGGATCCGATTTGCTAAGATTTTGTTGAGGATTTTGGCATCTATGTTCATGAGGGATATTGGCCTGTAATTCTCTTTCATTGTGTTGTCTTTACCTGGTTTTGGTATTAGGGTGATGCTGGCTTCATAGAATGAGCTTGGAAGTGTTCCTTCCTCTTGAATTTTTTGTAGTAGTCTGAGGAGGGTAGGTTTTAGTTCTTCCTTGAATGTTTGGTAAAACTCCCCTGTGAAGCCGTCTGGTCCTGGGCTTTTGTTTGCTGGGAGCTTTTTGATGACTGCTTCAATTTCTTCCATAGTTATTGGCCTATTGAGATTTTTAGATTCTTCCTGATTGAGTTTTGGAATGTTGTATTTTTCTAGGAATTTGTCCATTTCCTCCAGGTTGTCTAGTTTGTTGGAGTAGAGTTGTCCGTAGTATTGTTTAACAATCATTTGTATTTCTGTGGGGTCTGTTGTTATTTTTTGAGGAGCTTCTTGCTCTTGCGGGAGAATATTCTCTCCCCAGACTTCTCCAGTCACTCTTTTCACTCATAGGATCTTTCTCTTTTCCCCCAGAGACTGCCAACCTTGGAGGATCTGGATTTTTAAAGTTATTTTTATAGATGCTTTTATTATGGAAGTTGACAATTTTCTTACACACGACTGCCTTCATCTTGGCTGATCTGTGCTTATAGGACCTGAGTCCATACCATCTTGACCATTACTGAAAGGAGGGAAGGTGGGGTACCATTCTATCACAGCTGGAATTAAAAACTAAAGTTAGCGATTATACTAAAAAACTTGGTTGGGACTTTATTCAAAGCATTTCAATGACACTCAGAGAAGACTGATTTATTCAATTCTAACAACTCTCATTCTAATATCAACTTGAGAACTTTAAGGAGGTTGAACAGATAAGGAAAGGAAAATTCAAATCAATGTTATATTAACATTAAGCTAAGTATTGTAGGTGCTTCAAAAGACACAAGTTTTGCTACTTTATCTCAAGAAGCTTAAAACTCCATTGGGGCAATAATATATTAACCCTGAAAATAATTAGAGAACATTATCAGATACAGTGCCCAGCAGAAGTAATTGTAAAAGAGGTGAGACTAGGGAGGAAGTGAGATTATGTCTCCAGGTAGCCTGAAAAAATTTTTCTAGAGAAGAATGGGAGTGGGGAAGAAGAGGGAGTGAAGGTTTGCAGAGGAATTGGAAAGAGAGAAGGAAGCGCTGTTTAAGGAAATTTAATTACTGCAAATAACATTTTTAACACATTTCAAGATGAAAAAGAAAGTTTGGTAGACAAGATTGGAAAATAAAACATTGAAGAGGGTCTTTTTACTTTCATTATTGTTTTAAAGTTGTATTTGACTTCTGCCAAGGAAAACAGTCATTAGAGCATACAAGTATTCCAAGAATTAGAGAGGCTGGAAGTTCTGCTGCATGAACGCCTGGAACTTTCTCCATTTGACAATCCATTGTTCTCAGCATTACCTAGTTTCTATGCACTCTAACTGGGTCCCTGTGAGGCTTGTGGATTGAAAAAGCTCTTGCTTTTAAATGCTTAAAAATCAGAAAGTTGCAGCTGTAATAAAGAAGGATTTCTTACCCTTTGAGACAGAATGGAGGGACCTGGAGAGTATAATGCTACGTGAAAGAAGCCAGTCAGAGAAAGACAACTACCACATGATCTCATTCATATGTGGAATCTAATGAACAAAATAAATGGATGGACAAAATAGATCCAGAGACATGGAAGCGTGGAACAGACTGATGAATCTCAGAGGAAAGGGGGGAAGGGGCAGGAAGAGATTAACCTAAGAACTTACATGCATACTAGTGGCCCAGTGCACGAAATTCGTGCATGGGGGGGTCCTTAGCCCAGCCTGCACCCTCTCCAATCTGGGACCCCTTGGGGGACATCCCTCTTGCAATCTGTGACCGCTGGCTCCAAACCACTCACCTGCCTGCCTGCCTGCCCCTAACTGCCTCTGCCTGCCTGCCTAATCACCCCCAACGTCCCTTCCTTGCCAGCCTGATCTCACCCCCAACTGCCCTCCCCTGCCAGCCTGGTTGCCCCCAACTGCCCTCCCCTGCTGGCCTGATCTCACCCCCAACAGCCCTCCCCTGCCAGCCTGGTTGCCCCCAACTGCC
>NW_005366214.1:4126930-4130633 GCF_000412655.1 Myotis brandtii
GGGTAGGGGAGGCCAGGGGATTGTCAAGGGCGGGAAAAAAAGGAGACATATGTAATACTCTTTGTAATACTTTAAGCAATAAAACAATTAAAAAAAAAAGATGTAATCATGGCTTGGATAGGGGAGGATTTAGTCCCAAACTAGGATATAGTTTGCCAAAACAGATACTTCCACCGAGAATAAGTTTGTGTGTTGTCAGAATCATGTAGGGTGCTGAAATAGAGCATATGATTTCAGTCTTTTTTCCCTAATTGTGAAAGGACCCTGTCCTAACTCACGGACCATTGCCTTGGCTTGTGGTGACTCACGCGATGACCACATCACTATTATGGCCTTAGGAGACTCGCTCATTTGTTTATCTTTCCTTTGTTTGCTTTGAGCACTTTGGCTCCAAGTTTTGTGATAAATTCTGTGCCAAACCCAGGACCCTTCAGTCTGTGGCTGGTGCTCTCTCCACTGAGCCAAATTAGCTAGGGTGCAGAGACACATTTTTGAGACTTAGACGTTCAGAGCTCACATAGACTTCTTAATATCTAGGGCTGGACAGATTAGAGATCATATTCTTTTGGTGAGTTTTTCCCAGTCCTGAAAAGTATAATACTTTCAACAATAAAGATTAATTAAAAAAAAACAAATAAGAAAGTTGCTGCTGTTGCCTGTTCAATACATGCAGGTGGTAAGTAGGGAGAAATTAAATGTTTTGAAGCTCTTTCTAGTGGAAATTAATCAAGAATAGCATCTTAATATTTTGTGTAATTAGACCATGGTGTTTTGATTTCATTCTGTTTTTATGGTGGTGTTTACTATTAAGATGTGAATCATGACTTGTATGCATGCATATAAGCATAACCAATGGACATAAGACACTGGCGGGTAGGGGAGGCCAGGGGATTGTCAAGGGCGGGAAAAAAAGGAGACATATGTAATACTCTTTGTAATACTTTAAGCAATAAAACAATTAAAAAAAAAAGATGTGAATCATGGCTTGGATAGGGGAGGATTTAGTCCCAAACTAGGATATAGTTTGCCAAAACAGATACTTCCACCGAGAATAAGTTTGTGTGTTGTCAGAATCATGTAGGGTGCTGAAATAGAGCATATGATTTCAGTCTTTTTTCCCTAATTGTGAAAGGACCCTGTCCTAACTCACGGACCATTGCCTTGGCTTGTGGTGACTCACGCGATGACCACATCACTATTATGGCCTTAGGAGACTCGCTCATTTGTTTATCTTTCCTTTGTTTGCTTTGAGCACTTTGGCTCCAAGTTTTGTGATAAATTCTGTGCCAAACGGGAAGAGAAAATTCTGATGGCTGAAATTCTGATGGCTAGTATTTATGAAAATCTTGCTGAGCATCTTCCCCAGAGGCAGCGGATTCAAAGGCTGGATTTTTCTCACTGGTGAAGAGAATGGACAATTTTGCACTGCAAATATATTAGTTACAATAGTTGTTTTTCTAATGAAAGTAACAGATTCCTTAAACATAGTTGAATTCCAAAATGAATTATGCCTCTATTCAGGGAAATTAAAATTTCTGATGTTGAAATTTATATATTAATTTGTTGTTTTCATTTCCCAATGCATGAACTGCTGTTGAGGTGACATGACTGTCTGGTTTTATTATAGTTTGGGTATTAGTCAGGGTTCTCCACAGAAATAGAACCAATAGGAAATACATATACACACATATATACATATATATACAGAAAGATTTACTTTAAGGAATTGACTCACCTGATTGTGGGGGCCATCAAGTCTGAAATTTGCTAGCAGACTGAGACTGAAGGGAGAGCTGATATTGCAGCTCAGGTTCAAAGGTGGTCTGAAGTCAGAACTCCATCTTCTTGGGGTTTTTTTTTTAGGTTTTTTTTTTTTTACTTAAGTCCTTCAACTGATTGGATGAGAACTATCCACATTATAGAGGCTAATTTGCCTTTTTCAAAGTCTACTAATTTAAACGTTAATCACATCTACAAAATACCTTCATAACAATTAGACAAGTGTTTGACCAAAAAACTGGACAGCATGGCCTAGCCAAGTCAACACATAACATTAACCATCACAGCTTATAAATTCATGTACGTAAAATTATGTATATGAGTTTACAATAAGTACATACACTGGAATGAATGAGACATTTATACTGAACAAGTTATCAGATTAAAAAACAAAGATACATATATTTTTTTGTTAATCCTTACCCAATTTCCATTGATTTTTAGAGAGAATGGAAGGGAGGGGGAGAGATAGAGAAACATTAATGTGAGAGAGGCACATTGATTGGTTGCCTCCTACATCCAGGGCCGAGGATCCAGCCCTTGATGGGAATCAAACCCAGGACTCTTCAGTCTGTGGCTGGTGCTCTCGCCACTGAGCCAAATTAGCTAGGGTGGAAAGACACATTTTTGAGACTTAGACGTTCAGAGCTCACATAGACTTCTTAATATCTAGGGCTGGACAGATTAGAGATCATATTCTTTTGGTGAGTTTTTCCCAGTCCTGAACCTGCTGTTCCATCTCCCACTGCCCTAACTGCAACGTGCAGCTCTGCTCCCCTTTCACCCTCACCCTCCCAACAGCTGGAGTTTGTGATATTTATCTAGTTATCCATCCGTAGTATGGTGTCTGGCTTGGAACACTAAATCTAACTCAACCCTTCTATTTTACAAAAAGGGAAACAGGCTCAGAGGAAACAGAGTTTGTTCACTATCATGACACTCAGTGTGGTATGTTTAAGCATCTTATTTTAAAAGTCATTCTTCATAAGGAATATAAACCCCTATTGCAAAGGTGACAAACCAATGAGGGCAACTCCTAGCAATATTATTGCAAGTTGTAATTGGGGTAAACAATTAGTTGAGATCAAAGATTCGCTAGCTCACAGCTTCCTCGAGGAATCCAACACCATATAACAATTTCTGATTCATCACAATTTAAACATTCTTATCGCTCTCACGTGCGAGGGGAACTTTATGGGTGCAGAATATACAAGTTTGTAAACAAAGTCCCTGACTTTCAGGTTGAAGTCTAAGAAATTATAATAATTGAAACAATAAATAAGTAATAATGATACTTAATGAATAGTAATAATTACAAAAGAATTAATTACTGTGTTTGAGCCACATCACGGGCACTTTTTCATTTCAGCCATCTTCCATATTCTTTGTGCGCACAGGTAAGTAAATGATTTAATCAGCTTTGCGCAGTGACAAACTTCAACTGCGTTTGGCTCAGCTTCCCAATCCAAGCTCCTAGCGCTAGTGCTCATGGCCGGTCATGGCCGAAGTTGCACTTTCTGGTCCAGCAACGAGGCAAATGTCATTTGCAACGTGATTTCCAAATTTAAGTTGACACGGACCAATTTAACTCAGAGACTGTGTTAATTCGATGGGGGGTTTGGTTGGGTCGATTTGATGGTTTGTTCGATTCATTTAAGTTGAAGAAAAAGGGGGAGGAGGAGGCTGCGTCCTTAGGTCGAAATATTTGTGGTCTTCCTGTTGACACAACCAGAGCCCTGAAAACTGACCTCAAAACAACTGCTAAAGAATCGGTTTTGATATTACAAATCCAAGCCTTTTGCTCCTACCGCAACCATTTCTTGGACGCACACGCAGGCAGCACTTGCGCAGCAACGGCCGGGCCGGCTACTCTTGGCCCGACGTGCGGGTACACCCCACGCCCACCCGCCCAGCAGGGAGGGAG